>NC_081296.1:121349627-121652657 GCF_030435805.1 Mustela lutreola | reverse complement strand
AAACAGATTCTTAACTACAGAGAACAAACCAGTGGTTACCATCAGGGAGGGGCTGGGGGGGTTAAGCAGGGGGTGGGGATTAAGGAGTGCCCTTGTGGCGATGAGCGCCAGGTGTGGAAAAACTGGATCACTAGTCGCACACCTGAAACTAATATAACCCTGTATGTTAACTACCTAGAATTTAAATAAAAACTTAAAAACAAAGATTCAACAATCAAAGAACAAAAGGAGGGCGTTTGAGCAAGATGCTTTCTGAGGTGTCTCCATCTTGAACTTGAAATCATCTGGAACAACATCCACTCACCCCATCATTCTTCAATATGTATTTATTACAGGTCCTGGAACCCCTCTGAAGAGCCAAGAACTGCTTTGTTTAGGACCTGCTGCTGTTCTTGACACACAGTAGGTGCTCAGGGGATGTTTGTCCCATCAAGAAGGCGTGTATACGGTGCCCCTGAGATCCCCGCTCCACGGGAGCCAGGAGAGTGGTCTCCAGCTCTGGTCAGGTGTCACCGAGAGAGAACCTGCTTCTTCCTTGAGCTTCGGGTGGGAGGTGGGAAAACACAGGGTCTCTGGGGTGGGGAAGCTGCAGGAAGTAGGTTCCCCCCGGAGCGCCACCAGTGGTTCCTGACAAGTGCACGGGCTGGGCTGATGGGCATGGAAGTTTTGAGTCCGGGAGGGACAGAAATGTGTGTTTTATTTCAGTTGAAGTGTCCTTTGTGGGGAATGACATTGTTGTGGGTTAATGGTGAGCAGTGCTTTTCTTCCTTGACTAATATCTTAGAATATTACATTAAATTGTTTTTAAGCCACCAGAATGGTTATTAAATTAGTACCCTTTTGGAAAACAGTCTGGCACTACATTTCTAGTGCTATAGCCTTTGGCACACGGCCTTTTCTATTTTATTCTATCCATTATCTTCTCCTAGTCATGGCAGGGTGCCAGTTGGGCCCCAAATCTCCCATATATCCAGAAGATTTAAATTTTAACCTTTGGAAGGAGGGAGTAACTTGAGTAAATGTGCCCTCTCATCTAAGATTCCTGTTTTAATCACTCAATTAGTCATAGACAAATATTAGGCACAAAGATGTTCACGATGGTCTTATTTATAAGAATGAACATTTGAAAACAGTCTAAATATCAACACTGGGGCAAAGAGTAAGTAAATTACGTTCTATCATTTGAAAAGAATATTTAGCAGCCATTTACAATAATTGTTATAGGCTGTGGGGAAACAAGTATGCTCTCATGCTTTATTAGAGGGAATAAAAACTTGTATAAATCTTCTAGAGGTAAACGTATCGGTATGTATCAAGGGTCTGAAAATGATGTATATGTAGGATTCAACTTTAGGAATTCCTCCTCAGGAAATTATTAAAATGGGTTCCATTTATAATAGCAAAAGATTGTGGAGAAAAAAAAAATCCTAGATTTCCTATAATAGGGAATTGGTTCAGTAAGTTATGGTGTGGCCTTCGATAGAATATATTGCCATCATTTAAAAAGATGTAGAAATGTGTTGTTGTTTTTTTTAACATGGGAAGCTGTTCGCCATAGAAAGTGAAGTGAAGAAAAGCGAGCTACAAATTAATATGGGATCTCAACTGCATTTTGTTTATCTGGACGTTCTAATCTGTCTTAATGAATAATTATTACCTGTGAAATCAAGAAAAAATAGTGTTAATAATATTAGCTCTGAAAGCTCTGGAGCGGTCCAGAAAAATGCTGGCTCGGTAACGGGAGGAAGGGGGCAGCGTATAAATCCCAGATGCTGGGCGACTGCAGCTCTCTGAAAATGACGGAGCTTGACCAGAAAGGCGTACTGAAAAATAGAAACTGGTTTGTTAGGAGCAGGAGATTACGGATGGTTTTCTATCCTTTTGGTTATTACTATGTTTATGTAATGTTTATTTTCAAGTGGAAAAAACCTCCTTTGAGACTTTTCCCTCTGTGGCCTCTCCCCTCCTTGGAATGGTTGTCTTTATGGAATGTGAGGCTGCTTACTAAAAATAATGCCTTACCATGGGTCCAGTTCTGTACAGCTTGTTTTCACTTCTCCTGGGTCAAGTCTATCCTGGTGACCCCTTCCCCAGGGGCCGGCACATCTCTATCCTATTTCTTATCATGCCTGACTTCTGACCCCAAGCACCCAGATGCTGTTGGACTAACCAGACCTAGTCTAGCTATCCTGGACCCCAAGGATCAAACTTGCCGGCCTTGAAGCTGACTGTCTCAGGGTCTTGCCAGGGCACAGCACCCACCCACCCAAAACGAATCACGAATAATGGATTGGTATGTATTTAACTCCTCCAGAAACAGACTCTTTCGTTTTTATTTAAAGATTTATTTATTTATTTGACAGATTACAAGTAGGCAGGGAGGCAGGCAGAGAGGGGGGTGGGAAGCAGGCTCCCTGCTGAGCAGAGAGCCCAGGCCCCTGGGATCATGACCTGAGCAGAAGGCAGAGGCTTTAGCCCACTGAGCCACCCAGGCGCCCCAGAAACAGGCTCTTCTAGACACTGCTCTTGAGGGTACCTTTTCCTTGGTGGAAAACAACATGGCAGGGGTACCAAAAAGCTTTAAAGTGTTTACCACCTTTTGGTCTAGCAATTCTGATTCTAGGATGTTATAAGATAAGACGTCTATGAAGATGGGGGTACAGAGATATATCACTCAGTATTTTTTATACCAGTAAAACACTGGAAATAATCTAAATGTCCAACAATAGGAGCTTGGTTAGATAAACTATGGCACATCATAAGGTTGCCTTGTAAAATACAGGATGCCCTGTTAAATGAGAATTTCAGATAAACAATGAATAATTTTTTAGCATAAGTATGTCCCAAATATTGCATGGGATTTGCTTATTCCAAAAAAGAACTCATTGTTTCTCTGAGACTCAAATTGGAACATGGTTATACTAAAAAATTATTTGATGTTTATCTGAAATTCTAATTTACCTAGACGTCTTATATTTTTATTTGCTAAATCTGGCTACACTACACATCTATATGATCGGATACCATGTAGCCATTAAAGCTCATTTTTTAGAAGAATGGCTTTCAAATTGTTTCTTCTCTCCCTGTGTGTTAGCTAGACCTTCACATCTTTTAGTTCATATTTTAGCTTTCTGCATAAGATTTGGCTTGAAAATAAGGGTTCCACTCCTAAGAGACGTTTGAAAAATAACTGTTTTAGAAAACTAACAATAGGTGACAGTGCTCATAAAATAATAAGTAGAAAAAAATCTTGTTAAAAAAATAGTATGATCTGGGGTCATGATCTCAGGGTCCTGGGATCAAGCCCCACATCAGGCTCTCTGCTCAGTAGGGAGCCTGCTTCCCTCTCTCTCTCTGCCTGACTCTCTGCCTACTTGTGATCTCTGTCAGTCAAAGAAATAAATAAAATCTTAAAAAAAACAACAGTATGATTCTAAGTTTGCATATACACACGAACATACATGGAGAGGGAGAGCAAGAGAATCAGATAGACAGCAGACATTCTAGAGGAATCCTAAAAAAAAAAATAAAAAATAAAAAAAAAAAGTGGATGTCGGGATTATAAGTGAATTTTAGAAGATTTCCAGAACAGTTTTTCAGATTTTCTACAATGAATTATGGATATTTACATTTTGAAAAACATTTCTATTAGAAATATCTATCCTCTCAGATGACATTAATACTTTAATGTCGTTGAGCTTCTGTATCTGTGATTCTTAAATTTGGAAGTTATGAACACTTTGGGGATCTAATGAAAGCTCTCTGTTCTATTCTCAGAAGCAATATTCACACAAAATTTTGCATACAGTTCCCCCTCCCTTCCCTTCTTGTCAAGAACTTTCCCTGGGT
Source organism: Mustela lutreola (assembly GCF_030435805.1). Lineage (NCBI taxonomy): Eukaryota > Metazoa > Chordata > Mammalia > Carnivora > Mustelidae > Mustela > Mustela lutreola. The sequence goes on along the minus strand of NC_081296.1, from coordinate 121,648,808 downwards.
TTCTAGAATGCCATTCATTTATTCTGCTTGCTTATAAAGTTACTTATCCTGTCCTCATGGCAGGGGTTCTTTTTGGGGAGAAGGGCTGTGGTCACACATCTGTTATGAGACCCCGTTAAAAGCTAAGGACCCTCCTCAGGGGGAAAAAAAAAAAAGCCCACACAGCCCCACATGCTTCTGTGGGCGGCCTGAGACATTCACAAACTCCCAGAGGTCCATTCTTGGACTCTGGATTCGGAACTCCTGGTGCAATCCCAAGCCTTTGGCACTCACTCGAGCCCTGACTTGGCTGATTCCCCTTAGGGCCAAACTGGTTAAATATAGATTTTGAAAAAAAAAAAAAAAAAAGACAAAGCCAGGGATAGAATCTAGCCCAGTACTCCCAGGCCTCTGTCACACAGCAAGTGCTTCCAGAGCAATGGGGCAGGGGGTGCTGGGGTGGACTGGGGCGGGCGAAGCTGCAAGGCAGAAGGAGAATTACTGCTGGAAAATGTTCAAGCTGGCCCCGGTTCCACAGACAGGAAGAAGAACCAGAAGGGAAATGCAAAATTGGTGCCTCGTACTTGTGTGATCTGTGCCTTTGGGGGGGAGGGGTGGATAAAGGAGTATTGTGTCAGCCCCACGGCCACTGGCCACACCTGCTCTTTGCAGTAGCTCTCTCAAGCAGCTGTTCAGTGAACCAACCCGGATTCCACCCCAAGAACTAAGCGGTCACCCTGGACAAGGTGGGGAGAATGCTGGGAGCCTAGGAGGGCCACCCCCCCACCCCAGGGCCAGGCAATCTGGCTGGAGCTATTGAAATGTTAACTCTGCACACCCTCCCATCTAGCAACTCTGCTTCCCAACATCTTTTATAAAAATGCACCAACAGAACTTACCACATACCCAAAAAGACAGGTGCAGGGCATTTTTCCTCAGTTTGTCAAGCAGCACAAAGTTCTCTCCAACCCATGATGGGTTTTCAACCAAAAGATAATCACCAAACCCAATGACCATAACATGAATTTGTGTCTCTCTTCCGAGGGAAAACACAATCCTCTGCAAAGAAGTTCCCAGCTCAGCCTGAAGCTGCCTTTAGGGATCTAAGCGTCACAAGGCCAGCCAAGGCTGGCGACAGCCCTGTCCAGGGGTCCGGTGGCGGGAGCCTGGGCTCCCAAACTCAGGCCAACACCCACGGGATACCTTTCCAGGGGGAACACCCATCATCTTCTCTCTCTTTCCTTTCATCTTGACAAAAAGATTTGAAAGTTCCTTGGGAAGAACAAACATCCAAAAAGAGGTTTGATCGCTCCATCCCACCGCCTCCACCCCAAAAAAGAAAGCCAAAAACAATGGGAGAGATTTGCCTTGCCAGTTATTAAACCTAATCCAAGGCCTCTCTAATCAAAATGGTATGAAGCTGCCTGAGGAAAAGACAAACAGGTCAGTAGAACAGAATATAATCTAGAAATAATATATACAAGAACTCAGTATAGGACAAATTGGCATTCTAATTCGGTGAGGAAAAGAGAGTCTGGCATTAATAGTGTTGACATAACTGGCTATTCATATGGAAGAAAACAGAATTGGGCCCTCACGTCACAACAGATACTGAAATGAATTCCAGATGAATTTAAAATATACATATGATAAGAGACTCTTAAGTAGAGAGAAAAAACTGAGGGCTGATGAAGGGGAGGTGGCCGGGGTGGGGCCAGATGGGCTCAGGTTCAGATCCCAGAGTCCTGGGGCTTCTCCCTCGCCCTCTGCCACTTCCCCTGCTTGTGTTCACAGGTGCACCCTCTCTTTCTGTCTCTCTCAAATAAATAAAATCTTAAAAAAAAAAAAAAAAAAAGGAGGTAAGCTGTTATGAGCACTGGGTGTTGTATGTAAGTGATGACTTACTAAATTCTACTCCTGAAATCAATTTCACCGTATATGTTAACTAACTAGAATTTAAATAAAAACTTGAAGAAAAAGACAATATATATATATATATAACTATGGAGGAATATATATTGTAATAAAATTTAGTAAAATAGCCAAACAGTGAGTAAGATCCTTAAGGAGGGCAGGAAGCCCATAAACAGGTTAAAAAAAAAAAGGTAGCTAGACTGCGTTACACAAAAATCAAGAATTTTCACATGGCAGGAGTACTATTAACAAATTCAAAAGACAAATAATATCCTATTATTTAATAAGTCAATATTTATACACTTGACAGATAAAAGATTAATGCCTGAAATATGTTAAGAGCTCTGCCAAACTGATATGAATAAGACGAACATGGGCGCCTGGCTGGCTCAGTCGGTAGAGCGTGGGACTCTTGTTCTCAGGGTCAAGTCTGAACCCCATGCTGGGCCTAAGAGCTTACTCAGGGGGAAAAAAAAAAAAAAAAGACAAACAACCAAATGATAAATGGGCAAAGGACACAGACAATTCCTCCAGGAAGAAATGCAAACGAACATATGAGACAACTGAGAGGTAGAAAATCAAAGTGAAAGAGGACGCCATCTTCATCTGTCAGACAGGCAGACACGAAAAGGAAGAGAACCGAGCATGGCTGGGGAGGCTGCAGACAGCAGAGCTAGCAGAAGGATTCCTTTCTACCACTCCGGGGAAAATAATTTAGCAAGGTGTGTTTACATTTAAAACCTACAGAGCTTAGGGGCTCCTGGGTGGCTCAGTGGGTTAAGCCACTGCCTTCGGCTCAGGTCATGATCTCAGGATCCTGGGATAGAGCCCCGCATCAGGCTCTCCGCTCAGCGGGAAGCCTGCTTCCTCCCTCTCCCCCCAAGACGCCCCCGCCTTCCACCTGCTTCCCCCCTCCCCCACCTGCCTCTCTGCCTACTTGTGACCTCTCTCTCTATCAAATAAATAAATAAATAAAATCTTTTTTTAAAAAAATAAAATAAAACCTACAGAGCTTAAAAAATTGTCTTAAATTTTAAAAAAAATGATAAAACATAGGATGCCTGGGTGGCTTAGTTGGCTAAGCATCTGCCTTTGGCTCAGGACATGTTCTTGGGGTCCTGGGGTCCAGTCCCGCATCGGACCCCTTGCTCAGCTGGGAGCCTGCTTCTCCCTCTACCTCTGCCCCTGCTTATACCCATGCACCCGTGCGCTCTTTCTCTCTCTCTGGCAAATAAATAAATAAAATAGTTTTTAAAAATAATTTAAAAAATAGAACATATGGAGCTCTGAGTGGTAATCCCACTTTGGGGGCTTTATACAACAGAAAGAAAAGCATGAGTGTGTAAAGCCCCACATATGCATGTTTCTTCTAGCATTGTGTATATTGGCAAGGGCTTGCAACACCCCGAATGTCCATTAGCGGGGACCCATTATACAAACTGTCATAAGGCTGTTCTATAGAATGAGGTAGATCGTAGCACTCTGTCCCGGGAAGATGTCCCCAGTTTTAAGGGGAAAAGCACGTTGGATGGATCTTTTGTAAGGGTAAGATTCCATCTCCTGTGTAAAGAGCGCAGGGTAGAGAGAGCTAGCTATGTCTGTGTGTGTGCATTTCCGTGATGATAGGGAAAAGAAGACCACAGGCAGGCTGTGAATGTTAAGCTCAGGTAGACGGTTTTGGAGTGGGGTGGCCAGCAGAGGCAGGAGGACAGTTAATGTCTCCTTGAGATAGCTATCTCCTTGAGATAGCTCTGTATTATTGCATTTGTTAAGATAGGCATGTGTAGCTTTTGTGGTTTATCTAATTTTTAAAAAGATTTTATTTTATTTATTTATTTATTAGACAGAGAGCGTGCTAAAGAGAATGGGTTGGGGGTTAGGGGCAGACTCCCTGCTGAGCAGGGCAATCAGACTCAGGGCTCGATCCCAGGACTCTGAGATCATGACCTGAGTCAACGGTGGACGGAACCACGAAGTCACCCCACTCTTTTTGATTTTTAAAAATCTAATCATCTTTTTCAAAGAAAGAGCATGGGCTTTTATTCTTGGTTCTGCCACTTATGAGCTGTCTGACCTGATGTCCCTTCTGTAAAATGGCGACCATGCCTGCCGTGTGACTGTTGATCCGCTGGAGGGATCTGCCAAGCTCCAGTCCTTCCTGTGTTGATTGGCTACGCCAAGGTTAGGAGCACAGTGTGCAGCCCTAAAACCGAGCACAGCTACCTGAGAAGGTACTGGCCAACCAATGTCCTTGGCCTTGGCAGGCATTCCTTTTCTTCCCGGTCTGGGCAGGACCCCAGTCCAGGGCCTGCACAGGGGACCAGCTCCCCTCCTCCACCTCCAACTCCCACCCAAAACTAAACTAAAAACCTGGGGGCCCCAAACTGATGCCCAGCACTTCAAAAGTCAGAGACACCCAGGCCATCACACATAAAGCCAGCCTACCCCATTCTCCCTCCAGCCTCGGGGTGCATGCTGTGAAAATGCTGCAGGTGCTTCCTCGGGCATGCCCCCAAGATACACTCAAAGCCTCTCTTGCACCCTTCAAACACCACCTCAGCTCTGAGAAGGCAAGAGCAAGAATGGCTCCCAGAGGGATCAGAGACCGTCCCCAGGGCCCTGGGGAAGAACAGCTCTTGGAGGTGGACCTGGCAGCAACTGCAGCACCAGCAGCAACGGTGAGGACGGCTTCGTCCCAGGCCTGACTCTGGCCAGGGTCTCCAGTTCTGGGTCTGCACGCTTGTATGACATTGAACTTTCTTATCCTCCAATTTCTGAACCGTTCGTGATATATGGCAGTAAGGTGGGAAACGTCCCTCCCTGAAGTCTGCATGCTTTGTGCTGAAAGCAGCCACTAGGGGACTTGGGAAAAGGGGGAGTCTGGCTCTCCGGGAGCGCATCCCTTCATCTTGCCTCTGGGGCTGCTTGAATTCTTTCATCGGCAGAGAAGAGCTCTGTCAGATCCTGAAACACGGCAGCCTCTGTGTGTTAGGAGCAGATCGGGCTAGAATCCGAGGGAGGCCCCTCTAGCAGCACCTTCCACCACCCCTAACCTGAGGGCAAGCCAGCCCAGGGGGGATGTGAGTCATAGCACCTGGAGAAAAGGCAGGAAAGGAAGGTGGTGGGGGGTAGGGGAAGAGGAATCTGCTCACCTGCCCTCATTTCAATCCCCACATCTACTAGCTAAAGGGGTCAAGGGTATGAGGTAATCCATTCAGGGAAGCACAAAGCCATGAGATAATCACTGTGCTTCTTCCTTTTGTTCAAGTATTCGGGAGATGGGACTGTTACTTTTCTATTAACCAAGAAGCAGGTACAAAGTTCTCATGCATTGTTGAAGGAAATAAGAGACTCTCACAGTTTTGTGGGGCCTGAGGCCCTGGCCCAGACCTCGAGAGGGACATGGGTCCTCTCCTCAACACGGTGAAGGGCTCTAGGGACGGGCCTGAGGAGCCCCGTGCGGTGCGTTCTGGGGTGGTGATGGTGAGGGGCATGCAGGGCCTCTGAGGGACCTGGTCCAAGAGTTGACTCCGCATGATCGTTCGAGAACAGTAGGAGGCTGGGGCTCTGGGAGGCAGATGGACTGGGTCTGAGTCCCATCTCCTCACGGTGTGCGGTGGGTGGTGGGCGGGCTGGATAACCTCACCCAGCCTCAACCCTGCCCCTGCAAAACGGAGACAATGACAGAACCCCCTTCACAGAGGCTTTAGGCAAATTCAGTGAGTGAACTCCTGCGAAGCCCAGTGCCCACCGCTCCCCAGATTCCAGTGCTCTGTGCCAAAGCATTTGCTGTCACAGGTCAACTTGTCCCTCTGACCCGGAGTCCCTCGCTGCCTTGCAGGCACTCATCCCAAGGCACTCCCAGAGCCTGTTTCCAGGGAACCTGAGTCTGGGTGAGATCCCTCTGGAAGCAAGTGAAGACTGAACAAGCCAGAGGACCAAACGCTGAGCCGGGGCCCTCCAACGTGTAAGGGTCAGGGAGGAGGAAGCCCTAGCACCCAGAAAGGGTGTTTTTTAATTTTTATTTATTTATTTATTTAAAAGATTTTATTTATTTATTTATTTGACACAGAGAAAGAGATCACAAGTAGGCAGAGAGGCAGGCAGAGAGAGAGGAAGGAAAGCAGGCTCCCCGCTGAGCAGAGAGCCTGATGTGGGGCTCAGTCCCAGGACCCTGAGATCATGACCTGAGCCTAAGGCAGAGGCTTTAACCCACTGAGCCACCCAGGTGCCCCTGAAAGGGTGGTTTGATAAGTGTGGTTTCTCTAAAGCAGAAGAAGAGAGAGGGCCTGACAGTGTCAAAGGCAGCTGATAAAAAAGAAAGTGGAGGACCAAGAACTAGGGAGGGGATCTAGTCACTTGGAGGCCATTGGAGACCTTGACAAGAGCATTTTAGAGGAACGGAGGGGACAAAACTCTGGCTTGAGAGGATCAAAAAGGAACCGAAGGAGAGAAGCCGGGCAGTAAGCACCGACAAGTTTTTGCAAGAGTTTTGCCATTTTCACGGCAGCACACGGCTCACGGCTTCCCCGGGGCCACTGCACCCACGCTAAAATAGGTCTCTAGAGGTGGACATCTGCGCTCGCCACCTCATTCTCAACCTCACACAGAATTTTGAATGCTTTGTCCAGATTTTCCGGCGGTTCCGAGCAGGAGAGCTGCTCTCACACACTGTAGCTGGGAGCAGAAGGCTGAGGCGTCTGTCTGCCTTGGGTGATGACTCCGACTGAGTTTCCGGGTCTCTGAGGACAGAGGACGCAGCAGCAGGCAGGCACCTCCAAGGTCACATCCCGCGCGCAGCCCAGTGCCCCAGAAGACACCCAATAAAGCTTCTAGTAGATGTCCACTGGGCCCCCAAATTTGTGTTATTGTTGTTATTTTTGTTTTTTGGTTTTTTTTTTTTTCCCGAATTTGGTTTATTAAATTGTCTTATGCTACAAGGACCACTTACTCACAACAGCTGTTGCCACGGCAACCAAGCAGCCAACCTGCTGTTCTAGTTAACAGGCAGGAGACTCCCGCTGGCTATTTGGCTTAGCAAACTCAGGGCAAGATACCCCCAAAGTGGCTGAGAGGCTGGAACATGGTGGGAGGATGTGGGAAACGAAAGGAACATGAAGCCCAGAGTTCAGTGCTTTCTGAATTGTTCCATAATTCTGTACCAACAGGTAGGGGCTAGGAGAGCTATGAACTGACTGGTGTGTGGTGGGAAACCTTCTCCAGCAACCCATCCCCCGACCCTCCACTCTCTTTCCAGAAGCTAAAGGAGCAGAGAGGGGCAGAGGCGCCCACACCCCACCTGGCCTGGAAGTCGGGTTCTACTGAGACTTTTCCTGAGGGAGAAGCTGGTTGTTTTGAACCGTGCCTGAACGTCTTTCATTGGAAGTATAGGTTTGTCACCAGCACTTTTCTTAAAAAAATTTTTATTTTTTATAAACATATATTTTTATCCCCAGGGGTACAGGTCTGTGAATCACCAGGTTTACACACTTCACAGCACTCACCATAGCACATACCCTCCCCAATGTCCATAATCCCACCCTCCTCTCCCAACCCCCTCCCCCCAGCAACCCTCAGTTTGTTTTGTGAGATTAAGAGTCACTTATGGTTGTCTCCCTCCCAATCCCATCTTGTTTCATTTATTCTTCTCCTATCCACTTAACCCCACCATGTTGCATCTCCACTTCCTCATATGATAGTTGTCTTTCTCCAATTGACTTATTTCGCTAAGCATGATACCCTCTAATTCCATCCAAGTCGTCGCAAATGGCAAGATTTCATTTCTTTTGATGGCTGCATAGTATTCCATTGTGTGTATATACCACATCTTCTTTATCTATTCATCTGTTGATGGACATCTAGGCTCTTTCCATAGTTTGGCTATTGTAGACAATGCTGCTATAAACATTCCGGTGCACGTGCCCCTTCGGATCACTACCTTTGTATCTTTAGGGTAAATACCCAGTAGTGCAATTGCTGGGTGGTAGGGTAGTTTTATTTTCAACATTTTGAGAAACCTCCATGCTGTTTTCCAGAGTGGTTGCACCAGCTTGCGTTACCCCCAACAGTGTAGGAGGGTTCCCCTTTCTCCACATCCTCACCAGCATCTATCATTTCCTGACTTGTTAATTTTAGCCATTCTGACTGGTAGTCACCAGCACTTTTGAAGTCACACAGATAAGAGTTCAAGATGTGAACTTGTTACCTGATTAACACTGGGAAGCTTAACTCAACCTCTCTGAGCCTGTTTCTGTAGCTGTAAAGTGGGAGGAGCATAGTATCAATGTCATAAAACGTGCAATGGCCAGCATCTGGCACCCGGCCAGATCAGTGTGAGTGGGGAATATTAACATTGGTATTGCTAATGTTGTCCTAATGATGGTGATGAAGTCAATTAGCAGCCTTAGGGGCTGAAGATCTGAGTGACAGACTTAAAGGGACTGAGAATGGCAAAAGCAAACCTCAGCATAATATATACATCAGGTACCATTTTTGTTTAAAAAGATGTTAACCAGGAGCTCCTGGGTGGCTTTAAGTGTCTGCCTTTGGCTCAGGTCATGATTCGGGGGTCCTGAGATGCAGCCCAGCATCAGGCTCCCTGCTCAGCGGGAAGCCTGCTTCTCCCTCTCCCACTCCCCCTGCTTGTATTCCCTCTCTCTGTGTCTCTCTCTCTGTCAGGTAAATAAGTAAAATCTTCAAAAAAAATAAAAAGATGTTAACCAAATGTTAACCAAAGTAAAATAAAATAAAAAGAAATGTTAACCGTGATGGCACTACGTTATTTTTCTTAGTGGCTTTTGTTTTTTCCAAGTTTTCTGAACTGAACAGGTATTACTTCCATAATTAGGAAAAACACATTTTTAAAAGGTTAGAGATGAGCATTAAAAATGGGCTACAGACTAAAAACCATCGAAGGTGTACTTTAAGCAGGTAAATTGCACGGTATGTGAATTACACCGCAACAGAGCTGTTAACAAAAACGTTTTTAAAAAATGACTCAAGGTGTGCAGGTAATAACCCATTCAAAACTTCTGAACATAAAAATGCATGAACTAAAGCGAAATACCAAGTGAAAGAAAGAAAGAGAGTAAAGCAAGAAAGATAATGAGGCAAGAACTGAATTATTATGCAAAAGTTAAAATCAATGACTTGCATATATACTGCTGGGGGGGCGCTGTCAATTGGTACAACTGTCAATGAGGGCAAATCAGTGAAAATCACAAACGCTACGAATCCATATACTCTGACCCAGCAATTCCTTTTTTTTTTTTTTTTTTTAAGATTTTATTTATTTATTTGTCAGAGGGAGAGAGAGCACAAGCAGGCAAAGCAGCAGGCAGAGGCAGAGAGAGAAGCAGGCTCCCCCCGGGAGCAAGGAGACCGATGTGGGACTCGATCCCAGGACCCTTGGATCATGACCTGAGCCAAAGGCAGTGGCTAAACCAACTGAGCCACCCAGGCGCCCCCAGCAATTCCTTTTTAGGAAATTTATTCTACAGATATTCTGGGATAAGTGAGAAATGATGTGTGTCCAGTTTCTGAACAATGGCATTCATTGCCTATAGAAGACTGGAAGCAGCCCCAAGGTCCATCAGCAGGTGAGTGACTGAATAAAGCTCCAGTGCCTCTATACAATGGAATAATACGAAGCCGTAAAAATAAAAATGGAAGAGTAAGGAAATTATCTTCCGATATGAAAAGATTTCTAAACTATATTATTAAGTGAAAAAAATCAAGGCGCAGAACAGTATAATGTTATATGCTACGTTCCGTGTAAAAAGTGGGCAAAAACCGTATATTCCTATTTTCTTCTATATGCATTTTGGAAGAATACATGAAAATAACAGTCGTTGGAAGGCACTGAGTGAAAATAGAGCAGATGGGGCATAGAAGTTTCCACAGTGGAACTTTTCACTGTACGTCTTTTATACTCTTTGATCTTAGAATCTTATGAATATATTATCTATTCAAAAGTAAATGTAAATTCATATGCTTGGAGGAAGAAGTTAAAGAGCGAAAGGATACGATGTCTGGGTGGGGGTCTACGTAAAACCACCCGCGTGGGTGCTGATGCTCCTGCCAAAGGTGGTTGATGGGTCTGCGGGGCTCACGGTATGTTTGAAATTTTTCATAATAAATTAATACAATTTAAAAGGTTTTCATACAAATTAAAAGGTGGAAATATCCTAAATGTCCATCGACTAGCGAATGAGTGAATAAAATGTGATCTATCCATATAATGGAACACTACTCATCAATTAAAAGAAAAAAAACCACTGATACAAACTGCAAGAGAATCACCGGAAGTGAAAGAAACCAGACACGTGACCCTGTACTGAATGATGCCATTTATATGCAATGCCCCAAAAAGCCAAATCCATAGAGACAAAGAGTAGATTAGTGGTTGCCCAGGTCCGTGGGACTGGAAAGTGACTACAAATAGGCAGAAGAGATTTTGCGCGGGGGGCGGGGGGGTCATAGAAAGATTCTAAACTTGATTATGATAATGGCTGCACAACTTTATAAATTTAGTAAAAGTCATCAAAATATACACTTAAAATGAGTGCATTTCATGGTATGTAAGTTATACCTCAGTAAAATGGGTTTTGGGGTTTGTTCTTTTTTTTTTTTTTTAATTTTTAAAATTTTTTTTATTTTTAAGCAATCTCTACACCCACTGTGGGGCTCGAGCCCATAAGCCCAAGATCAAGAGTCTCATGCTTCCCTAACTGAGCCAGCCAAACTTCCCAGTAAAGTGATATTTTTTTAAAGGAAGGGAACTGGGGCCACTAAGAGGTAGGTAGTCGTGGTGAAGAGCATGAGTCCTGGCATTAGACTCATTGCATTTAAATGCCTGCTCTCCCAGTGTAGCTGGGCAAGTTACTTGCCTTCCTCTGACCTTGTCTGTAAAGCGGTCTGCAGTATCTAAGGCTTACCACAATGGCAGGCACTAGTGGTTCCAAGTACTTTACATTGTTGTTGGTGATTTAAGATTTTATTTATGTATTTGTCACATACAGAGAGAAAGAGAGAGAGTGAACAAGCAGCAGGCAGAGGGAGAAGCAGGCTCCACGCTGAGCAAGGAGCCCGATGCAGAACTCGAACCCAGGGCCTGGGATCATGTACGACCGGAGCCAAAGGCAGATGCTTAACCCACTGAGCCACCCAGGTGTCCCAGTATTTTACATGGCTAATCCATTTAAGCCTCCCAACTCTCCTGTGGATGACATTTTACAAATGAGGAAACAGGGCACAGAGAGGTTAAGTGACTTGCCCTTGGTTGCACACATCAGATGATTAGCAAGCAGCAGAGAAGGCAGCCTGATTTTAAGGGCCCAGTGCTTAACCATGTACTGCACTCACAATATCACCACCTAACTCAGACTAGTCTGAGAACAAAATAAAAATAACACAAAATGCTTGATATATGTTAAATACTCAATAAACGCTAGCCAAAGAAGAAACCACTACCTAATTGACTCAAATGGCTTGGGGTTGTCCAGTTGTATTCTGAAATATTTATGGAGTAAACAGCCAAACCTGTTTAAGGAATAGTCTCTCTGGGGGCGTCTGGGTTGCTCCGTCAGTTAAGCGTCTGCCTTAGGCTCAGGTCATGATCCCGGGGTCCTGCTCAGCAGGGAAACTGGTTCTTCCTCTCTCTGCCTCTCTCCCAGCTTGTGCTCTCCCTCTCTTTCCTCTCAAAAAATAAAAACAAATTTTAAAACCACAAAAAACCAAAACACCTTAAAAAAAAAGTCGTCCATCTGAAAGGAAAGTGCTAAACCCTACAGATGAGCCATGAAGAGCTCCTTTCTCTCTCTGGTTTAGAAACCCAGAGGTGGAGACAGGAGCGGGGCATCAGCGCGACCCCTCATATGTGTACTTCAGTGCCTGTGTTCCTTTGCAAGGCGTTGGGACAGTATACGGGTAAGTTTCGAACCAAGACTTTGCGGCAAGACAGAAAGGGGCGGTTTGACCTGTCTCCTCTTCCAATTTGGCCATCCGACCGGTGACAAGATACTTCACTTCAGTTAAGTCTCAGCTTCCTCATCTGTAGAATGGGTCAGAAAAGAAAAGTGCCAGTTCGGGGGTTGTGAGGACTGCGATATGTGTAGTGTGAGCCTCACAGGTGCCCAGCATGTACTTAGGGCTTAACAAATGGAGGTGACGTCTTCTCTCTAAATTTCTGGTCACCTACAGATACACTGCTCATCGCAAATCATTAAGAAAGCTTCCGTCTTCTCTCCCCAGAGGCGCAGGGCCCCAGCACAGGCAACACCCCTGAGAGGCCGATCCACCATTTCTCATCCGGGCCAGCACAGAGGTCATCATGGAAAATGAAGAGGTGATCGGGCAAACAGGCTAAGAGCACTAACTGAAGAAGGGGACAACCTGGTGGGGGAGGTCCCAGCTCTGGCACTAGCTGTGCAGCCTTGGGCAATTTACTTCACATCTCTGTGCCCCAGTCCCTATGCCACAGGGATGCTGGGAAAAGACAATGACATGGTGGGTGTAGAACGCTCCGCACGGTTCCCGGCACCGAGCTGAAGTTCCACAAACAGAAGCTGGTGTTGAGGCTGAGGGTGAGCCATCCACGTGTCCCCTATCCCATCCCAGGTTTCCGTCTGAAAGAGGGACCCAGCAGGATGCCTCCTGGTCTGTGCCTAGGAGGGACACCCCCATCCTTTCCTCCAGAGCCTTGCCTGTGACATCACACCCATTAGGGGACTTGGGGCACCCACTACAGTAAGGATGGTGGGTTCCTTAGGCTTTTAAGACACTTGATAGTTTGTAAAGGAACATCAAGTGCACGATCTCACTTGATAAGCCTCTGTGTGTTACTATGATAGCCACCTTACACATTAGAAAATGGAGAAATTCAAGAGGGGCTCCACAGCCGGTGAAGAGGGCCTGAAAGCCAGCACATCAAGCTCTTGTTCCACGTCATTCTCAGCCCTCCTAGCGGAGGGGGATTTTGACATGTCTACCCTGCCTGAGCTCCTGGGCCCAGTAGTCAGCAAACACAGGCCTGGTGGGCCCCGGCCATGGTCTGGACCTGATGTATGTCTATGGAAGGAGCGGCCCCTCCCATTGCCCTGGCCACAAAGAACAGGACAGGTGGGACAGGCACTAGTCCCACCAGGCTGTCTCTGCCCCAGCCCAGCTGTCTGCACTACCTGGTTTACCCAGACCCCCCAGGGTCGAGATGTGAGAAGGTCAGACGTGAGTCCCCCCAAGAGACTTTGCAGACAAACCTCAAACATCTCTATGTAAAATTTGAAAATATTAAATATAACCCAAAAAAGACCAGTCCTTCCAAAAAGAATTTCTCTTATCCCTTAACTTGAGGTAAAGACCAATGGAGCTAAGATTTTTTTTTAATTATTTTTATTTTTAAAGATTTTATTTGACGGAGATCACAAGTAGGCAGAGAGGCAAGCAAAGAGAGAGAGGGAGAAGCAGGCTCCCCGCTAAGCAGAGAGCCCAATGCGGGGCTGGATCCCAGGACTCCGAGACCATGACCCAAACCAAAGGCTGAGGCTTAACCCACTGAGCCGCCCAGGCACCCCTGGAGCTAAGAATTTAAACACGAAAGGAGAATCGGTGAGCCCCAGTTGGTCTAGAAGACCTCGAATCCTCTCTCCTGCGCTGTGGGCCACCGTCCCCACCTCCTCCAAGAATCACAGGCGTCCAGGGAGCTCCATGCATCCTGAAAGCTCTGGGGAGCCTTCCCAGGTAACATTTGCTTCCTTTGACACCATTTAACTGTCATCGGTAGTGGAACTGGGATGGAGGGTTTGGGCATTTCATTCTTTCCAGAGAGGGCTGAAATCACATTTTCATTCTCCACCCTTATTTTCAAGGGCTGATGATTTTCTGAGACCATTACCTTTTGGGCTGTGATTTTGCTCCCAGCCCAGAGGTGCAGCGTACAGGGAATTTTCCTCGGCAGCTCTGAGCGCCGGAAGGTGCTCTCGGGAGTCACATTCTTAATGCGAATCTTTCAATCACTTTCTACCATAGCATCTGGGGGTCAATGAGAACCTTGTTATGTTTATAACCTTCTTATTTGCTTCCGTCAGTTTAAAATCATCAACAGTGAAACCAAAGGGCAAAGCCCACGCCGATGTTTTTGTCTTAGTGCCTCTGGAGAGGCACCAAAGATAGATGATTGTGGAGACGGCGCCTGGAGAGCTGTTCCCGGCTCAGGCAGCTGGGGGTTCCTTGCTGATGTCCTGGGACAGTTTTCTCTTCCCCCACCTTCCTGTTTGCCTGTAAGGCCATCCAAGATGTCGGCTTCCAGAGGCAATGTGTCCTTCTCCAAAAGGACTGAATGTAGCACAGCTGTGTCCCAAGAACCTTGGGAAGACAGAGTGAGATGGTGTGGGCCAAAGGGCAAACTTGGGAACACCTACAAAGAGGAGTTCTGATGACAGAGACGCACGCACCAGTTCGCAACAGTAATTAGTCCTGTGGCACTGTCTTTTGCTTTTAAGAATCGTACATATTAGGACACCTGGGTGGCTCAGTTGGTTAAGCGTCTGCCTTCAGCCTGGGTCATGATCCCAGGATCCTGGGATCAAGCCCTGCATGGGGCTCCCTGATCAATGGGGGGTCTGCTTCTCCCTCTGCCCCTCTCCCTGCTCATGCTCTCTCTCTCTCTCATATAAATAAACAAAATATTTTTTTAAAAAAAGAAAAAAGAAAAGAAAAAAGAATCATACATATTAGATCATTGGCACTGACCAACAAAGCATATGGTCATATTAAGTTAATGAACAAAAATAGCTCAGAACAATTTCTGCACTGGGCATGGAAGACAGTCTGTTTTGGGAAGCCAGCATCCGTTTCCCCTTTTGAAGAGCACCCTGGTTTCCTTTTTTTTTTTTTTAATTAAATTAAATTTAATTTTTTTAATTTATTCATTTGAAAAAGACAGAGAGAGCTAGCGAGAGCACGAGGTTGGGGGAGGGAGCAGAGGGAGAGGGAGAAGCAGAGTCTCCGCTGAGCAGGGAGCCCGACGTGGGGCTCGGTCCGAGGACCCCAGGGTCATGACCTGAGCCGAAGGTAGATGCTTAACTGACTGAGCCACCCAGGCACCCCTTAAAGAGCACCCTAGTTTCCTTTAAAGGAATTGCCTCCTGTCTCTGAGGCAACCTCACTGGGAGGGTAAATCCAGCGGTCTTCTCCACCCCCTCCAACATGGCCGTGGAAGCCAAAGTGGTCCTTGCGGGCTCCTTTGGCGGCATCCCCCTTCTTCCTGCCAAAGGGTAACCACAGGACAGAAGGTGGGCGGCAGGAGAACTGTAGTCAATCTTCCAGCAAAGTGAGGCCTTCAGGGGTTTGGACCACCAGACGTGGCTGGTTCCCAGCCTTCCAGGTATCCTATACGTGCCTCATGACTCGTTTCATGTTAACTTACCCTCAGAGACTCCAAAATGACACTCCCATCCAAGCGATGATTTACACATAGGCTCAGCCCTTTTCGGCCTTTCTAAGGCCTCTAGGCCCTCAGCATCCCCCAGAGGCCCCAAAGGAAAGCAACGGATGATCTCTGTCCACTGGCCAGGGAAAAAAAGTCCACGTCAACATCAGACTCAAAACGGGAGCCTGGGCCACACACGCACGCTCTCATTCTCCAGGTGCTGACTTCTACAGACCTTGGGTTGAGTTTTTAAGTGACTGATGCCCTAGAGACTATTTTCCAATCCATAGCATTCAGGAAACCTAATGGAGACTTCTGGTCCTCGAGGATGTACCCTGTGAGGGGCCCATGAATCGCATCATGTCTGAAGGAGTCCTATAAGGTCCGGGGCTACAACATGCTGGGCCAGCCTCGGAGCTCCGTCAAGGAAGGGGTAAACGGAAGCAGTGCCACCAGCCCTGTTGGGGCTTTGGGGACACTCCGGTGCTGGGGTTTCTGGCAGGAGTGCTGTGGCCCCGAGGGCCTGAGCTGTCCATGCTGGTCAGGTTTGGCGGTGTCTCTGCTGAATTCATTCACCAGCGATTGCATCAGAGGTTTCTTCACAGCTGGCGGTCAGCCCGTTCCAGCTGCCTTCTGGTTTGCCCCAATGCAGAACAACTGTCCTGCGGCTTTCTAAAGAGGCAGCATGTTGTTGTGGGAAGAGCTGTGGCCGGAGGGGAGGCCGGGAGGCCTGGATCCCAGCCCTCCGCTCTCCATCAGCTGGCCGGAACAAGCCCAGTGACTTTCAGCAAGGGACCCTCTCTCCTCCTGTAAATCAGACCACTAGGTGGCCCTCCAGGTCATTTCCTCCAACCCTCCTGGGCCCTCTTCCCGTTCCCCCTGGAAAGCAGGGCGCCAGGAATTGAGAGAGGTGGCGGCAGATACTTTTGCTGGTTTGCTTTGGACTTGGGAGCTCACTGATGCCAAGGTGGTTTCTTAGCACCACGGTCTTTCGGGACTCAGGAGACCTCAGGGACCATTCAGAGCTCTGGGTACCAGGGAGGGCTCTGTCTGAATCCTCAGAACTCATCACTCACTACCTAGATGAGGATCAAGTGGAGAATTCTCTACTGGATTTGGGCCCCACAGTCAGGACTTTGGTCAGCCCATCTCACTCCAGGCCAGCTGCGTCATGTCCACGCTGTGGCTTTGGCTCAGATCTGAGCACGGGAGGCAGTGTGGTCCGGGAGAAAGGGCTGTGGAGGCGGGAGAACCGGGATCTGGGTTGACTCGGCTGCCCATCAGATTGCTGTTTGCCTTCGGGCAAGTCACTACACCTCTCTGCATCATTTTCCTCACAGCAAAATGGAAGAATTGGCCTTGATTTTATTCATTTATTTATTATGTATTCCCTGTAGCATTAGACATAGGAAAGCAAAAACCCCAGAGTTACTAAAGGGAAGGAGTGGGGAGCCCTCCCACTCCCAGTGAGGGACCCCAGGCCACCAGAGCGGCTGTAATTGCTATATTGAATTTCTACCCACACCAAAAGGGAAGCACCACATGCTGCTTTGTCCTCACTGTTTGCTAAAAGAAAGCTTGCCCATCAGTCAGGAGAGAGATGCTTCTATTCTGCGCTGAATCCTACAATGCACTCGTCCTTGCATGCAGCCAGTAAGCGTTGACCAAGCACCTGGGAGAGGCCCTCCGTGCTGGGCTGCAAAAGCAACCAGACCCGAGGCTCTGAGACAGGGATTTTATCTTGGGGACGCTCACGCTGTGGACATACAATAATGATGTCAATAGCGACGGACACAAGAAACACTCACTATAAAAGTCAGGGTGTGGCACAGAGTTGCTCTTCTACAAAGACCATCCAAAGGTGAGCAACTTCCTGAATGGCCTCCAGGTATGGCCCTCTCCAGTGACCGGCTGGATGTGGGCCTGGTCTGGACAGCCAGGAGCGGGGGGTGCCTTACACATATCCTAGAGCCTCTCAATTATTCATCAACTCCTCTCAGCTTCTGATAGGAGTGAGATACTGGTCAGCCCGTGTTGGGCCTTCAATAGCCAGCCTGGGGCACAGGTGTCCTGGAGAAGGAGCACAGTGTTGGGATGACAGAGCCCGCCCGCTCCCATACTTTTTCTTTTCCTATTAAAACTTTCACATTGTCTCATAAACATTTTTGAATGTTTGAAAATTGTTTGAATGTTTGAAAGTTGAAGGAAGTATAGAGTGAACACCCCTGTACCCGCCACCTGGATTCCACGATTAGCATTTCGCTGTATTTACTTCCTCATAGTTCCATCCTTCTGTCCATCCTGTCCATCTGCACAATCCAGTGTATTCAAAGGAAGCTGTAGACCTCACTGTATTTCACCCTTAAATCCCGCCAGCACGCATGTCATTAGCTAGAGATTAATATCTGTTTAAGGTTGTGTGTGAGTACATGTAAAATGCAAAGATCTTAAGAGTATCTTCAGAGGAATTTTGTTAAATGCACACACCTGTGTGATCCAAATATCCAACAAGAAATCGAACATCGGTATCACTCCAGAGAATTCCCTTTTCTACCCCTTTCCAAAGGCCTCTGCCCTTCTCTCAACCCAGCATCCCCAGACCCCCTGCTGCCCTAGTCTGTGACTCTGAACACTTTAATCCAGCCATTTGCCCAGGTGGGCACCTGACCCAAAGGCATTCCATCTAGGGGTTCACTAGTGACCTTTAATCTCTGTGGTCTGGCTTAGCAGGATGAGCTGGGCCAATGAGTCTCTCTCAGGAAGCCGGAAAGTGAGGCTGCCCTGGCTGGGCCAAAACACTGAGCTGAAGGCAGATATGGGGACAGAGTCGCAGTGGTCCCGAGCCACATGCCGGGACCGAGCAGAAGTACAGAGAAGTCAGAGTTAGTGAGGAATATTGGGTGTGTACCTAGGAGAGACAGCGCCTCTGCGTGAGGGACGACATGGTCCCTATGGGAGGGACAGGAGAGAGAACCTGTTTCCTTCAGGTGTCCAGAGTCTGAGGGAACCTGGATGGGTCTCTCTGTGCAATGACTACAGCACCCCCAGTGACTACAGCACCCCCCTACAGCACAGACAGGTTAAGTAACTTGCCCGCCAAAAGAGAAATACACATGTGGTACCTAGGACAGTTTGTTTTGGAAAAGAGGGATCTTTCTTACATGACAGCCATTCTATTTCTGTGTAGGATGAGCTCTGGGTATGACTTGAATGTCCCCGAAAAATGACAGCCAAAATAAATGACATCAGCCTAATAAAGGGTAATAAAGCCAAGTTCAATACTACACGTTTTAATGCACAATCTCGGCTGATCCTCACAGCAATCTTCTCCAGACAGAGGCACTTTGCTCTCATTGCCCCCGTTTTGCAGGTGAAGAAACAGACACAGAATGGAGGCATAATTGGCCCCAGCTCGCTGTAAGCTGTGGAAGTGAGCTCGCTGCGTCTAGGAATTGCCAGTGCCCACGCTTTGCTGGAAGAGCAGCTCGTGCATATGAGCAGGTGCTCAGTCGAGGCCCCGGAGCTGGGTGCAGGGTGGGGGGCAACTTTTCTGCTCTGGAACATTGTTCCCAAGTGAGCAGGCCACATGGATAGGGCCTCCTGGCTCTGGCTCCTGACTCTCCCCTTTCCTGGAACACACCGAGCAGGGCGACGACCTCAAGTGGTGGCCCAGGGTAGACCCGGGATTGTGCTTCCCTTGTTAATACCCATCTGTTGGCGGCCAACACTGCCACTCCACCCGCATCCCCATCCCCGGGACAGCTCTGTGTATCTCTCCTCCCTGATGATGGCGGCCCAGGGTCCCTTTAGTCTGGATAGTGGCTCGTCAGCTACCACTCCCTGCTCCCTGCGGCTGAAGAGCAGGCAGCCCTTCCTGGAGGAACTGCAGCAGGGGATTGGCTGGAAGATATGAATGAGATGCAGGGTCTCCATGGCCCTATTAAGACAATGCTGGACCCAGGAGAGGGCCAGAGAGATGGTTCATCAGGACAGGTGTGAGCACCTAGAATCTATTTTTGCAAAGCAGGAGGGGCCTGGTTGAGCCGAATCGCTCTTAGTTAGGTATGTCCTCCCCCGGCATCTGTCCATGACCCCATCATCATCTCTTCCCACACCTCCAGGACAGGGGCTGGGACATCTCATTCATCTGTGACCCCCAGCACCCGGCACAGCCCGTGACACATTGTAGGTGCTTAATGACTACAGCTTTAATACTTGAAGACATGACACAGGGAAGCCGAGAAAACAGAGGGGTATCAACAACACAGGTAAGGTGGCGTTACCAAGTGCCAGGTGCCATTCGAAGAGACTACTTAGAGTACGTAATCCAGTCCTCATAACGACCCTGGGATGCAGGTACTCAGGCACAGACAGGTTAAGTAACTTGCCCACCATCACACAGCTAGTCACTCATGGAGCTCGACTTGAACCCTGGCAGAGTCCACGGTCTTAGCTCCCGTGAGCCCCATCACCCTATCTTCCCGACCCTGGAAAAGTTCCTGGCAGATTACACCAAGCTCCTCACGTGCGCGAGCCCAAGAATCGGGACCTGTAAGAGGCCAAGTGTGAACCTGGCGAACAGGCCCACGTCCTGACAACCCAGACCTGGTGATACAGCCTGCGAGGGGCCATGTTGTGAGCAAAGAAACAGCAGCCATGCCCCGAACCATCAGCCTCCCTCCAGTTCTATCCACACGTCTGGCAAGCCCGTTAGGTGCCAGGCACTGCCTGGGGGAACCAGACGTTCGGTCCCCGGCTCACGTGTCTACTGGGGGGCGCAGTCCATGGGGGCGGTAGAGCTCTTTTCATGTAATCCTCGTGACTCCTGTGTACTGTGCAGATGACGCAATAGGTTTGAGAGGTCAGCCACTCGTCCGTGGTTAAGGACACATATTTACAGGTAGCTGCAGGGCAGGCCCTGCTCGGTGCTACAGACGTGCACGCCACACCATCTCCCCTCTCGCGTGCAGCGTGCAGCACATTCCAGGGGAGCTGTGAGATGGAGAGCAGTAAAGGGCCTGCGAGCATGATCAGGGAGTGATAAGTGTGTGGAAGGTAGTAAAACAGGTAAAGGGCTGCAGAGGGCTGGAGAGAGGAGCCAGCCATGGTCAGCGTGGGAGTGGGGGCTAGCCTGGGGTAGGACACCTTGAGTCACCCGTGGAAAGACAGGAGGGCAGTGTGGTTGGGGCACTGTGGACGGAGGGAACGAAAGAGATCAGTAAGGTGGGGGTCTCGAATCAGGCCTGGCTCCCACGCACAATGCTATGTCCAGCCGACTGTGCGGGGATCTACACAGAGTTCATGTCTGGAAGATAAGGGTGGTCTTGGGTTCCAAGCCCCTCTGAAGGATATAAAGCCTCACCGTGCAGCTTAAACCGTCTACATGTAAAGAAGAAAAAATCAGCTAGTGTAGACATAATCTATATCAATTCCAATATCTCTGAGGTCCTCTGGGGCAAACCCCAACACGTAATTTATGCAAAGTAAGAGTATTAGCACTTGGTCCTTGAGGAGTTCTGTGTATGCAAGCTCTCACCAGGAGGAAGTCATTTCAGAATGAATATTGTTTTTCTAATGACGACCATAGTGGCTTGGGGTGTAGACAGGCTCGGCTCCTACTCAGCACCCCTATGCCCGGGCAGAGGGTTGTGTCTGGAGTAAAGGGGGACTATATTGGGGTCCTCAGGCCTGAGAAATATCAGGTCTCAGAAACACCACAAGCCAGTGTCCTGGGAGAAAAGAGAGTGATGTCATCGTTTTTAAGCAAGCACAGATTCCCCGGGGTCACGTGAGCTTATAGAGCCCGGGAGGCTGGAGGGCTGCGCTGGTGTCATGACCACACAGCCAGAGGAAAGAGATTTCCACTGCCAGAGCTCACAGAACACTGAAGAGCCGGGAGGGCAGACAAGCAGGGCGCTGGGGTCCACCGGCTTGGGAACTGCCTTTTCCTCGCGTCCCTTTCCCCACCGCTCCCATGCCAGGGATCCAAGCAGGCGCTTCCTTCCCTTGCAGCAATCCCACCTGCCCAGGTCTAGAGCTGAGACAGGTTCCCTTCTCCTTGGACAAGCATGTGGTGAGGAGCGCAGACGCCTGCTTCTGAGCCCAGCACTGTGACTGATCAGCTGAACACATCAAACAAGTCAGCAAGAACAGCAAGTCACTCCCTCTCCGACCCTCCGATTCTCCATCCGGCTGGTGGAGATGGGGCAGGGTGGAGATGGGGTCCGTCCCTAGCTCGCAGAGTTATATCTGAGAACGTGCGTCAAGGTCTTCTAGGCCTGGAACACCGTAGGCGCCCTGCGGGCTCAACCATCGGCAGACTCCGGGAGTGTTCATCGTGTACCAGGTGCCGCAGAGGTCACATACGACTGCTGATCCTGTCCACCGGTGTGCGAGGGACAGCTGAAGAAAAGCAGTCTACAGCATGGCTGGGCTGACACACAGCAGCAGCAGTCCTGGTGCTCGGGGCATGCTGTGGGCATGTGGCGAATGCGCTCCGTTTTCACTTGCCCTGAGCTGCCCAAGCTGAGGTTTCCTCCTGAACTCTGGTGACCGAAACTGGACCCGTCTGCCCCTTTCTTCTCCTGAAAGTCACGACTGTCACTGGCAACTTTTGCAACTGATGGTTCTGAAGCTTGGGGGCTCCCTAAGGGCTGTGTCTTCAGCTTCTATTCCCAGGGGAGGGAAGGGGGGAGTAGGGAGAATGAGGCTTCTCCAAGAACCAAGGAGAGCCAGGTCTTCTCACACAGCAGGTGCAGCCTGGAGATAGCCTTTGGCCTCTGGGGTTGGCCCCAGGGTTCCAGTGTGTTCTGGCCCCTCTCCCCCACCTCTAGCTATGGGGACTTGGGTGAGTTACTCCATCTCTAGGAGCCTCATCCTGACAACCAGTGTCCACTGCACACTCACAAGGCACTGTGAGTGTGTCAGGCCTGTGCTGGGTGCCTCAGCTGACCGATCTGGCAAAAATAATCAGAATAGAAAAACAGGATGGTAGTTCCCCAAAATATTAAAAATGGAATTATCATATGATCCAGTAATGCCATTTTATGGAATATACCCCCGGGAATTGAAAGCAGGGCCTCAAACAGATATTTACACACACATGTTCCCGACTACATTATTCACAGCAGCCAAAAGGCAGAAACAACCCAAGTATCCATTCATGAATAAATGGAGAAGCTAAATGTGGTATATGTGTATGATGAAATACTATTCAGCCTCCAAAGGGCAGGAAATTCTGACAAGGGCTACAACACAGATGAACCTCAAGGTCATGATGCTCAGTGAAACAAGCCCGTCACAAAAAGACAAGGACCGCATGATTGTACTTACAGGAGGCACCTAAAATTGGCACATTCACAGAGAAGAAGGTAGAATGGTGGGGAAGGAGAGGTCGGGGAGTTCGTGTTTCAAGGGGACAGAGTTTGAGGTGGGGATGATGAAAAAGTTCTGGAGATGGACGGCCGTGATGGATGCACAACCTGTGAGTGTTCATGCTACTCAATGTCACCGTGGACCCTTAAAAATGGTTAATATGTAAAGTTCATGTTATGTATATTATGCCATGATTAAAAATAAGAAAATCAGAAGAAAAAGAAGAAATCAACCTTTGGCATCCATGTCACCATTATCTATGACCCAAGGAAGGAGGCGCCCCTGGGAGGGTGAGCGGACCGCAGGAGCCTGGCCTTCCCATAGTCAGTGTGACTTCGGAACAGACAGATAGGGGGCTCAGGGTAGAACCCCAGTATCCCAGTGTCTCTCCACCGCCACTGAGGCTCATTCTCCACCTGGTTTTCCTCCCGTTGCAGACTACGACCTTACTAACAGAACGACTTGGAACTAGGCTTCCCACGCCGCATGTTGGCTCAGGACGCACCTCCTGCCTCATGTCCCTTTCACTCTGTGGGCAACCAGAATGTGCCCAGATGAAAGACTAAGCCCACATCATCACCCCTCGCTGTACGAGGCAAAGATTTCGCTGTATCTAGCTCCTGTCCCGCAATGGCATCCAGCCCGCTCCCCACCCCTCTGGGCTCCCTTACACTTCTAAGCAGCTTGAGGGCAGGAACCTAATGCACCCTGGCAACCCAACTTCTAGCTTAGCGCTTGTCATATGCTCGACGACACATGTTTTCTGAAAGGAGATAAACATGCTGATTGAACACACCGACACTGTTTTGAGAATTTTACAAGCCTCACTCATGATGACGATGCCACAGGGGAAACACTACTGCCATCCGGGGCCAGAGCAGGGGGAGGCAGCGAGGTACTCACGAGGGGTGTGAAATGTAAGGGGATGCTAAACAAACTCAGGGATCAAGATAGATATATATTTTTTAAAGATTTTATTTATTTATTTGACAGAGAGAGAAATCACAAGTAGGCAGAGAGGTGGGCAGAGAGAGAAGGGGAAGCAGGTTCCCTGCTGAGCAGAGAGCCTGATGTGGGGCTCAATCCCAGGACCCTGGGATCATGACCTGAGCTGGAGGCAGAGGCTTTAACCCACTGAGCCACCCAGGCGCCCCATCATTTCTCCTTTTTTTTTTTAAAGACTCATTCACAGAGGGGCACCAGGTGCCCCCCAAGATAGATATTTTATCTTTTTTTAAAGATTTTATTTTGGGGGACACCTGGGTGGCTCAGTTGGTTAAGCAGCTGCCTTCGGCTCAGGTCATGATCCCAGCGTCCTGGGATCGAGTCCCACATCGGGCTCCTTGCTCCACGGGGAGTCTGCTTCTCCCTCTGACTCTGCCTTCCACTCTGTCTGCCTGTGCTCGCTCTCCCTCTGAAAAATAAATAAATAAAATCTTTAAAAAAAAAAGATTTTATTTTGGGCGGCTCAGTTGGTTAAACACACTACCCTTGATCTCAGGTCCTGATCTCAGGGTTGTGAGTTCAAGTCGCAGATTGGGCTCCATGCTGGGCATGGAGCCTACCAAAAAAAAAAAAAAAAAAAAAAAAAAAAAATTGTATGGATACCAACTGAGCCAGCCAAGTGCCCCAAGATAGATATTTATTCTTTTAAAGATTTTATTTATTTATTTGACAGACAGAGATCACAAGTAGGCAGGGAGGCAGGCAGAGAGAGAGGAGAAAGCAGGCTCCCTGCTGAGCAGAGAGCCTGACTTGGGGCTCGATCCCAGGACCATGGGATCATGACCTGAGCTGAAGGCAGAGGCTTTAACTCACTGAGCCACCCAGGCGCCCCCAAGATAGATATTTTAAAAGAAATTAAAAAAAAAATTATAATTACTGCAAAAGATCCAGAATAAGCAAAACTAACATTTGAGATATGGACAGATCTGGCCCTGACTTAAACCACTCACTCCACTCACCTCTCCCTAATCCCAGTCCTATCCGATCTGTCTTTAGTAGAATGTTTGATATTTTGTTCAACAATTCCATTGCTAGGATTCTATCTCAGGAACTAATTGAGGCTATGCGTAAAGGTGCACCCATAAAGATGTTCATTGCTGTGTTATTCATAAAAATGAAAAACTAGAAAATGTATTTGGTTGAATCATTTGAAACTGCCAATAGTTGGCCATTTTTTACCTAAAATCAACAATTTCATATTATCCAATCTAACCTAATCTCTGGTGTCCATGAATTGTGATTATATAATCTATAAATATTCACCCAATGAAAATCTAGGCAGCCATAAAAAAAAATTCGGAAGAAGACTATGACAGAGAAAGTGTTCATGATACAGTGCTAACTGAAAAAAAACAGTTACAAAACAGCATAAAATATACGATCTCTCTCTTTTTTTTTTTAAAGATTTTATTTATTTATTTGAGAGAGAGAGAGACAGAGAGCATAAGCAGAGGTGGAGAGGGAGAAGCAGGCTCAAGACACGGGCTCGGTCCCAGGACCCCAACACTATTACCTGAGCGGAAGGCAGATGCTTAACTGACTGAGCCACCCAGGTGTCCCATACGATTTCATTTTTAAAAATCCACAAATGGGGCGCCTGGGTGGCTCAGTTGTTAAGTGTCTGCCTTCAGTTCAGGTCATGATCCCAGGGTCCTAGGATCGAGCCCCGCATCAGGAAGCCTGCTTCTCCTTCTCCCACTCCCCCTGCTTGTGTTTCCTCTCTCGCTGTGTCTTTCTCTGTCAAATAAATAAATAAATCATTAAAAAATCCACCAAAAAGGATCTGAATTGATTATTCACCAAAATGTTAGTAATAGTAAGCCCAATCATGGGATTTGGAGTGATTTTCGTCTCCTTCTCGAATTCCTGTCTTTTGTATATTAAACATGTGGTGTCTAAAGAGAGAAAAGAGAATAGATAGAAACCTCATACCTTGATCTGTCTCACAAGACTCTGTCATCCCCTCAACCCAAAAGAAGTGAAAAACCCATTTTTACTATTCATGTCCTTTCACAGATAGAACTCCCAGGCTCTGGCTCTCAGTTTTGCTTGCCTGGGCTCCCCCTCCCTCACCCTTCCTTCCCCCCGGACCCTTGCACCCCCAACTCTTAGGACTTTGTTGGAGGGAATGATCTCTCCAGCACCACTACCTCCAATGCCAGCCCCTCCTCGGCTGATCTTCAGGTGCAGAAGACATGCCTAAGCCCTGAGAACTGAGAATCTAGAATCGTTTTGCAGTTCTCCAGGCAAGTGAAAACTGTGTTGCGTGGGTGACAGGCTTTCTGGGGGGCCAGCGGGCAGGAATCTTGCCTTCAACCCTCCCCTCCACTACCCTCCTTCTCCATCCTCATGCAGCTGAGACCCAGTAACCTTGGGGCATCCACTCTTCCTTTCCCTTCCTTCTAAAATGTTTTTAGACTTCAGGTTTTGGGTTTTGGTTTTTGTTTTTTAATTCTAAACAGTACAAAGACTAGGGATCACCTGCACAGCTACCAGAATTAACAATTTACTAACATTTTTGTCAGATTGGCTTCAAGCCTCTCTTTTCAAAAACAAGTGATATAAAACATTGCGGATAAAATCAAAGTCCCTGTTGGTCCCCTCCTCCGCCTCTCTCCAGTAACACTCTTTGCTCTAAGTGTGCTGCTTCACCTCTTTAGTCCATTGTGACACTTTGAGAGATAGATGCACACACACTCACCTACATCCGGGAACAACAGCACAACTGTATTACTCTAATTTGCATAAAAGGATACAAAGTCATCTGCAATCCCCTCTCTAACATCGTGTGGGGTTTTTTGTTTTGTTTTTAGAGGGAGAGAGAGTGCATGCTCAGGAAGGGAAGGGCAGAGGGAGAGTGGGAGAGAGAATCGTAAGCAGGCTTCATGACCAGTGTGGAGCCCGGCAAGGGGCGATCCCACCACCCCAAGATCATGATCTGAGTCAAAATCAAGAGTTGGACACTTAACAAACTGAGCCACCTAGGCATCCTTAACATCATGGAGGTTTTTTTGTTTGTTTTTTGTTTTGTTTTGTTTTAAGAGATTTTATTTATTTATTTGACAGAGAGATAAAGATTACAAGTAGGCAGAGAGGCAGATGGAGGAAGAGCGGGAGGCAGGCTCCCTGCTGAGCAGAGAGTCCGATGCGGGGCTTGATCCCAGGACCCTGAGACCATGACCTGAGCCGAAGGCAGACGCTTAACCCACTAAGGCACCCAGGCGCCCCTAACATCATGTTTTTAAGCTCATTTGCACAGATATATATTGGTCTAGTTCATTTATTTTACTGCTGCCAGCTGGCAGGTGGGTAGGCCTGATCCCTCTGCGTGGAAATCTCTAGGGCTCACGTAACGCTAAGGCTTCCCTGACCTCAAAAGTTTTGCTAATTTGGAAAGACTAAGCCAAGTATAGGGGTCTCACCCCAGCCCACCCCTTTTGGTCCATACAGTCCTCCAAACCTTGCCCCAGCCCTTTGATCTACACCGCACCCCCCAGCTCTGGCAGGTGCCGAGATCACCAGGGCCCTGTTCCTCCCCTGTCTGGCTTTCTCAGGTTCCTTATCCTGACTTGGAGAAATAGAGGAATTATGATCCTTCACAAAGTGTTTTCCCTTGTAAGTCACAGCATCACGAAGGGGTCATCCTAAGAGGTCTTGTGTCTCCCCAGGCTTTGGTGCCAGACAACCCCGGGTAACTTGGCTCT
The DNA here is from genome assembly GCF_030435805.1 of Mustela lutreola. Taxonomy (NCBI): domain Eukaryota; kingdom Metazoa; phylum Chordata; class Mammalia; order Carnivora; family Mustelidae; genus Mustela; species Mustela lutreola. Next base: position 121,621,406 of record NC_081296.1, on the reverse strand, counting down.
GTTGGCAGGTAACCTACCCAATCTGAGTCAGGCTCCCTGTCTGTAAAATGGGAATAGTAATACTCAGGCCATAGGCCTGCTATGATGGATAAAGGGGAAAGTATATGAAACCCCGCTGGTAGGCTTCTACCACTTACCAGGCAGTCGGAAAGTGCTTCTGCCCTTGTACTTCCCCTGTCTCTTCTCCAAGCAACAGCCACAGAGGTCTCTCCAAATGTAACTCTGATCACATCACTCCTTTGCTTATGTGACTTCCCAGGTTAGGTCAAGAAGTCTTTGCAATACCCGCCTTGATCTCCTGGATCCTTGCTACAGGAGGAGCCAGCCCCCACACCATGAAAACACTCCAACAGACGTGGAGAGACGCACATGGAGAAGGACGGAGGCCCCCAGCCAACGGCCAGCACCAGCCGGCCAGCCACGTGAGAGAGTCGCTCTCGCTCCTTCGGGTGACTGCAGCCTCAGCTCCTGTCTGGCTACAACCTCACTGAGAAACCCGGAGCCAAGCCACTTCCAGATACCTGACCCCATAAAAGAGAGAGACTAAATGATTTGTGCAGCTTTCCGCCATTCAGTTTTAGGGTGATTTGTTACACAGCTTTAAATAAGTAATACACAAGCTAACAAATGATGATAATTTAGATCATCGTTACTAACTTGTATGCCAATGCTAGTGTAGCACTTATTATACTCCAGGCACGATTCCAAACACCTTATGGGGATTAACTCATTTAATCTTCATGGGAACCATCTGCAATGGGGACTTCTGGTATCTCCACTTTACATATAGGGAAACTGAGGCACGGCATGTTTAAATAAGTTGCAGTAAGTGGCAGAGCTGGAACATGGCTCCAGGGGCTGTGCTCCTGGCCACTCTCATTCTGCATCTCAAACAAAACCATAACCAGAAATGTGGCACCAAGAAGCAGATGTTCTCCAGTTCAGAGCCCACTTTTAAGGGAGGGAAGATACGGAAAAAAGGAAAAAGAACCAAGCCTCTTCTCTTCTCCCAGCCCCTCCAGGTGTCTACCCTTCTCCTTGGGTTTACAGATCTGTCTTTATCCTGCCAGTAGACTGGTCCCAGACAAGAGCCAACACACCTCTTCTGAGTCAGTGAACAAGTGTTTTAAAGCTCTTGTCACATCTCTTTGGTTAGGGTTCTGATCAGCTGAGATGATCCACTTCCCCTCTGCACATCTAACTCAGCGCAAGCCTCATCCCTGCTTCTTCTAAGTGCTTCTTCTTCCTCATCCCTAACTTCTTAAAACACGTCGCAGGTCTTTAAAGTGGAGGAAAATTCTAAGAAGACAACCTCATCAGGCAGAATCAAGATACACAAAGCACGTGTTCTACAGTCCCAGTCCGTGCCGTTTACAGACATGGCTAATCAGCCGCCTCTTTCCCACTCAGTCCCGAGGTAGCCTCAGCTGCCTTCTCCCCCGGCCTTCTCCTCGGGGCTGCAGGCGGCCTCTTCCACAGGCTCTGGGCTGGCCGTGGAGCCGAGACCTATTTATCATTCTGGCTCTAACAGGATAAAGACTGAAACTCCGAAAGCAACAGACTGGAACTAATCCCTCTACTTTCCAAGGGAGTAAAAGGCTCCCTGCTTCCTTGCTCCGACCCCTCCTACCCAAAACCCATTTTCATCACAGTGAGAGCTTAGAAGGGATTTTGAAAAGAGAAGAGGTTGCAGGAAAACACTGGCCTTGGCTTTAATGATGGTATGAGGACGAAGGCCCATGCTGGGAGGTGTCCCGTGCCCATAGATGACGGGGCATGAGGAGCCAGACTCTGCAGCAGCAGGACCAGAAAGAACTTACCCCGAAGTCAAGGTAAATTGGGAATGTAGTTACATTCTTCACTTGACGTAAAACCTTCTGCTGACAACCTCCTAGCACTTTAGAGAGGGCGTGTCAACACGTGTAAGGACCAGCTCAGCCCAAAGAAATAGAATGCTAGCCACGCAGAATTTACATATTTCTAGTAACCACATTAAAAAGGCAAAAAGAAACAGGTAAAAATGATTTTAATAGTGTATCTCATTTAGCCCAATACATCCGAATATTATCATTTCAAAATGTAGTCAATATTTTCAAATCCTTTCCTTGTACTCAGTCTTTTGAAATTCAGTGTATGTCACATTTACAGCACATTTCAACTGAGACACTAAATTTTTGCTGGAAATACTTGCTCCATATTGACAGTTCATAAACTTTACAGTTCAAAATGTAGATTCCACAAACTTCAGTTCTTCCAAACACTCCTAAAAGTTGCCCAATAACTGAAATGAGTGTTTGCTTTTCCACTTTAAATTAATTAAAATTAAATAAAATTAAAGCTCAGTTCCCCCTGTTGTACCAACCACACGTCAAGCGCTCAGTAGCCACATGTGGCTGTGGCCATGTAGTGGTCAGTGCACATCTGGACCACGCAGCGCTCTGGCTACCAGGGACAGGGGCCACCCTCCACCAGATCCCCTGTGACCAGGCTCTACTTGGCACATCCCTTTTGGCTTATGGCTCCCCAAAGTCCTCCATCATCTTCCCTGGTCCCTGCAGTGTGTGTGCTCTCTCCCTGGGTTCCCATTCTCACTCTGGCCTCAGGTCTGGTGAACTATCTGGGGGCTCTGGCTCAATCCTACTACTTGACTCCTTTAAGCCATCAACACCAGCTCAGACATCACTAATGGATCACATCTTCTTTCTCCCTGAGCCTCAGGCAAGTCTCTACCCCAAACCCTTGGATACCGCCCCCAACCTCTCCTACTCCCCTCAGCCTCTTCCCCTTCCAACCCTGCGAGGAGGAACTTCACTTGGAGGGGAAAAGCTCGGTTCTAAGCAAAGAATCTGGTCAGAGACGTGCTAAATGAGGTGCCAAAAGCTACCCTCCACCCCTCAAAACCGACTGAAGACTTGACAACTTGGCAACATGGGTCCCTTCTGGCTGTGGCCTCCCTGGGCCAGACCCCCTTGAGATGAAAGACCTTGGAATGTCAGAAGTACTCCCCAACAGTTGGTTAAAAGAAGCGAAAAGCCAGTGCTGCTGGGAGAAGATAAAGGGATGAAAATGTGAACTCTGAAAAGCAGCCACTGAAAGGGCATGACTGACAGCAGTCTGGAATTGAGGGTGTGTGACCTGAACTACAGAGACAGCGCTGGCGGCTGTCCGGGGACACATGAAGCCTTATCATACCAGCCACCAGGGCACTGGGGAAGCCACCTGGACATCAGTGGACACAGTCTCAGACAGGCCTAGGCAGAGCAGTCTTGCCCCTGAAAGCAGCCCCTTTCTTCCACTGCCTGCCTGATAAAAAGTCATGTGGAGTCCTTGATCCTGCCAGGCCTCGGGGGCCCATGCCATGTCTGAGGGAAGGCCCCAGATGCTTCCGCCTTCGGGGTTCTGCCGGTACAGAAAGGGAACCTGCTTGTACACAAGGACAAGACTTCCAAGTTCCTGCATTGCCAGAAAACATCCTTTCTGGGGTCCCAAATGCACAATGCACCTGAGGAGAATGCAGTGAAGCAGACGAGGAAACAAAGGGGCACTCGACCAGGTACCACCCTATGGAGGAATTCTTCCCACACAGAACTCTCCCTCCCGAGACAGAGCCCTCCCGAGACAGAGCCCTCCCCTCCCCTGCCTCACTCCTATTTCAACAAGGGCCCCATTATCTTTTGTCTTTTAAATCTCTTCAGGCACCAGCACCCTCCATTCCCCCTCACCAGGAGAGAGAGAGAGAGAGAGAGAGAGAGAGAGAGACACAGAGACACAACACACACAAGTACCTCATTGATCTCACTTTATAAGGAAATGAAGTGTTCCAGCCATAGACTGTTTTTCGAAGAACTTAGTTACCTCTTTAAGAATCAACACTTCCCATTATATTTGATCACATTTCTGGAAGATGTTCTGAACGGAATGACAGTCCGCTGACGTACCCAGCCTGTACACTGGGTGTAATTTATCACTTCCTGATGACTCAGGGACATGTTCCTGAGCCTCCTCCCCACAGCCTACGGGCCTAATGACCCAGACTTCCACCTTGGGCCACTTATACCCTTGCTGAGCCTGCCCCAGCCAAGTGCCCCGGGCACACACCCTGCAGAGATGGTGCCCTGGGCCTTGGCCCTCTGGAACATTCTCCCGCTAGATGCCCGTATGGCTCTCTTTCCATTCATGCCACAGCTCAAACACCATCTTATCTGAGAGGCCTCTCCTGACCATCCTTCTCTCGTCTCTCTGTCCCCTTTTGTGGCTTTATTTTATTTTCATGGTATTTATTTCATGGTATTGCCCCCCACTCCACACCTAATGCATTGTATATTTATCTGTTTATGGTCTGTCTCTCCCAGACTAGGATGCGAGCTTGTCAAGACCAGGACCTTTTACCCAGTTTGTTATCTCCAGAGCCTGGAACAGTCCTGACACATAGTAAGTGTTCGACAAATAATTGTCAAGAGAAGGAATAATGATGCCATCAGCACTCTGACCAGTGTGTGTGTGTTCAGGAAGAGGGGGACTGCTCCAAACTCCTATGGCCTTTCCTGGTTGGTTCCTTTGTTGTCAACTGTCGTCCCTTCTCGGTGTAGCCGCAGCTCCTAGCAATTCTCTCATCTCACTTCTTCTAATCTGCTGGATTTGTAACCCCAGAAAAGCGAAAGGCTACCAGGAGATGGCCAACCTCCTGATCTCCTTAAACTGATTTTTATGATGCTCATTTCCAGGTTGGGGCCTAAGGGCAATGACCACTCCTGTCTTCTGAGTCAAGTGCAAGGACGCAGGACTATCCATTCTCTGTTCGGGGGTCTTTGTGCTTTCTTTTTGGTCTCCCCAGATGGCCCAGATGTCTGAAGTCCACCCACAGACACCCCTGCATGAGTGTCTGTGAGCAACCCCAGACACACAAATACCGCAGGCCTCTAGTATAGCAGAGAGGGAGCTGGGCAGCTCCATCAGACAGCGTTCGAAGGGAAGAGAACAGGGGCGGAGTAGGTCCAGCTTATTCCTTATGAAACCTTGAAGGTTTCATGCTCTTCTGCACATGAATGGTCTGGCTCTTTGTACACCTCACCTTATGGCCTTATTCTCTTTCATCTAGGCACTAGCAGACCTTGAGCCCTGGTTTGGGGCCACCTCACTTCTTCAGAAGTAGGTCAACAAAGCTAAAGATGGTTTGAGTTGAAAGGCGCCTCACAGGTCCTATAGTTCAATCCTCATCTGACCGAGGAGGGGACTAAGGCTCAGAGAGGGGAGGTGACGCACCTAAGAAAACGTCACCCCTTGGGGGCAAGACTAACCCTAGAAGTGGGTCACTTGGTTTTCATGCCACATCATCTCTCCATCCCCTCACACTTTCATTCCCCTGTGGCCAACACCTGTTTCCATCTCAGGCCACTCTGTTCTGCCAGGTCCTGACCCTTCAAGGGCCTCTAATGGCAGGTGTCACACTCTGAGCGTGTCAAGAGATGTCACCCACCTCTGAGCCCTGGGACATGCTATTCCTAATGTACATTGAGCCACACCTCACTTCATGGAATGGCAGGAAAGAGACACTGGGGCCCTTAAACCACACCTGAAGCTCTTCCTAATGGGTCCAGAAGAGTTGAAAGGCTCTCCCTGGGACAGACTTGTCTCCATGTCTTCCCAAATGTGGCCTGAGCCTTATCTTGCCTAGGGAGTATAATCGAAAAGCGTTCTCCCATTTGCTCCCTGAGTTCCAAAATACTCCAGGCTGCCACTCCTACCTATTCCAATATGTTCACAAAAATCCTGCGGGTGGTCACACTGTCTCCAGCCAGATACTGTTCTAAGGTATAGCTGAAATTCAGGGTGTCGGGGAGATGGGCAGGCCTGGCTTCAGTCGGGCAGAAAAGCTTTGTGGGCCTCATTCCGAGGAGCACGAAAGACACTAAATACGTTTGCTGTTTCGTGGCTTTGCCTCCAACCAACCTCGCCCTGCAATGCTTGCCTGCTTGGTGGCTCCAAAGGAACAGGGAGGGGACCGCACAATGGCTGACTGTTATGGGCCTTTCAATCATCCTCCTCCCTGGCCTGGCCTCTGTGTTCTCAGCCAGCCCTGCTCCCTACAGCGCCAGGTCCCTTGTGGTGTAAGAACTGAACCCTATTTCAAACCCCATCACAGAGCTGCCTGACGTCTTAGGAGATGGACAGACAGCAAGACTTTTCTCATCCCCCGGCAACTGCTGCGAAGAAACTGCTGCCCCGTTGACAGGGGGTGTGAAGAGAAACCCTGGTCATCCTTTGGACTGTTCCAGAGATGGGTGGTTCAGTGACCGTTGTCCTCTCTCACTGCAACTTCTATCCACTCACCCCAGTTCTATTCCTTCACGCCTTAGGGAATAAGTCACATAAACCTCTTGCCTTTTCCATTGGCTCAATGCTGAGCACTGATGGGGGAGTCAGAAGTGTGAGATGTGGTTAAGAAGTTTACTTCCATCGAGGAGTCGAGAGTGATTTTATTCAACACTGAATACATTTTAAAATAATTATCCCAAAGGGCTTTGTCATTATAATGTTAAAAGATGTTTATTATAAAAAACGTCAAGGTGGGGCCACTGGGTGGCTCAGTGGGTTAAAGCCTCTGCCTTCGGCTCAGGTCATGACCCCAGGGTCCTGGGATCGAGTCCCGCGTCGGGCTCTCTGCTCAGCGGGGAGCCTGCTTCCTCCTCTCTCTCTCTCTGCCTGCCTCTCTGCCTACTTGTGATCTCTGTCTGTCAAATAAATAAATAAAATCTTTAAAAAAAAACCCAAAAAACAAAAAGCGTCAAGGAGCACCTGGGGGGTGCAGTCAGTTAAAGCACCCGACTCTTGGTTTCAGCTCAGGTCTGATCTCGGGGTCGTAGTATCAAGCCCCGCGTCGGGGTCTGCATTCAGCACACAGTCTGCTTGGGCTTCTCCCTTCCTCTTCCTTTGCCCCCTACCACACTCTCTCTTTCCTCTCATTCTCTCTCAAATAAATAAATAAATCTTAAAAAAAAAAAAAATGTTGAGGGGCACCTGGATGGCTCAGTCAGTTAAGCATCTGACTCTTGATCTCAGCTCAGGTCTCGTGGTTGTGAGTTCAAGTCCCACCTTGGGCATGGAGCCTACTTAAAAAAAATGTTGAAAAAGCCAAAAGACGGATGGGGGGATTACCCATAATCCTACTTTTCTACTGCTAACATCTTGTTCTCAATGGTTTTTGCGTTTCTTCCCCCACCAAATGTTTCTGGAGTCAACACAACGCGGATCTAAGTACTCCAGGAAAGAGACGCTGGGGCATCAGCCTTGGTCTTGCCCTAAAGATGCTTCAGGGGAAAGAAGACATAGCTTGGGCCTCACAGGCAGAAACACCTCGTTCTAAAGGCACTTCTTACTTGCCTGATTGTGGATAAGTAAGCCACGGTTTACTCATATGTCAGCTGGACCTGATAATGGCACCTACCTCGTCAGGTTGTTGAGGGGAATCTGAGAGGTTGAAGTTTGTGAGACATCTACCATAGAAGTAGCCAGCGAACATAGCCTCCATAAATATCACACAGAGGTAACGGCCTTGACAGAGGCCAGACAGGTAGGGACCAAAGAGAAGTGTCCATTTAGAGGAGAGACACCAAGGCCCTGCAGGCCATTTCCAGAGCCGTTGCACACCGTCTGCGAGTGCACCCAGGAAATTGTCTGATTGGCCTGCACCCCTCCACATCTCCTGAAATGGCATTTCCAGACCCAATGGCTTCCTCTGCTCCCAGAACTGGTAAACTCGACTACCAGAGAAGAAAGCCAGGCCCAAGGCCTGGAGCAGCCAGTGCGGGAACTACTGCTACTGCACAGAAATTTGGCGCCCATCTGAAGAGTGAGCAGCACCTTAGAATCCTGGGACCTCGGGCCTCAGGCCTCCCAGGGAGGTGACTCTTGGGCTCTCAGGCCCTTACCAGTCTTGGTGCCTCTGTTCTGTCCCCAAGTCCTACAGGAAGGTCTCAGCATGACCCAGGCTGGGACCCAAGTGACAGGAGACCAGGTGCTTCCCAATCTGAGCCCTTTGGCAAGGGGAGGTACAGGTGAACATGCATCTCCCTCCCCATCCTCTGTCTTGTGCGTGGCACCTAGACAAATGAAATATAAAATCATTTTCTGTCTTTTAGGCAAACCTTATTCCACAGTTCCGAAATGCACACATGATAAATAAAATATGAACCCATCAAGATCTTGTTGAAGCCTCCACTCTCAGGGCACAGCACCAGGAAAGCCATCTGTCACCCGTGTCCCCTCCTGCTCGGTGAGCAGGGATCCCTTCGAGGCCTCGGGGGTCACTGCAGGACCTCATCCTGACAGGGACCTGTCCCTCCACAAGCAATAAACCTCACAACGCGCCTCAGGAAAATTCCCTTGAAGCCAATTTATTTGCTTCTAGAAATGAAGCTCTTCATGAGCTTGTCTAAGGATCAACAAACCTTAGAAATCATTTAACCCCCATTTGACATAAAATAACCAAGGTCCAGAGATACAAATATTTTGTCCGTAATCATCAGCAGGATTCGAACTGGAGGATAAGAAAACTTGTGCCTGGGGCGCCTGGGTGGCTCAGCTGACTAAGTGTCTGCCTTCCACTCAGGTCATGATCCCAGGGTCCTGGGATGGAGTCCCACATCGGGTTCCCTGCTTGTCGAGAGAAGTCTGCTTCTCCCTCTCCCTCTGCCTACTGCTCTGCCTACTTGTGCTCTTTATCTCTGTCAAATAAATAAATAAAATCTCAAAAAAAAAAAAAAAAACCCCAAATCAAAAAACAAAACAAAAAAAAAACCTCGTGCCCAAGACTTTCACGGTTCCAAACAGGCAATGTTGCAAATGAGTACCCCTTTCCTGAAAATATTCGTAATGGACAGTCTTTTAAAAATATGCCTGCAAAGTGAAATTCCGTGTAGCACCTTAGCATCCCACCCATGCCTCTTAGAGAACTAGCATATGGAAAACCTGGGTGCCAAACCAATCACAAATGTTCTTCCCGACTGCGAGGTCTGAGGATCGAAGGCCGGCCGTGTCTGCTCAGCCGCCTGTTTTAGCGGCTGTCCAGGGCCAGCATGCATCAATGTAGATTCAAGTGGATTTCCCCAAATCCACTGCCTTGCTCAGAAAAAACGGCATGGAAAAATCACGAGTCCTGCCACATCGTCAGCAGCCACTTAGGGACGGAGTCAGTATCTCCCTGTAGTTTTACACATTCCATAACCAATTTTTCACATCAAAATTTGTGACACATGGGCTGACAGCAGGACAGAATATTAAAAATCAGGACCTCCCTGAGAAATCCGGGCCATACGGTTGCTATGCCGACACCCCGCAATGCCAAACAGCGCCTCCAAGGTCTGGAAGCAACTTGGCCAGCTTCGAATAGCCCAGACATTGTGAAGGCAGAGCTGCCCCCCCTGGCCCAGGCTCTTAGGCAGACCCTCCCTTTCCCAGCTCTGCTCTCCAATTCCCCAGGGGAGTGATGATGACGCTTGTCTGAATTTTCTCAGCCTCTGTCAGCAGCGCTGGCCACATCATTCCCTAAGAATTTGAAAACCCACATGCAGCGTCCTGGCCCAACTAGACAGAGACATGTTTTAGAAGGGCAGGGAGACCAGTGAGAGGTTCACCACAGCGTTCCGGGAGAAAGCAACCCTCAGAGGCACCTGCCTCTTTTAGGCAGGACATAGGGTTCAGCCCCCAGGGAGATGAACATGCATTCCCCTACCTCCTTAGCTATGCTCAGGTTGGAGCCAGGAACAAAAACACTAGGATGGGGGACCTGGGGGGGTGGTGGTGGTGAAGCTTGGCTGCTCCCAGAGACGGGCAGAAATCCTACTTCATTCGCCTAACAAGTACTTATTAAGTCTGGCTGTGTGCATCAATATGGAGATGTAAGAAGCTTCCAGCATAGTCCCTGCGTGACAGCCTATATGACTAATAACCCTCCTGAAGTGAAATACCTTGGAAGATAGGAAGACAATGCAAGGCTGTGTCCAGGGAGGTGTGTGACTGGGGACCAATGTCTACACAGCAGAACAGAGCTAAAACTGAAGAACAGAGAGAGCACTGGCCAGGGCCCGCGGTGGCCGGACAAGAGGCTGTGGCTCACTCCCCCAAACTCCCACTCTCCCTCTCTTCCTGCACCTCCACTCCCTGGATCCCAGGATCTTCTTGATAATCCTTCACACTTTAAACTTAGCTTCCAGTTCACAGCCCTGCTCCAATCTGCAGCAAGTCGAACCCCATGGGAACAAGCAGAGGGCCGGAGGTTGTTCATGGGTGCCCCCTCACGACCTCTAATTTCCTCCCCTCAAAACTCGGTGGGGGCCTCCAGCAGAGCCCGTGCCCCCCCCCCCCTCACCGTTCCAAGGCTCTTGGTCGGAGCGGCCCTCCTGGCAGCTCTCGGAGGGCAAGGAGGAGTGAGGATAGGTCCAAGAGCAAGGTCAGGATTCTGAAGGAGAGACAATTGTGAGGAGACCCATACTCCAGCTCCACTCCCACCGACAGTTTCCCTGGGCTCTCTTCCTTCCCTTCCCCTTCCTCTCTCCCTTCCATTCTCCCCTCCCCCCTCCTGCTCCAGCTCAGACCCTCTTCCCCACACATCACCAGAGCGTCACCAGAGCAAAGGACAGAACATCTGGCCAGCCTGTCTCTCCCCGGCCGATCCAAGCCCCGTACTCTGAGACCCGGGCTGGCCCTCTCAGGGTGTAAGAACAGGGTCTCTCCGATGGGTCCTGCACAAGCTCCCTGCAGGTCTGGGGCCACTACTGGTTTGGCCAGTTCCCACTCCACTCTGTCAGTCTGCCCAGATCCCAATACCCTGGAGTCTTTACACTGGAGGATTTATGCTCATCAGCCTTTCCGTCCAAACATCCTCAAGTGCTCTGGAAACAGTTCCTAGTGACAGGGACCCTGGGCTCAGAAGGGAACACGCCACCTAATCAGGCTCACCCACAGAGTTCAGCTGGACAGGGATCTGGGAGTTGGGGGAGGGGGGCTGGGGAAAACCCATAAACCCCAAGGTCTCCAGAGGCAAAGCTAGGAAATACGGTTCCCCTGCAGGGGTTTTTTTTTTACGTCTTCCAGAGGTGGGGAGCGTCGGGGTGGGGGTTGACAAGACACGGCATCTGGGGCAGGTTGGGAATATGTGAACATTTCCACATTGACACCCGCCTCCACCATATTCCTGGGGCTCAGCTGCCTTTGCAGAAATATCCCAGATTCTACTCCACACAAGCCTTCGACCTCCTGAACCTGCATCTCCCCTCCCAGAGGAGCTTCGCACTCCTCCCTCCCCAGGCCCAGATCTTCTCCATCCGAATGGCCACCCAGCTCTACTCTCCCTCCTTGGCCCCACACTTTGCTCTCCCTCCTCCTGGTCCTCTTCTGGCAGAGCTGCCCCAGCGCAGCAGCTTGTTCCGAGGGTCGCCCGAGGCTCTCGCCCACCACCGGCTCTTGTCGAAAGAACGCAGTCCCCCGACCGCGCCTCTCCGCGGGTCCCAGAGCCTCACGCCTCAACAGGTGCCCCTGCTACACAGGGCTGTCACCCGGGGCCCCGGCGGAGGCGGCGACAGCAACGCCCCCTGCAGGGAGGCGGGGGCTCCGCACGCCCCAGCCCAAGTCCCCGGAGCGCCTAGGGCCCCGGCAACGTCGCGGAGGCCCCCGCCGTGCTCCGCCACCTTTGTTTCCCCACTGGCGCATCGCGGAGTTGAACGCGAGAGAGGGAATCTCCCAGCCCTAGCGCACACACTGCCAGCTCGCCAGTCGTGATGGATCCTCGTGTTGGGGTGAAGGGCGCATACAGGAAGAGAGACCTTTCCCGGACCCAGAGAACGCCGCGGGTGCAGTGGGAACTCGAGTCCTCCGTGCGAGAGAAGCAAGTTCAAGTTGATCCGAGCCGAAAAGGGGGCGCAAAGCCCGGCGCAGCCCCTAGCGACCCTGCCTTACCCTACGCCCCCACCCCACGTCCTTTGCCCCCCGGAGACTAGAGAGGGGCTGCGCACCGCCTCCTACGCGCTCAGCCGCGCGAGGTTCCCACTGCTGGCTCGCTACGCGCAAGGTCCAGCTGCCTTCCTGGGGCGGGCGAGGTGCGTACTGTCCCCGGCCCCCGACCCCCAGCCCCTGGCTCCGCCCGCGCAGTGTTGAGAGAGCCACGTTCCCAGTCGCGCGCGTTCGCCGGGCCCACCAAACTTGCAGCACTTTCTCCCAGCCCCCATCCGCTGTCACCCTCCCTCCATCCGTGCGCCCTGGCCCGGCTGGCCCGACAGAGGTTGCCATAACAACGGACAGGAATGCTCCAACATATACAAAGCCGGCAGGGCGCGGCGGGCACGCAGCCCCCTGCCCCGCGCCCTCTGCAGCCGCGCGGGGCTAAGGACGCGCGCCGCGGCTCCCCGGCCGGCCGCCCGGCGCGCAGGGCGTACTCACAATGAGCGGGATGGTGCGGTCTTCGCGGAGCTGCTCTGGCCTCCCGCCGGCCCTCTGCGCGCCCCGGCCGCCGGAGGATGCTGCGTGGGCTCGGTTGTCCTGCCATAAGTAGTAGAAAGTGCCCAGGATCCAGGCTACGGTCAGGATGGCGATGGCATTGGCGCGGATCTTCCTCATGGTGGGCGGGCGGGCGCCCCGAGTGGGGGCCCGGGCCGGTTGCTCTCGGGGCCGGGGTGGGGGCGCTCGCAGCCCCAGCTGTTTGTTTTCGCTCGCGCCCGGCTGCTCAGTCCTGCAGAGCAGAAAAGGGAGAGAGGTGGGGGGTGGGGGGTGATAGGGAGAGACAGGAGCGCGGAGCGATCCTCACGGTCCTAATGCCCTTCAGCCCCGAGCGCGCGCGTCCCCCGGGCGCCCATTCATTCGCGCGCAGAGCCCGCCCCGCGCTCCAGCCCCCGCCGGTTGCCCCGGCCGCGGCGCACGGGTAGAGGAGCACCGCGGGTGCGAAGCGGCGCTGGAGCAAGGCCCCGCGAGCCAGACGCCCGCGGTGGAATGGCGACGGGCCAGAGCCAGCCTCTGCTCCCACAGCTCAGCGACCGAGCGCCCGGCGCCTGCCCCCGCGCGGCCCTGGTGGGTCCCGCCTACCTCCACGCACCCCCGGCCGGAGCGGCCCTGAGTCACGGCTGGAGATGCGCGACCCCGGCCCGGGCCCGCGCCGCGAAGCTGCAGTTCTGGGCTGCGCTTGGAACTGCGCTCTGGCGCCGGGTTTAAGGTGTGTTCTGCGAGGCCTCGGGAAGGGACGGCTGGGCGGGAGGAGAGTCTGGAGTTTGCCCCGGAATCCTCCGCAGCCTAGGATTCCCAGCCGCCCAAAGGCCCGCCCCGAGGAGGGATTGGAAGCTGGTGCACTTGACATTCGAAGAGAGCGGAGGGTTTGAGACTCGGCTTCGCCGCCGCCACCAGTGGAAGGATGGGGGTACAACTACCCCCATATCTTTCACCGGCCTGGGGCTCCCAGCTTTCAGGAGTCTTCTCTCCAGACCTTTCACTGTCCCCTGAACAACCATGGGTATCATCACAGCTATTTGTCAGGGAGAAAGGAGACCAGAGAGGCTGGAAGATTGGCCCGAGGCCACACGACTAATTAGTGGGCAGAGCCCAGTCTAGAAGACATCTCTCCGTTTGCACTTTCACAGAGTGCAAAACACGGTGGTGAGACACAGACACAGAAATCACAGAGATTTGGCCCCAGCCCCAGAGGCACTGAGAATCCGATGTGAACCGCTTGTGTTCAGAGCAGAAGGCAAGGTGGGCTCCACACAGTGTCCGGCACAGAGCAGACTCCAAGTGGGTAAATGTCCCATAAACTGAGCAGGGATTACAAAGGAAGGAATAATGCATTACAAGGTAGTCTTAGGGGAGGCTTCTCACAGAAGGTGGATAAACCTTTGAATAAATTCTTAAAGATTATTTATTTATTTATTTGACAGACAGAGATCACAGTAGGCAGAGAGGCAGGCGGCGGGGGTGGGGAGCCCGATGCGGGGCTCCATCCCAGGACCCTGGGATCATGACCTGAGCCAAAGGCAGAGGATTTAACCCACTGAGCCACCCAGGCGCCCTGAATAAATTCTTAAGAGGCAGGACAGGGCAAGGTATTGGATGCCGGAGTAGTGAGGTCCAGAGGATGGCAGAGCTTGATGTGTTCCAGAAAAAAGAGCCGCCCGGTATTGCTGGGGCCCAGAATGCTGGAAGGGACTTGGGAGTTCACTTTGGGCAGGCTGGTCCCTGGACGTGGGCAGAGTTAGCACGGAGTTTGCTTCTTGCTGGTGCTACTGGACTCTGGCTCTCACAGAGGGTCCTGGCCCACATTAGGTCCCCAACTCTAAATGAAGCAGCCACAGGACTCAGGCAAAGGTGAGGTCACAGCCCATGTCTTCCCCAACCACCGCCATCAGCAGTACTCATTTCCCCCCCCCCCCGTTTCTCTAGCATGCAGGACTGAACCATGCATGTAAGAGAGGCTCATTCTGTTTCTGTTGGAATGAAGGAAAATGAAGAAAGAAAAGCCTAATGAGTCCTTGCTGCAGAAGGATCATGGTTGCTACCGCAGTACCCTCTTGCTCACTCCGAACAAGACCGTGAGGGGACGTCAACAAGTCCAGAAACAGCCACACCGAGAAGAGGACCCTGGAAAGAGTGTACAAAGAGGGTCTCACAAAGACTAGCAGGGAATCCGAGGCCCGAGGCAGGTGGTGGTCGAGAACAACAGGAGATGCTGTGGAGATGCCACTGGCCCCGGAGCCGTGGGTCAGCCTTGCTCTCCTGGGTGTCTCTTGTCTGGGAAGTTTAATTAGACAGCTAGAGGGGCCAGGATTCATCTCTGTCAAGCCAAGCCATTCCTGGTTTCCCCAGGAATCATGAGGCTGATCCAGGGGTCATGCCCTCTGTGGGAAGCCAGGACAAGCTTGCTGCCTAAGAGTCAAGCCCCACGGGCATTTCCAAACCATAAGAAAATGTAAGGGAACTGCCCTCCTCGTGCCCCCACTTCCACACAGGCTCTCGGGTCAGCAGAGTGGAAAGACTTGGAGGATGGCCCTCCGTTGCCACTGGCCGCTTCCCTCAGCCCAGCCTGGCCTGTGCCTAATTACCTTTAGTCTTGAGAAAACCAGGTGAGAGGGCGTGGGATCCAAAGACATTACATCAGCCCCTAGTGAGAAGCTCCAAACTCACGCCTAGGCATGGGGGATGAAGCTAGAAACTGCAATCAGGCTGATGGGGTTTCTGATGGCTCTAGAAGGAGGGCTGTATGAGGTGAGGGAGGGAAGGAAGAGGTGGAATTCGGCAGGATTTCCACAGGTCTCACCTCTTACTCCCCAGGGTTCCGTGGTGAGGATGCTATACTTCTGTCTCCATTGTCACTCCCTGGTAGCTCTGTCTGGAAGAGAAGGCTCTCTGCCCCCACCCCCACACATCCCCATGTCACCACCACGAGAAAAACCCCACAGGGACATAGCCTCTCTGAATGACGTTAGACTTCACAGCCATCCCTCCCTCAGATGGACACAGTAAACTTCCCATGGCGGGGTAGGGGGTAAGGAGGCAGGTCACTACCATGCTCATTTGGCTGACAGAAATCTGACCTAGGCAGAGGTTAAGCAATGGGCCTGGAGCCACAGGCACATTGGGAAGTTGGGGCTGCCACCTCAGCTACAGCCCAAGGGCTTTGAATCCTAACTAGGTACAGGGCTGAAGCTCAGCCCTCCCCGAGATGGATCTCAGTGATCAGTGACGTCAGGGGGCATTGTTTCCTCTCTGGTCCTAGGAACAGAGTCCCGTGGAACCAGAGAAGCAAAGCGACACCTAAGAGACTTGGTGCTGCCCGGAACTCACTGAACCAGGGTGGTAATAATAGCTGAGGTTCACTAGGTACCCAGCAGGGGCCAGGTGCTGAGTGGGCTCCCCACATCCGCGATCTCTGAAGCCCCACAACCTGCAGACCTGGACTTGGTGGTGGTGGCCGCGGCTGAGAGCCACCCAGCAGGGAGGAGGCGGGGCTGGATTCGAGTCTGTTCCCCCTGCTAGTGTCTGGGCACCAGTACAGGGCTTCCAAGCACACTGGGCAGTCTGCAGGGTGGTCAGAAGTTCTGCACGCAGGGACCTCCCCTCCCCACGGGGGCCTCCATTTTCTCCTCTGGAAAATGAGGGATGCGGGGAGACGACCTCCAAGGTCCCTCCGACTGTGCCTTTTAGGACCGCTGGTTCCTTGGGTATTTTCTTCCAAAATGTGGCACCGCTCCCCGCATGGTTCTTCTCTTTTAAAGCTGTCAAAGCCAGCACTCAGGAGCCTCAACTGGGCAAAGTGAAGTGCTCCCCGTGCTCCCAGAGGCCCCGGGGAGCTCTCTGTCCCCGTGCTTTTGATGTGTGGATAGATCACAGAGGGGAGAAAGGCTGCGGAGTTCAGGCGAGACCCTGGCTCTGGACTTGGACAACCCGCATTCAAATGCTGGTTCTGTCCCTTATTAGGAGAGTGGCTTGGGTGAATTCTTACTCTCAGTTTCTTCACCTATAAGGGGCATTGACAGTCCTTAACTGACAGCACTGCTGTGAAAGGTAGAAAATAAGGCACGGAAACTCCAGTGCTGGTAACCATCCCCATCCCAGACCCCCACCCCACCGCGCACCTCTCACAGGCACTGCTGCTGGCTCCTGGCTATGGGTCTCTAGAAAGGCCTGCCCAGGGCACATGCAGGGGAATGTTCACCAGGGCTGGGAAGGAGAAGACTCTGGACAGGCCCAACAAGGGTAACTATCCTGCCGCATTGGGGCATGGCTGCCTGTGTCTCCACAGTCTGTGTTGAGCAGCCTGGAGGGAGCTGGGGAGAGGCAGCATGTGGGACTGCAGCTACTGCTGGGTGTCCATTCTTGCCAGCATACCCATTACCCTTGCGACTCAGTCAGCTTGGAAGCCTCTTGCCCTGTCTGCAGCTGCAGCAGGGACCTGGACGGTGGGTGAGAGGGACTTGTTAGACCACCGTGTCTGCTCTAAGCAGCAAAGGAGGAAGACATGGTGAACAGAGCGTATGTTACCAGGCAACAGGCACTGTGCCAAAGCAAGATCTCAGAATACTCACAATGACCCTGTGAGGAAGGGGGAACCAGACCCTCTCCCTTGCACAGACAAAGGGGCTGGTGCCTACAGGAGTCCCTCAGCCCCCACTGGGGGATCAGTGGCACAATCCCCATAGCTAGCGGGCTGCACTGAAGGCACCATCTAAGGGAATATTATTTCTAAGCTAAGTTCCTTATAAACCATCAAGGAGAGGACCTGGCTCTTTGAAAGGAATTCCAAGGGGCGCCTGGATGGCTCGGTCGTTGAACATCTGCCTTTGGCTCAGGTCATGTCCCAGGGTCCTGGGATCAAGCCCCCTATCGGGCTCCCTGCTCAATGGAGAGCCTACTTCTCCCTCTCCCTCTGCCTGCCACTCTGCCTGCTTGTGCTCTGTCAAGTATATTAAAAGAAAAAAAAAAAAAGGAACTCCCAAGAGTCTTATCAGTCATCGTTCTCTTATTTGGCTTTTCAGATCAGTTTCTGCCACTGGGGTGTAAGCTCCACGAGGCCAGGAGTACTTGTGTTTGTTCCCCATGGTCTCCCCAGCACTTAGAACAGCTTGGCATATAGCCGCACATAGTACGAGCTCATTAAGTAGTTGTTGCTGGAAGGGAGGGAAGGAAGAGGAGCGGATAGCTGTGTGCAGGAGTAGAGCTGAGAAAGGGAGTGACTCCTCGGGGTCAGTGTGGCCAGTGCGGGGACTCACTCAGGTTCCCCAACAGTGCTTCCTTGGGAGCCCTGCCCCCCTCCCTGCAACCCCAGGACCCGGGGCCAAATGCTGTGGCTGCAGGATGGCAGGGTGGGGCATGGGAAGCAGAAAGGTCAATCAGAATTTGGGAGGAGTGACCCTGGTTCTGGTGGATAACTCCAGGAATATTATTACTAATAACGAAAGGAGGCAGCTGTTGCATTTGGGAATAATAAGATTGCAGAGGCTGAGGGTTAATTAGAAATGTGTCAAATACTTTCTCTTAACAGTAAGGAATTTCTACAAAGGAGAAATGTATAAATAAAGCCAGCTGGTCAGCAGAATTGGTCCTGGAGGCAGAGCCCTTTGCAAGGCCTTCCTAACCTCCCCATTTCTCGGGTGCTCTACTTCATTCCTTCCCCCTCTCCACAGCCTCTAAGGAGATGAGTGGCAAAGGTCCTCAGAGCCAAACAGATGGCCCAAAATGCCAGGGCAGTGTTTGTCACATGCCCGTCTCTCACCTTTGAATGGGAGTTCCTCTGAGCAGGGCCTGGCAGCCTTCTTTTGTCACCAGTTTCTAGCACAGTGTTAGGGCATCATGGCAGCACTAATATTTGTGCGAGTGAATGAGTGAGTAAATACCTGGGGTCCACCCAAGGGCTGCTGCTACTCCCCATTCTGTCCCATGAAAATCCCACAAGCCTGCTCAGATGACAGATCTGGCCTGCTTACATAGGGTGGTATGCCCAGTCCCTTTTTTTTCCTTTCCTTCTTGAGTGCCTACCATGCCAGGCAATTCTGTTCTAGGGATATGAAAATGAACAAAAACTGACCGCAGCTTCTGAGGAGCCCAGTAACTGATCCTGGGGGAAAAACACGTCCATAAGAGGATATAATGGAACTCTCTCGAAGCACAAAGGGGGCTTCTCCAAGTAAGAAGTCATCTGAGAGCTGAATCTTAAAAGGCAGGCTGGTAGGCAAGAGTGAAAGGGTGTTCTGGGAAGAGGAAGAGGCAAACAGAGGACACGAGGATGTGGAAGTGTGTGGGAGCTCAGGAAATGGCGAGGGGTTTGGGGGTAGGGGTAGGGCGTGGTGATGGTAACAAGGGCAGAGGTGTAGGCATTGACCAGTTAACAGATGTCTTCTCTGTCTTTGTAGGACATTTGGACTTACTCTGGTAAGCCATGGAGAACCACCTAAGATTTTAAATCAGGGAGTGACATGATTGGTTACAAATTTTAGTGAGGAGGCTGGAGACAGGTGGTAGCAGGGGGTGACAAGGATACTGTGATGTTCCAAGCAAGCAGTGCCGTGGGCCAGGGTTAGGGCAGGAAGTCTGGAGGAGAGAGAGAGGGCAGACTCAAAGGATTTGGTGATCGGTTGGAAGTGGGGTTAGAGAAAGGGATGAAGAATAGCATGCACATTTCTTATGTAGCAAACAAGTGCTTTGGTGTAAGGTAACCCACTATTAACTGAAACAGGAAATGCAGGTGGAGGAACAGATTTGGGAGGCATGTTCAACTGAACTGGAGCTCTCTGCGGTCTGTCCACAAAAGCAGCTGTAAATCCAGGTCTGGTGATCGGGAAGAGGAGTGGAAGGAGCCAGGTCAGGTAGAGATGAGAAAACCAGAAGCACAACTGGGGCAAATGTGCTGGGTGGCTGCCCATGCGCCCAGCAGCCAGGCATAGGAGAGAACCATGTGCATCAGAGATTAGGATTTCTGGATCCCTCATGAAAATGAAGCCATAGAGAACTGGTGGTTTTTTCCGCCTCCATCGGATGCCATGTCTCAAGGCCCTGGACCCAAGCTCTTGGGAATTCTCATTTCTTTATCAAGGACCTCATCACCTGGTACAGATTAGAACTGACCCCTAGACTTAGGGCTGGAGTGAAATTTGGCTGAGAAAGAGATTATGTGGTAAGACCAGAGAGAATCTGAAATGCAGAGACCCCCGGCCTTGCTCCTGCACCTCCTTTGGTCTAACTGGGCCTGTAGCTGGTACCTCCATCTTCCCTGAGAAACTTGGAGGTGGAAACTAAGGGAATGTTCCTGGGATTGGTACATCTTTTGAAGCTCTCAGCAAGGCTGAAAATATCCATCGATATATTTTGAAGTGTAATTTCCACTCCCTTACCAGCCAAAATAATTGAACAGGAAGAAAAAGCTGTTAATGCAGGAGGCGTGTAACATCAGATCCACATTGCCTGGAAATTTACCATTTCAAAGCAATTGAGGGTTTTTACTGCCAGTGTTTATAGTCATACATGTCCCCTCTCACTGAAGCCATCAAAAGGCCCATCAATCTGGGTTTGGACACTGAAATTGTTCAGAGTCTGGAGCAAATGTCAAAGCAGGCAGAATTTTTAAAAATTATCCTGCTGTTTTGTCAGCATATAAATCATGGGGGTGGGGGAGTTGCCTCCTGGGAGGCGGCGTAAACAGTTGGGGTTGCTGGTGCTCCTGGATCCCGTGGTGGCAGAGCTCCCCGGTGGCATGGCCAGGCACACCCTCCTCGCACCCACAGCATCTCTGATCTGGGCTCCATGCGCTGGTTGTCCTCTTACTTGAGTCTGGGTGGGCATTTCTCCCTCCTGCCCAACAAAAAATGCCTGCCCAATGACCCTCGGTCCAAGGGGGTGCATGTTCCCCAGGAGGGGAGTGATGTCATGCTGCCTCTTACAGCCTCTGCCCAGCTCAGCAGGAGAGACAGTCGACTTTGCCGACTTTCATTTTCTGTCCGCTGCCACTGCCTGTGTGTATGTGCGAGCATCATGTACGCAGGTGTGCTCTTTTTCAATTAGAATGTGACTTCAGGCTTTTCCTGGAAATTACTGATTTCTTTCCCTATGTTTGTATGCAATGGAGGAAATTTCTAAACCCATGCCCAATCATTTGTCTTTCATTTTGGGATCCCTGTTTTTCTAAAGGCCACTCTAAAAGTGCCATTGCCTCACTTGGTGATCCTGGAAAAGTCACTTTCTGGGCTTCTTTCTTGTGTTTGAAATGGAGGCTTTGGTGCAAGGGACTTGGAAGGTCCTTTCTAGTGCTAGCATTTTAAGAGTTTATTTAGTTATTTTAGTATTTTAAACCGTTCCTGCCCCAGAAAGAATTATTGGCAATAAACGGAGACACAGTTTTCTTTATTATCATTTAGTCGCTCCACACACATTACACACATACATATACATCCAAACAATTTAAAATATTCCATTGGGTCAAGAACCTAGAAACTTCTGGATTACAGCAGACCTAAAAAGGAGAAGTAAGAAGAATGTACAAGAAATTGGTACATCCAGGATGCCTGAGGAGGGGAACTTGAGAAGTGGGAGACTTTTCATCATACATTCTTTTGTATCCTTTGATTTCTTTGCCACATGTGTTTATTACCTCTTTAAACATTTTTTAAGCAAGGGAAGAGTTTTCCTTTCTCCTTCTCCAATGACAAGCCTCTCTGCAGCTCACTTGCTGGGGGGCAGAGGGGACCAGGACAGGGCTGGCGTCATGGGCCAGAAGCCATTCCTCAGCCCAGGCCCTGCTCAAGATCAGTCCCATCCCTCCAGCTGTCATGGCCAATAGCCACCCCATGTGCGTGGAGGGGTTCCGTGGGTGGGCACCACTGCCGGCTGCCCTTGCCTTGGGCACTCCGGCTGAGCAGTCAAAATGCTATAATAGGGATTCCATTCGAGGTGCTCCAGGAAGAGGCTAACTCTCCCAGCTCCAGCAGCCTGTGCGCAAAGGGGCCCAAGAGTCCAGCAAACGGGGAAGTGCATGCATCTAGCTTTAAATTCTCCAGATCTTACCATTCCCTTTCAAAGAGAGATTGCTTTTTGTTTGGTTTTCTGTTGCTAATATAACATGAGGGTAGGAGCATGAAAGGAAATAGAAGAAAAGGACCAGAGATGCATGGAGAGAAAGGGTCTTTAAGGCTCCCCTTTCTCCGCCCCCCCCCCCCGCCCCCGCCACTGGCCTCTGCTCGGTGGAGCTGGGCTGCAGCGTCTCCAGCAAGTCCTGCTCGCCTGGTTTTCTCCCCTAGTGTAGCTCCTGCTCAGCTTTTCCTTGTGACATCCAGCTGCCACCCAGCCTTCCACCTCCTTTTCTGATTATCACCTTCGAAGGGTGCTGGCCATCACTTGTGTCCCCTACTTTCTTCCACCCTCCTCTGACTCACCCACTTCCCTGCCACATTGCCCAGCACCACCCAGACTGGTGCTGCCACCTACCCCACAACTGGGATAGGCTCCTCCATTGTCCGTTCGAAGTCCCTGTACCCGACTTCTTTCGGGGGTCAACTTTGTCCCCCAGCAGGCTACGGGAAGGTGCGGGCAAGAAAACAACCTAAGAAGTCATGGCAGAGTCAGACAAGGAGCAGCAGATGGAGACATGCATTTGACAGAGCGGACACAAGAGATGGAAAGATACAGAGTATGAGGAAAATCAGCTTCAGGGAAAGAAAAAGCAGACAGCGAAAACCAATAAAAGCGTAATGAGTACTAAAACCAGAAAGGCCTGAAGAGAAACCATCCAGGGAGCAGCAAGCGGACGGACGCCTGACACCAGAGGCGTCAGGTCAGAGGGAAGGAGCAGGAGGGCTGGCGCGGGCAGCATGGGAGGGGCGGGAGGCAGGAGGCATGGCGCAACAGAACCCTCTCAGGAAGGATCATTCACCTCCCGAGCTGTGGGGCTTACTGGCTGCAGCGAGTAGAATCTATTTAAAACACAGCAAGCATTTTACCTCAGTCTGTTTCCCTGTCTAGAAAAAGCTGGAGCCAAAGGCTTAGGGAACCATTCCAGCATTAGGACCCCGCATGGACGACAGAGCAGAGACCAAGAGATCCTTGCCCCCTCTGGGAATCAGCCTCCAGGCTAAACTCACAGCTATTGATCCAAGTCCCAAGGGCCACTCGTGTTATCCACTTCCACAGGGAAAGCCTCCACGACTTCCTTCATTCTGTCTTCAAGCTTGTCAGAAAGCAGATGCTGTTCAAATGTGACAGCTGCGCTCAAGGATGCTCACAGGGAGCTCCCTGACCAGTGGGAATATTCGCAATGATGACTGGAGAAGCCTTGGGTGATCGGATAACAGCAAGGCAAAGAAGAGAGCACCAGAGAACATCACAGATAAAATGGCCCCAGGGAAACCAGATGGGACTTGAATTGGAAAAACACAAACAGCCTCAGTCCTTTCCCTGGACTGTATATCTTTGGGAAACTCTAATCTGGGGAAGTCCTGACTCTTTACCCGCCTGCCGCAAAGGAGTACAAAATAAGGCTGGGAGCTCAAAGTGGCGTAGAGAGCCATCCATCCATCACGTTTTGGTTTCTGTCTGACTGAGAGGGCTGGGAATAAGAGGTCTTCCTTCCCTGGCTCTGGAGCTTGTAAATTGTGTAAAATACTGTTCCTGGCTGAATATAAGTCCTCAGCTCTGCATGACATTTATATTCTTGAAAAACTTAGTGTATAAATCAAATCAAATTTTGCCTGCCAGAGAAGTTGGCTTTTCAAAGTAAATTTGAGGTCAATCCTATGTGTAAAAAGAAGAATGGCCTGTGAAGCTGAAAAATCATGCCAGTTCATATCTGTAACTTTGGAGTTCTGAATGTCTGATTTGGGTGGCTGTGGGGTGAGGGCATGACTTTCTAGAAATCCGGCTATAGTTCACTTGCAGATTGGGATTCAGCATTACTTTAAAACAAACAAAAAACTTAAATCAGATAGGTATGTTGCAGAAGCCCCACTAAAGAAATAGGAATTTTTAAAAATTGATTAGGGAACACCTCAAATACGTATTTTAGAAGTATTGAGCCTAATAATTAAAAAACCCAACTCCAGGGTGCCTGGGTGGCTCAGTGAGTTAAGCCGCTGCCTTTGGCTCAGGTCATGATCTCAGGGTCCTGGGATCGAGTCCTGCATCGGGCTCTCTGCTCAGTGGGGAGCCTGCTTCCCTCCCTCTCTCTCTGCCTCCCTCTCTGCCTACTTGTGATCTCTGTCAAATGGATAAATAAAATCTTTAAAAAACAAAAAAACAAAAACCCAACTCCAGCTATTAGCAACTCCTGGTCAATCCTGTGAGAAACATAGACTTTTGAGCCAGATGACAGATACAGAGAATGAATTTTATAGGACAGGACAAACATGATTAGTCGTACTGAGGCTGTAGGTCCAAGTTTCTGCATAAGTGCCTTAGACTACAGCCTGGAGTATAAAGAGAAAGGCTGAGAAATATATTCTTGGTGAACAACCAAAGAAAGCTGGGACTTAAAAAACAAAACTCCCCCTCCCCCCAGCCCCAGGCTGAACAACTCCCAAGTAACAATAACAGAGGTTCCCTTCAAGGAGGGAAAGGACGGGGGGGGGGGGGGGGGGGGGGTTGAGGGGGGACAGTCCCTTTTCACATTACACATTAAAAAAGATTGTTTTGTACTATGTGCACACATCACCTATTTTCTTTCTTTCTTTCTTTTTTAAAAGATTTTCTTTATCTTTAAATATAAAATAAAGAGAGAAAGAGTGAGTACAAGCAGGGAGAGGGGCAGGCAGAGGGAGAGGGAGAAGCAGGCTCTGTACCAAGTAAGGAGCCCAATGTGGGGCTTGATCCCGACCCAGGGATCATGACCAGAGCCAAATACAGATGCTTCACCAACTGAGCCACCCAGGTGCTCCCACATTACCTATTTTCAAAAGTAATTTGTAAAGAACAAGTATCGTGAAGAGTTGCAGTAAACACAACAACTACATATGACAAAAGAGCAAACTGCCCAGACTCAAGACTACCAGTTCTTCATGTTTTCACCTGGATTTGCACTCGTATAATAATTTGCTCAGGTTGATGAATGTACAACCTTCCAATCCAAGGCCATACATCATCAGAATAGATGTTTCATGTAATATAAGAAACCTGAGCTCCGGTGTGCCTAGGTGGCTCAGTTGGTTAAGCGACTGCCTTTGGCTCAGGTCATGATCTTGGAGTCCCAGGATCGAGTCCCTCATCAGGCTCCCAGCTCTGCAGGGAGTCTGCTTCTCCCTGTGACCTTCTCCCCTCTTATGGTCTCTCTCTTGCTCTCTGTCAAATGAAAAAATAAAATCTAAGAAAGAAAGAAGGAAGGAAGGAAGGAAACTCAAGCCCTGAGAGCTGGAGTAACTGGACTTAGGACTGTCCTGGAGCTGGTGGGGTTGGCATGTGCCCTGAGCCCAAAGCCCTGGGTAGGGGCCTGGTTGGGACTCTTGCATCACGCCCTACCTGCTCATCAGCACCCAGATCCACAAAGAAGTGGGCCTCAACCTAGTGGGTGCTGAGCCCTCAGTTCCAGAGCTGATGTGGCATCTGGGGGGCCTCAAAGAGAAGTGTGTTGGGAAACAATTTTTGAGTACTTCATCAGTGACCTTCCCCACATGATCCTGGACAAGCTGGAATGTGAAGGTTTCCATGTGCTCAGCATGACAGAGGTGAGCCAGATGCTGGTGTGGAATGTGCACAATGACTGACTCTCTCACACTGAGGAGCAGACCGGGCACCCTTTTCTCACGTGATTCCCAATCATGAGTGTCTGTTCACTCACTGTCTAGCCCCTCACTTCCCAAATCATCATTTTCCTTTCCCTGCACCACT
Organism: Mustela lutreola; assembly: GCF_030435805.1. Lineage (NCBI taxonomy): Eukaryota > Metazoa > Chordata > Mammalia > Carnivora > Mustelidae > Mustela > Mustela lutreola. The sequence continues at coordinate 121,596,074 of NC_081296.1, read as the reverse complement.
GGGCAGTGAATGGCCTTTTCTGAAACCTTCCTCAGCCTGTGGGAGAGGGCAGGGCCCTTGCCCTGGGGCTTCTAGCTGCCCCTTCATCTTCAGGCCTGGCTAAGGGACTTAGAGGAGGTTATAATCTCTGGGCAGGCTAAGGTGCTCCCAAGAGCCAGGCTGTCCTAGGCCAGGAGGTGGGAGCATATAGCCCCAGGTTTGGGTGGGAAGGTCCTGCAGACCTAGTCTAGGCCAACAAAGGGCTGTGATAAGTGGCTGCTCAAAAAAAAAAAGGGGGGGTGTGTGCCTGGGTGGCTCAGTTAGTTAAAGCCTCTGCCTTCGGCTCGGGTCATGATCCCAGGATTCTCAGGCTCTCCGCTTGGCGGGGAGCCTGCTTCCTCCTCTCTCTCTCTCTTTCTGCCTACTTGTGATCTCTGTCTGTCAAATGAATAAATAAAATCTTTTAAAAAAGAAAGAAAGAAAGAAAGGAAAAGGAAGAAAGAAACCCCAGCCCTGAATGGTTAAATGGCTGCATACAATTTGTCAAAATTCACAGAGTACTCTCAAGATTTGTACTTCATGGGCGCCTGGGTGGCTCAGTGGGTTAAGCCACTGCCTTTGGCTCAGGTCATGATCTCATGGTCCTGGGATCGAGTCCTGCATCGGGCTCTCTGCTCAGCAGGGAGCCTGCTTCCTCCTCTCCCTCTCTGCCTGCCTCTCTGCCTACTTGTGATCTCTGTCATATAAATAAAATAAAATAAAAAAAAAGATTTGTACTTCATTGTATGTTCATTACACTGTGCTTCAATAAAGTATTATTAACAACATCAAAAAGCTTAGCCTTTGTGAAGAAAGAATGAGTCAAAGAATCGCCATTTGGAGTTTATTGGGTAGGTGGTTCAGAGAAAACTAGTGTTTTGAGAAGACAACACGGTGTAGACTTTCTGCAAAAACTTGCTCTTTGGAAACCATCACTACAGCATGTGCTTTTGGTTAAGCATTCCACGGCTGAAACGCAACTCTGTGCTGAGATGCCGAGAAGATGAGGCAAAATCTTGGCCAAGGTCAAGCTCTGCTGATGGTTTGAGAGGGGGACGGCAGCCAACTGCTCTGCACTTGTGTAACATTTAAAAAAAGAAAAACTAACCCCAAGCCATCTTCTGTCCCTTTTTGGAGCCAACATTAGTCCTGCTCATTGCATCCAAGAACTCAGAGGAAGTTGCATGTATGTCGCTACAGCTCAGGCCTACCAAACCTCCAGGGCCCATACATACCTACTTTAATTTAAAAAAAAAAACTAAGCTAGCTTGCTGGGACTCTAGTTGGCTCTATGGGATATGATGGAAGATGTCAGAATTTTAGATGAAGTTAGGGTTCATCCATCAGAGGCAAAGAAATATACTTTAACCTCCCTTTTGGCTATCTGGTTACTTTTTCTGGAACTAAACTGCAACAAAATGCAACAAAGTGACCATAATTTGATAGAAAATGGGGGCTCATGTCTGTATCTGGGTAACTATTATAAAAAGAGCTGCAAGCTTAGCATATTTGGTCCAAATATGTGCTACACAAAGAAAAGCCAATACACCAACACCCTCTTTGGGACTGAACGAAGCACAAAAAGGAACAGGGAAACATATTTTTTGTCAGGTTATAGGGAACAGATATAGATACACAGAAATGTCTTTCACCAGTTTATAGAATATAAACTATATTTTATGCATGTCTGTCTTATAGATGCCAAAGGTAAGAGGGACAAAGTCCAAGGCCAGTCAGGGTTATACAAGATGCAGGCCCCAGAAACTTCCCAGTCTCCCTGTGAGGTGATCATGTCTTAGGACTTATGGATGGGTAACAATGTGTTAACACTGGATCCCTCAAATTTTCTTAGGCAGTCATGACAACATAAAAAAAGAGAGAATATTTTTAACTCATTGGTTTAATGTTTTCCTTTTAAAGTACCTAATTCTATTCAGTCCTCTATAGTATAGTCTTAATTTCTCCTATCCTTAAAATGAGAAACACTCATTCCTTTTTTCTCAATATCTTCCCATCTACAACACTTGGCAAACTTGCCTCATTTCCATTTTGTGCTTATCTCTTGTTAAACCTTACAGCACAAGCAATGCAACTGAAGATACAAATTTCTCCTCTTTCTTTATTGCTGAATAGTGAACTGTGAGTTCCTAAGGCCACAGACAGCACACCTCTGGTGAGAAGTATATTTTGGCCTCAGGTGGAACACCAGATGGAGGAACCAGGCTTCTCTCTAGTCAATGAGGCCAGGAGGACATGGTGTGGCATCCTGCTTCCCTCATTCCCCCTCTTTCCATGCATAGTCTCCATTCCCAGAGCTGGGGGCGGGATGAGGGTGTGCAACGATGAAGCAGAAGGTACACAGCTTCCAAGGGAAAGCGCCACATAAGAAACAGTGGGATGTATTGCCGAATGCTACAGCTAGGAGGGTCCTTACAGCACATCTAATCTTAACTTCTAACTTTACTGGTAAAGAAAGGAGCCCAGAAAAGTTAAGTGATTAGTCCAAAGATATACAGGTAATGGCCAGAACCAAAACCTAGGTCACCAGGCTGTTCCTCTAATCCTTTAACACACAATAGAACTGAGTACAGGGAAAAGCAAAATAGAACATTAAGTCCATGGGCTACAACCCCATCAACCCATGAACCAAATAAACATATCTCTTTTAAAACTACCCATATCTTAATCTCCCATTTCTTTTCAGCTGTTAGCTTACTAAGCTCAAATGTTTGATTCTTATCCAAGACTTAATGGATACCCTTGTGGCCTGGAGAGTCAGAATCCCAACTCTGCCCCAGCATGTTGAAGCCTGAAAAGGGAGATCTTTGGGAAGCAGGAGTACAGTAAAAGTAGCCTCTCCTACTCAGGAATATTCTGGACCACACATCATGCTTATATTAATGCTGACTCCAAACTCAGCAGCTTTTGGAGCTTATGCAGGCAGAAAAGGCAACAGACTACCCACTTAGCAAGAGGAAAATGCAAGAATTAATAACAAATAAGGAAGCTAGAAGGAGGGTAAATGCTTTGGATTCAGTCTGGAAGGCAGGGAAATTACTTCCATTCAGAGCAGAAAATGACCTTTTAAGGCAGTATATACTACATCTGAAGAGAATGCAACACAGGATGCGTGAAGCAGGTCCTTTGATATTCCCTATTCCTGTGCAAAGGAAGTCAATTCCTGATTATCCCTCAAATGATGACCCATTTGGTCTAGTTACCCACAGTATCTAGGGACCTCCAACAAGAGTGGGCTATATAGACAAACCTCGTTAGAAATACTAATGTACTTCCCACTTTCCCAGATAACATGCTGGCATTCAAGAGAGGGCCTTGGTGCCTCAAGCAAAAGGCAGGGGATGGGGGGTGACTAAAGCAACTCCTAGCAGGCTGGAAGGATAGGTAATTGGAACAAGCAAGCTGCCCGGCTGCATGTAAACCCCAGACCATCACTGGATATGAAACTGCTCCGGGACTGGGGACAAGAAGAAGGTATAAGGCTTCAGCATGAGGAGGTAACTTGGTGAATAGCTAAAGTATATCACTGAATTCCAAAGCAAAAATATTCTGGGGACTATGTATTATATTTACATTATTCAGATCAAGAGTTCATCACAGCAATGTCATTCTTACACCCTCTTTCGGCTTATCTCACCCAAGAAAAACTGATTCCCACTGTATTCCTGAAAGATGAGGCATTCTAAAAATGGCCACTTAGCAACAGAAAAGACAAAAGATCAAGAAGAAGGACTCTTTTAAAATATGTAACAATTAGTAAACTAGCAAACCAAGAAACTGTCTTCTTTAACAGTAAAAAGTGATAGCGTGATGATGGGACATGATGAAGGGAAAAAAAGAAGGAAAACGATCAACAAATGAATGAAAAACTCAAGAGAGGTAAGGTAAACTGAGAATTCAGATTATAGTCAAATGTTAGGGCCCCACACTAACAGGTAAGAAAGGAAGCCAAATAAAAGCTCTTTCTGCCTGCTGGGCTCCTAAGAGTCTAAAATGAGGGATTAAAATGGCTTTATTTCAACAGAACACATTTTGTCATCTGATCTCCATCCGTGACATGGATAAGAATAAGTAACTTATGGTTGCACTCTTAAAAAGCAACAAATCCCTGAACATTGTGCCTTGTTCACTTTAGGATGGCAAATCACTGCTGTGTATCATACACACAAAAAAGACCTGTCTGTAACTTTTATTTTAAGTTTTTATTTTAAAATAGTGTTTCCAAAAAACACTGACTACAAGGGGAAATGAGTCAATAAAGGACGGGAGATAAAGAGGAGACAGAGAGAAGACTCTAAGCCTAGAAACACAATGATCCGGGTACATTCGGAGGCCCTTGCCATGACCCTGTCCTCTCACTACTGTTCACATGGAGGCTCAGTAAATGTACTGGGACACGAGCTAAAGGGTTAGAGAGAAGCAGTCCCTTGATATATGCTCCTAAAAGGTGATATCAATTGGTACTCACTCCAGAAATGTGAGACCTCCTCTGCCCCATCCAATCGCTAGAATTCTATCCTAAATAAATTATCAAAGATATAGTCAAAGATTTATTCAAAAGACAGTTCAACACAACATCACTGACATTAACAAAGGATCTGAAACAACCAAAATTTCAACAGTGTGGGAATGGACAACTGAAGTATGGAAGAGTCACTACGAATCTACTTTCAAAGATGAGGGGTACAGGAAATTAATTATTTGTGGTACCACGTTAAGTGATGGGTAAAAAATAGGATGTCACAGTCTATATGTACATGACTCTGAATTCTGTTTGTATTTCACACATTTTTAAATAGTGAAGGAAATTTGTGGACATCCCAGCAAAGGTTAGCTCTTTTCTAGATGGAGGGAAGATGGATGATTTTTTACTCCTTCTTTAGACTCATTTCTCATGAACATACACTGCAATAAATACTTCTTTTATAATATGCCTGCCCTAAAATATCTCATTCAAGGTCACCACTGTCAGTCTTCAGGAAAGGGTGCTAAGGGCTGACTCAAGAGAATGAAGAGTCAAATCCACACAGTAACTTCTGAGAAGGGTGAGGAATCTTGTGTGCCAGTCTAGCCTCCTTTTCTACGGTGCCTGATGGCTCTGGTGGCCCACAGCTCTGCTGGAGAATCCATTCCTTCTTCCTACAGCAACCACCGCACCTAAATAACCTCATGTTTCTCCCCTCTTAGCATGAGGATCACAAGGAATGAAAATGAAAGCACCCTACTCCCAGTTTCAGAGGAAGTTTTTCTGGTAACCCTATTCAAATGGCCCCAAATCAGCTACACGGATCTGGAAACATAAGTCATCAGCTGTGTTCAGGAACCATATATAAAAGCCCTATTTCTCAAGACTGACTATAAAACAGAATCTGTGAGTGCCACCTTGTGGCAAGCCTGACCACTCTAACGCCCACCCGTGACGCCCCATGGTTCACCCCCGGACTCCGGAGCATGGGGTCCAGCCACTGAGCACATGGCCCACAATGACCTACCCCACTGAACATACGGTCCTGGAAGAGGCTGGTATTGTTCATCTTCAAGGATCTCTAGTTTAGAGCCCCAAAATGCCTGTTTGGGGGCAAGAGGGCACAAAGCGGCGGACGAACAAAACGCACACCCGTTTGCGGACGCTCCGCTGATGGGCTGAAGCCGCGCTGTGCGTGGTACGTCGTGGCGCACGCCGTGCGTGGTACGTCCGTGTGCGTGGTACGTCCATGTGCTCGCTGTGCGTGGTGTACCTGTGTGCGTGCCATGCTTCTGCCCACAGCAGGGACGCCAGGGGTGAATATCTCCTCCCCCAAGAATATTTACTGATTTTACAAAGCCGAGAAGAAAAAAAGTTTTACATTTACAGTCAGTGAGCTTTGTGCTTAGAAGTTTTATTTATGAGTGTTAGAGCAACCATCACCAACTTGGGCACAATTTCAAAACAGCTCCTGTTGGATTCTGGCCATAAAATCACTAAGTTTGTTACGATCTTGTCAAGTAAAAAAAAACCTTTCCTCATACTTTAGAAAAACTGCTAATCACTAATAATTTATGCTCAAAGTGGTGGCTTCACATAAAGAGATGAAACACCACTGTTCTGAACATCTAAGTATATGAATTAATCTCAGAGTCCCACGCACGAGAGCGGGTGGAGAAATCCTCCCAACGCAATCCGACCAAAGGACTCCAAGAGAGAATTAAGTGTTGAAAAGAGGTCAGTATTACAAATCGGAAGGAACACAGAACACGGAAGGGACGTGACACTGATTCTGAGAGTAGAGAATCTTCCTCTCAGAAGGAGATTCAGCTAGAAAACCTTGCAGTTCTGGACACGAGGATTGCAATGAATAGACAACAAACAGCATGAAAGGGACAGCGAAGCAAATATCAAAGTTCTCTTGAGAGATGATGCTTGTACCTCTTTCTGCCCCACCCAGTTAGAAGGCCTATTTCCAGAAAAGGATTTCCTCCAGTGTTAGGGTGGAAGCATATGGCAGGAAATCGCTGCTTTGGTCCTGGCTGTGTAAAGGGGAGCATCCTCAAGTATGGAAATAAACCGAAGTGACCTAGATGGGATGGATCTCAACCAGGTGAGATGTGGGAGGGCATGAAGTTAAGGAATTTATAATTATGAGCTTGAACTGGGGAAATGAATCTGACTCCTGTTCACCTCTCCAACCTCTGCAAGAATTTCTCCTGTCCTAACCCAATGGGATTAAAATACTTGACTGCCCCTGTTTGAGAAAAAACAACATACCGGGCAGGGAAGAAATGTATTAAAAACCTGAGCGTCTTGAAAAGTCACTTCAGGGGAGAATCCTTCATCTGCTGTCTGTGCACAGGAAGCAAAAGAAGGAAAGTAAAATAAAGGCCAAGGCCCTTTTGTCCACAAATAATAAGAGGGAAGCAAAAGGAATTCTCACTCTGCCCAAGTAAAATCCAAAACCATAAGCTCCCCTTGAAGCAACAGCCCGCCTCCACCAGAAGCATCCTGGGATTGGCATGAGTTAGCATTCCGTTGTGACACTAGGCTCTGACAATTAATGACACAGGAAGAGGTGACTTTCCCACCTTGGCTCAGCTTCCCAGCCATCCTGGGAGGAGAGCAGCTCTCAGGACAGCTTGATGGGAAGGTCTTCCCCGTATTTCCGGAGCAGCTTCTGATGGTTGTGGTCCACTGACCACTGCTGGGGCAGGTGCTTGGGCTGCATGGAGTCCAGGAAGTGCTGTCGCCAGCGGCTCTCCAGCTGCATGAGGGAGCGCAGCCCGCCCTGGCTGTGGCACTGCACCACCTTCAGCCCATGAGGAATGTAGTTTTCGTTGGAAATCCTGGCAAGACACAAAGCACAAGGGTCTGAGGAAGACAAGCACAGGACGGTGTCACAGACGGCTCCAAATGCTGTGGGCCAGGGGGCTCCCACAATGTTAGATCAGGAGGTTCCTGGACTTCTAAAGGTTGATTCCTTTAGTGCTTTTTAAAAAATTTTATTTATTTGAGAGAGAGCACGTGAGCACAAGCAGGGTGTGGGGTGGCAGAGGCAAAGGGAAAAGCAGATTCCCCGCTGATTGGGGCTCAATCCCAGGACCCTGGGGTCATAATCTGAGACAAAGGCAGATGCTTAACTGAGCCACCCTGGCGCCCCCTACTTTAATGTTTTTTAAAGCATCTTTCCTACATCTGCCATTTTAAGAAGTCATTTGGACATACTGCACACAATCTGACAGAAGATATTTGGGGATTCTGAGCTATATTTGTGGGAGGCCACTGCCGGAAGCTCAGCCCCCACTACAGGAGCCGCACTGTCTGGCTGACAATGAGTGAAGAACGTTGTTTTTTTATTTACTCCGGGGTTACTCAGGTACCAGCTTGTCCTTCTCAACCATACTCAGTATTTATATGGCGCTGCTAAATCACCCTGTGTGTTCTTATGTTTCAAACGCTGGAATACATACATGTAAAAATGCAAGGTGGGACATTTCTTTAGTGCCTCCTTTCTCACAGGAAGAGTGCCAAACCATACAGCACAGGCAGTAGTCAGTGGTGTTGTAATAGCATTCTAAGGTGACAGATGGGAGCGTCACTTGTGGTGGGCATAGCATAACACATAAACTTGTCGAATCACTGTTGTATACCTGAAACTAATATAACACTGTGCATCATGTGTCACAATGTTGTGTCAGCTACACTTCAACTTTTAAAAAATTGAAATTAAAAAAAGATGGGGGTGCCTGGTTGACTCAGTCAGTAGGACATGTGACTCTTGATCACATGGTCATGAGATCGAGCTCCACGGTGGACCGAGAGATTAATTAAAAAAAATCAACAAATAAAAATCTTCGGGCACATGGCTGGCTCAGTCAGTAGAAATGCAGCTCTTAATCTTGGGGTTGTAAGTTCAGACCCCATGTTGGGTGTAGAGATTACTCAAAGTCTTTGGAAAAAAAAAAAAAAGCCAAACCATATCACGAGAGATGTGTTTTGGTCCCATGAAATACTCAGTTGTGCAGCCGGTGCTGTTTAATGGGAAGATAAATCCTTGCCCTCTTCCTAACTAAGCAGAGAAGCCTTAAAAGTCCTCGGATGTCCTGCAAACAGTGCTTTCACTTCCTGTGAGTAACAACTACTTTTCCGGAGAAAGTCCCTACCCCATGGACTCAGTTCCCCTCCTTGCATTCATACCCCACTCTCATTCCTCCCTTCCAACACTCCCTCCCTCATTCCAGCAGTACCAGTGCCCTCCAGAAATCTGCAGCCACCTTACTGCTTAGCTGACAAGTGTCCCTAACTTGCCTATCTTCCCCCAAACAGCTTCTTCTCAGTCCAGACAGCCAAGTCCAGCATCCCTCTATCCTAGTCAGCAAGGTGATTGGTTAGAAAGGTCTGTGACTGAAAGGGGAAGTTTAGTTGTATTAGCAAATACATCTGGGAATTGGTTGGAGGAACCATTCTCATTAATTTCTCATTGGACCTTGGCAAGTTACTTAACTTTAACCTCAGGGTAGCTAACATAAAAAATAACATCTATGCTACAACCTCACAAAATAGTTAGGAAGAATCAAAATAGGACAAAACTCATTAGTACTGTTTTCTAACTTCGAAATATTTAACAAATGCAAGATATAATGCTAGCAGTTACCAGTAAGAAATCTAAATCCTATTTCAAATGGTTGTTAGAAGAACCGATTAAGACAATTTATAGAAAGTTTATTAGGTTGGATAAATAGAGCAGGATAACTTGGGACGCCTGGGTGGCTCATTCAGTTAAGCATCCACCTTCAGCTCATGTCCTGATCTCAGGGTCCTTGGGATCAAGTCCCACATCGGGCTCCCTGCTAGGTGGGGAGCCTGCTTCTCCCTCCCTCTGCCAGCTTCTCCCCCTGCTTGTGCTCTCTCCCTCTGACAAATAAACAAAATATTTAAAAATATATTTAAATAGATTAAGACACCTACAACCATTTGATAAATGTTTGCTGCGATCTTTAAGATTCCGGGGTAATGAAACTGAAGTACAGCCAAGCAGCATCACTCTCACGGTTTTGGGAACTTATCAGTGCAATTCTTTCGGGCTCTAGTACTCCTGGAAAAGTGGTAACAGGAAGCAAAACTGGAGCAGGGGGCCCAGAGTTTCTTTCACCTCAGCCCTGTACCCATTCATTTGTCAGGGCCATCGGCTTCTCATTTAGGAACACTGAATTAAGTCATGAGTTCAACTCATGGGGAAGGAGAGGAAGCAAAGGAAGGAAGGAAAAAGAGAATAGTATGAATGGTAAGACCAATTCTGGCCAGTTCTATTTGGTGGGCCAGTACCCTGAATGCAGATGAGACAGCAAACATGAATCCATTGGTCTCAGTTCCCAAAGACCTGGATGAGGTAAGGGACAGAAAGCCATGTACATTGTACTCAAAAGCAACTTCAGAGACTTGGGGTTATTTTTTGAGTATTATTTTCATCTCCTCTGCTGACTTCAGGATTCACTTCTGCACAGAATCTCTAAGGCAGAGCTCCACTGCATTTGAACTCATCTGCTCATCATGAAAATGGCTGGACAGAGATGACCCTGAAGGGTCAAGGACAGAAGGCAAGTCTCCTATGGAAAGGAACCTCTCACACCGATTCTTCTATCCCAGCCCCATGGTATTTTAAGCCATTAGATACTCAATGGGGTAACAGGAGGCTATGCTCTGCGCCTAAACGGCTCTTGGCCCCTGCCTGGCCGGCATTCCCGCTAAGCAGGTGGAGCTAGTGCCCCCAGAATGTCCCCCAATCCCTTCCCCGACCGGGAACTGTACACTGTACCTTGTCTCCAGGCTGGCCGCCTCCTGAAGCATCTCCTCCGTGACTGTGTCTGTGTGGTAAAACTCTCTGAGCGCCTGCAGCAGTTCCGCCTTTCGGTGAGCGGGCAGGCTCTCCGCGTTGAGCAGGGCCCTGGCCCCAGACCGTACCTGCCGGCGCTCAGGATCTTCCAGCAGGCGCAGCCCCTCCTCAGAGCCGATGGGGGCCTGGAACTCCCTGGCCAGCTGCTGCTTCAGGTGGTTGTCATAGTAGTTAGAGACGGCGTGGCAGGAGGTACAGAGCAGCAGCACGTCGTGGGAGTTGTGGTCTTTCATCTCAATGGGGAAGTGCTTCCGGTACTCGTGCGGAATCACGTTCTTCCTGCCAAGCCCACCCAGAAGCAGCACTCGTTAGCATCGACACAGAACGCAGGTGGAGCTAGCAGGCAGGCTGCTGGGATCCTCCTCTGGGCGTAAACAGGACCGAGAAGCCTCACGCACCACAACCCAACAGAGACTACATAAAGGCAAAACTGCCTCTTCCACTCTTGGCCTACCTATCTACCTGAGCCTTGGTTTCCTCTCCTCAAGGAGCAAGTTCATACCACGTGCTAGCAAGAGGCAGCAGAGGGCCAAGGCAGAGGGAGGCTAACAACAACCTTTGCAAACACTGTGCTCCCAGAGAGGAAAAGTATCAGAGAAATGAAAAGAAATTCTAATGACCTTCAACATCTGGAAAATAACTCTCAAAGCATGTAGCAGGTCCCTCTACTCCTGAAATTTTGGAAGCCTGGTGACTTAAAAAAAAAAAAAAACAATTTTCTCATCTGAGGAACCCCTTACTCAAACTATTTCCAGGCTCATCAAGGCCCATTGTTAATTTCTAAGGAAAACTGAGCTCTCAGGAAAAACTCTTGGCACACAACTATTTGTCTCATTTTATAAGAGGAGAGTAGGAGAGTGAGTTACTCTACTGAAGGCAGGGAGTAGAGCCAAAGTATGCCTTCAGGTCATCCAAAAACAGGCATACCTCATTTTACTGCACTTTACAGATACTGCATTTTTTACAAACTGAAAGTCTGTGACAACTCTGCATCGGGCAAATCTATTGGCCTCGTTTTATTTTTTTTTAAGATTTTATTTATTTTATTTGACAGATAGAGATCACAAGTAGGCAGAGAGGCAGGCAGAGAGAGAGGGAAGCAGGCTCCCTGCTGAGCGGAGAGCCCAATGTGGGGCTCGATCCCAGAACCCTGGGAATCATGACCTGAGCCGAAGGCAGAGGCTTTAACCCACTGAGCCACCCAGGCACCCCTTGGCCTCATTTTTTTCCCCCAGCAGCATTTGTTCACTTTGTGTCTCTGTGTCACATTTTGGTACCTTTTCCTTATTATTATATTTTTGTGCAGATGTGAGATCACTGTCCTAGGAGTCACTATAGTAACTGATTTGGGAGGCCATGAATCATGCCCACATAAGACTGAGCACTCAATAGATAAATGTGTGTGTTCTGACTGCCTCACCAACCGGCCATTCCCATGTCTCTCTTCCTCTCCTCCGGCCTCCTTATTCCTTGAGATGAAATAATATTGCTCTCAGGCCAATCAATAATCTACTACAATGGCCTCTAAGTGCTCACGTGGAAGGAAGAGTGGCATGTCTCCCACTTCAAATCAAAAGGTAGAAATGATTAGGTTTAGTGAGGAAGGCATGTCAAAAGCCAAGACAGACCAAAAGCTAGGCCTCCTGCTCCAGTTAGCCAAGTTGTGAGTGCACAGGAAAAGTTATCCAAGGAAATTAAAAGTGCTGCTCCAGCAAACATGTAAATGCTGTGCAAACAAAACAGCCTTACTGCTGGTATAGAGAAGGGTTCGTGATCGGGACAGAAGATCACACTGGCCATACAGTTATCTTAAGCCAAAGCCTAATCCAAGCCAAGCCCGAACTCTCTTCAATTCTGTGAAGACTGAGACAGGTGAGGAAGCTGCAGAAGAAAATTCTGAAGCTAGCTGGGGTTGGTTCAAGAAGTTTAAGGAAAGAAACTATATCCATAAACATCAAAGTACAAGATGAAGCCCTAAGTGCTGATGGAGAAGCTCCAGCAAATTATGCAGAAGATCCAGCTAAGATCATTAATGAAGGTGGCTACATGTAGGAGCAGATTTTCACTGTGGATGAAACAGCCTTCTCTTGCAAGAAGATGCCATCTAGGATTTTCATAGCTAAAGAGAAGTCAAGGGGCGCCTGGGTGGCTCAGTGGGTTAAAGCTTCTGCCTTTGGCTCAGGTCATGATCTCAGGGTCCTGGGATTGAGCCCTGCATCAGGCTCTCTGCTCAGCATGGAGTCTGCTTTCTCCTTTCTCTCTGCCTCCTTGTGATCTCTGTCTGTCAAATAAATAAAATCTTAAAAAATAATAATAATAAAGAGAGAGAGAAGTCAATGCCTGGCTTCAAAACTTCAAAAGCCAGACTGACTCTCTTGCTTGGGACTAATGCATCTGGTGACTTTAAATTGAACCCAGTGCTTATGGACCACTCCCAAAATCCCAGAGCCCTTCAGAATTATGCTAAATCTACTCCACTTGTACTCTCTAGATGGATGACAGCATATCTGTTTACAGCATGGTTTACTGAATATTTTAAGCCTACTGTTGGGACTACTAATCAGGAAAAAAAAAATTCCTTTTCAAATATTACTGCTTGGGGCACCTGCATGCCTCAGTCAGTTGAGTGTCTACCTTTGGCTGAGGTCATGATTCCAGGGTTGTGGGACTGAGCCCCACATAGGACCCCTGCTGTAGAGAGCTGGCTTGTCCCTCTCCCTGTGGCCCCCAGCCCCTACTCATGCTCTGTGATTTCTCTCTCCCTCCCTCTCTCAAATAAATAAATAAAATCTTTTTAAAGTAAAATAAAACATTACTGCTCATTGAGAGTGTATCTGGTTACCCAAGAACTCTGATAGAGATGTACAATGAAATTAATGATCTTTTCAGGTCTGCTAACACAACATCCATTCTGCAGCCCATTGATCAAAGAGTAATTTTGATTTTTAAGCCTTATTATTTAAGAAATACTTTTCATAAGGGCTATAGCTACCATAAATAGAGATGCCTCTAATGGATCTTGGCAAAGCAAACTGAAAACCTTCTGGAAAGGATTCACCATTCTAGAGGCCATTAAGAATATTCATGATTCATGGGAAGAGGTGAAGATACCAACATTAATTAACAGAAGTCTCTAGCCCTTATGGAGGACTTTGAGGGGTTTAAGACTTTGGTGGAGGATGTAACTACAGATGTGGTGGAAATAGCTAAAGAACTGGAATTAGAAGTGGAGCCTGCAGGTGGAAGTGAATTACTGCAACTGTTTCATCCCACAATAAAACTTACAAGGATGAGGAGTTGCTTCTTGTTGAATGAGCAAAGAAAGAGGTTTCTTGAGATGTGAAGACTATTGAAATGACAACATATTACATAAACTTAGTTGACTAGACAGTGGTAAAATGTGAGAACTCTCCATTTTGGAAGAAGTTCTGCTGTGGGCAAAATGCTATCAAACAACATCACATGCTAAGGGAAATCCTTCAAGAAGGAGAGGTTCATCAATACAGCAAACTTCACTGTTAACTTATTTTAAGAAACTGCCACAGTCACCACCCTCATCAGTCAGCAGCCATCAACACCATGGCAATAATCTCCTCCAGCAAAAAGATTACAACTCTCTGAAAGCTCAGATGAGGTTAGCATTTCTTAGCAATAGAGTATTTTTATTTATTTATTTATTTTTAAAATAATCTCTATACCCAACATGGGGCTCGAAGTCATGACCCCAAGATCAAAAGTCACATCCTCTACTGGCTGAGGCAGCCAGGCACCCCAGCAGTAAAGTTTTTTGTTTTGTTTTGTTTTATATAGAGAGTGTGAGGAGGGGACAAGGGGTAGAAGTAGAGGGAGAGAGAAAGAAGCTCAAGGATGCTCCATGCTCAGCACAGAGCCTGATGTAGGGCTGGATCTCATGACCTTGAGATCATGACCTGAGCCAAAATCAAGAGTCAGATGCTTAACCAACTGAGACAGGCGCCCAGCAATAAAGTATTCTTTTTTTTTTTTTAATATATTTTAATTTATTTATTTGAGGGAGACACAGAGATAGCAAGTGGGGAAAAGAGGGAGAAGCAGGCTCCCTGCTGAGGAAGGAGCCTGACATGGGCCTTGATCCCAGGACCCTGGGATCATGACCTGAGCCAAAGACAGATGCTTACCCGACTGAGCCACCTAGGCATCCAGCAATAAAGTATTCTTAAATGAAAGTATATACATTGTTTTTTTAGACATAACATTACTGCACAACTAACAGTACAGAGTATAATATAAACAATTTTTATATGCACTGGGAAAGCCAGAAAATTCATTTGACTCACATTTTTTTTTTAAAAGATTTTATTTATAGGGTGCCTGGGTGGCTCAGTTGTTAAGCATCTGCCTTCAGTTCAGGTCACAATCCCAGGATCCTAGGATCAAGCCCCGCCTCGGGCTTCTTGCTCAGCAGGAAGCCTGCTTCTCCCTCTCCCACTTCCCTTACTTGTGTTCCTGCTCTTGCTGTGTCCATCTCTGTCAAATAAATAAATTAAATTAAATTAAATTAAGATTTTATTTATTTATTTATTTTTGGAAAAAGACAGAGCATGAGTGGATAGGAGCAGAGGGAGAGAGAGAACCTTAAGGAGGCTCCATACCCAGTATGGACCCCAATGCGGCTTGATCTCATCACCCTGAGATCATGTCCCGAGCTGAAGTCAAGAGTTGGCCATTTAATTGACTGAGCCACCCAGGCACCCCTAAAGATTTTACTTTTAATTAATCTCAACACCCAACATGGGCCTTGAACTTACCACCCCAAGATCAAGAGTCGCACACTCCACCGACTAAGCCAGTCAGGTGCCCCTGACTCATTCACTTTATTGCGGTATTTGCTTTACTATGGTGGGCTGGAACCAGACCCGCAATATTATACTCCATGAGCAGTATCAAGGCTCAGAAAGTTGTGAGCCACGCATGGGAGGATTATAAGGACACATAGAAAAAGGCAGCTTCTGAAGGACATGGGTCTCCAGTCTTTCATGAGCAAAGGGAAACCACTTTCTTTATAGCAAACTGTTACTGAGAAAAATGTTGCATTCTTGAAACCAAGAATGGGACCCAAGACAGACAGGAGAGCATGAAAAGGACTACACAGATGGCAGAAGTTCTCAGGAGTACTGAGATGACCCCTATGGACACGTCTCTCAGCCGAAATTGGCAGATTCAACCAAGACCCCTGAGGGCTCCACATGTGGCTACAAAGGCAACTTCCATCAGAGGCAGACAATCTGGGTGGCTGAACCCCACACTCACCGAATGTACGAATCTTTCTTGCCACAGACTACACACAGGTTCTCTTTAACCATCAGGTAATAGTCTCCTGGAGATTCAGGTCTTCCTGCGGGTTCAAACTGCAGCTTGACCACAAAAGGCTCCTCACTCACCAGCTCTGAGAGAAAAGATAAGAGACCAGCATTTGCCCACCCATCCCTCTGGAAAGAAGCCCCACCTGAAATGTTCTCTGTAGTGTCCTGGCAGAGAGTAGGATTTCTGGGTTTTGAATAGCCATGTCCCACTTGTCTCAAGGTCGTTCTGCCTTCTTCTGTTCCTCCCTGCCCCTTGTCTCTCTGTCTCCTCACTCCTGCCAATACCCACGTGCACCTAAATGCAAATGCAAGGACAGGTGAGTCTCACACCTCCAATGCCTTTGTCCAGGTACCACTGAGCTTTCCTTCGGTCACAAGTGCAGAGAGGCTGTCCGTCAGGAGCATGGAGGAAGCAGTTATCATACAGAGGGGATTTTCTGCAGGGAAAGGAGAGATTAATAAAACTGGAAACTACCTATGGATCAAGGTAGCTTGATCTATGTTGTCTTCTGAGTGACTGCTATTCTCAACACTAGGGTCCAATATTATATTTATGGAAAAAAAACTAATGGGGCAAAAAGTCTTGATTGTTCCTCCATCTTCATGGGGCTAGGAACTAAAAATGAATTCGTTTAGCTAGTTTTTATATTTATGGAACAAGGAGTGAGTTGGGTAGTATATATACAACAGCTCTGTTGTGAAAGCGAACAGGAACAGAGCACCAAGAACACTGCTCTACAGAGTAATCATTGGGTTAAACAAAGTAAATTAAAATTAAAGAACTTCAAGCTAAAGTAATGAGGGCCACATGGGTTTATTTCTGGCTCATACGCAATACTGGCTTCAATTTAATCATCCAATTCCTAAAGGCACTCTGCTACAGGGACCAAACTTCCACTCCAAAGCACTTATTAGTCATCTTTCTGCAACAGAGGCGTTAAGTTGTACAGAAAAACTCTCACTGGTTAGAGAATAATATTGGCTTAGAGCTGGATGCCTTTCTAAATAATCAAATACCAAATGAACAGGAAATCAGATGATGCATTTCTCCTGAAATGTATGAGGCAATTCATGCCATTCATTTTCACAGCTATCCTGAGCAAGCAAGGAGTAATAATTATACCCTCATTTATAACTGGAGAGGTTATAGGGCTCAAATCATACCAGGATCAGCGACAAAGCTAGGTTAAGCTCTCCTTATGGGCACTCAATTCTAAAAATTAGAAAGTAAAAGAAGGGAAAAGGAGGAAAACACATAAATAGACCAAAGGTTAGCTCTAAATGTCCTTGAAGGAAAGGGAAAAAAAAAATTAACCTCTGGGGGGAAAAATTAACCCCTTGAGCACCATCGTCCTACCACACAATCTTCTCCCCAGACCTAAGATGAGGCATCATGTCTTTTGCTGGAGGCTGGGCCTCTGCATCTCTCTCTACCAGACAGAGAACAACTCAGTTACCTGGCCGAATAGCCCACCCCCAAGGGCTTTCTTTTATGCTTTCTGGGGTCTTTCCCTTGGTGGTTGCCTGGCGTCATTCCATCTGTCTTAGACTTCTTATTTCTTGGCTTCTGCTGAGTTTCTGCTGCTTCCCCATTAACCTCTTCCCCCAGTCGGCTGAGTCCTTTGCTTCGGAATGGGATGTCTACCATATCCTGGCAATTTTCCAAGACTTTTCTCCAACCCACATGGTCATCGTTTTCGTCTACAGTTGAATTCCTAGAGAAAGGGTATCCAAGAAGATGGAGAAAGAGAGCCACTGAAATCTGGGCATCCCTGGCAGCATAAATCACCTGAAGAGAAAAGTCAGAGATCAGTGGAATCTGGAAGGCACACCAGAGAGAGCAATTGCCAAGTCAGTTACAAAGACACAGACAACTTTCAGGATTCTAATTCAAGATGTACAATACCCGAAGCACTGTGTACTTCTTAAAAACCTTTTATGATGAAATATTTTGCACTATATGAAAGTAAACTGAATAGTATAATGAATCTTCATGTTTCTTATCTATGTTATAACTTATTTTAGCTAAAGTTAACTTATTTTAGCTAAAATAATGACTTACTTTGAATATTCAAAAATCCTAACCTATACAAACCAGTGAAGTTTCTTTCTCTTTGTTACCAAACCTGATGGACAGACTTTTCTCAAGTTTGGTAATTTGAGAAAAAAGAGCAGTCCCCACAAGTGTGACAAGTCCATGAAATTCACTTTGGAGGTGGCCAACATCTAGACCACCTGAAAACAAGATTCACTGAGAGGTCTGTGTAATTGCCAATCAGAAACAACCTGCCATACCTATTAATAAGATGTGGAAAACAAACAGGTTTCAAGCATGGGCCTCAAGTCAAAAGTCACAAGGGCTCATTTCTGAAATGAATAAATTTCAGATTATATGGTATAATCTACCATAACAATAACGGTAAGTCACTCTCCCAAACAACTTGACAGGAGAGCTGGTCATAAATAAAAGTAGCCAAGACTATCATTAAGAGCTTTTCCCAAAAAAGGGAGTAAAGACTTTAAAATTCCTTTAATTTACCTTTAGTAACCAAGCCTGGTAAATAATACTATTAGGAAGGATTTATTATGCTTTTAGAATAAAACAGGTTTGGATAAAATTTTCCATCTAGACTCAACAATCTATAATCTACCACCCAGCTGTCTCCCACTGGAAAAAACTGTGTTTGAATGTGAAGAGTTTAAAGTGTTTTCTAGGGGCACCTGGGTGGCTCAGTCAGTTAAACGTCTGCCTTCAGCTCAGGTCATGATCCCAGGGTCCTGGGATCGAGCCCCACATTGGGCTCCCTGCTCAGCGGGAACATGCCTCTCCTCCTGCTCATTCTCTCTGTCTCACTCTCTCTCTCAAATAAATAAATTTTTCTTTTAAAGTGCTCTTTTAACAAACTGTTTTCAAATGATAAGGAAACCAAGGCACTTTCAACAGATGCTGTTGAGACAACTGGATGACCACATGTGAAAGAATGAAGTTGGACCCCTACCTTATATCACACACAAAAATGAACTCAAAATGGGTCATAAACCTAAATGTAAGAGCTAAAACCTAAGACTCGTAAATGAAAACATAGGAGTAAATGTTCATCACCTTGGGGTAGGCAATGATTTCTTGGATACAACACCAAAAGCGTAAGTGATAAGCGAAAAAAATAGATTAACTGGGCATCATCAAAATTAAAATATTTTTTGCTTCAAATGATGATCTCAGTCAAATAAGTGAAAAGACCACCTGAAGAATGGGAGGAAATACTTACACATTATATACCTAATAAGGGACAAGCATTCAAAATATATGAAGAACTCTCAGAAGTCAACAATACAAAAACAACTCAATTAAAATATGAGCAAAAGGGGCGCCTGGGTGGCTCAGTCATTAGGTGTCTGCCTTCGGCTCAGGTCATGATCCTGGGGGTCCTGGGATCAAGCCCCACATTAGGCTCCCTGCTCAGCAGGCAGACTGCTACTCCCTCTCCCACTTCCCCTGTTTGTGTTCCCTCTCACTGTGTCTCTGTCAAATAAATAAAATCTTTAAAAATAAAATAAAACATGAGCAAAGGATCTGAATAGATGTTTCTCCAAAGAAAATACATAAATAGTCAACAAGCACATGGAAAGATGTTCAGCATCATCAGCCACTAGGGAAACGTAAATCAAAACCACAATCAAATACTATTTCATACTTACTAGGATGGCTCTAATCAAAATGATAGACAATAACAAGAGTTGGTAAGGATGTGTAAAATTTGAACCTTCGTATATTATTGGTAAGAATATAAAATGGTGCAGCTACTTTGCAAAACAGTCTGGCAGTTCCTTAAACAGTTAAACATAAAGGTTATGACTCAGCAATTCCACTCCTAGGTATATATCCAAGATAAGTAAAAACACATGACATATGTCCACATAAAATTTTATACACAAATATTCATAGTGGCATTTTTCATAACAGCCAAAAAATGAAAGCCATCCAAATCCCCACCAGTTGATGAATGGATAAATAAAATGTAGTATATCCATACAATGAACTATTGCATAGCAATAAAAAGAAATGAACTACCAATAAATGTTATAACATGAATGAACCACAAAAACATGCAAAATTAAGAAGCCAATCAATCACAGGGGCGCCTGGGTGGCTCAGTGAGTTAAAGCCTCTGCCTTCTGCTCAGGTCATGATCCCAGGGTCCTGGGATCGAGCCCCACATCAGGCTCTCTGCTCAGTAGGGAACCTGCTTCCTCCTCTCTCTCTGTCTGCCTCTCCGCCTACTTGTGATCTCTGTCTGTTAAATAAATAAAATCTTTAAAAAAAAAAAAAAGAAGAAGCCAATCACAAAAGACCATATATTGTATGGTTCCATTTATATGAAATGTCCAAAATAGGCAAATCTATAAAGACAAAACGTAGATTAGTGGTGATTGCCCAGTGTTAAGGTGTTGTGGCAGGGGATGGGAAGTGACTGTAGGATGGGGAGTGACTGTTAATCACTACGGAGTTTCTTTTTGGGGGATAAAAATGTTCTAAAATTAGATAGTGGTGATGATTGCACAACTCTATAAAAATACTAAAATACATTGATTTGTACACTTTTTTTTTTAAGTGGGTTCCATGTCCAACATGAGGTTTGAACTCAGGACCCTGAGAAGAAGAGTCACATGCTCTACAGACTGGGCCAGCCAGGTACCCTGATCTGTGTACTTTAAATGTCTGAATGTTATTGCATGTAAGTGATACCTCAATAAAACTGCTAAAAGAAAGAAACCAACCAACCAACACACAAAGAAGTGACTTTCTCCTAGTCACAGAAAGTCAGAAATAGCTGCAGAAATCAAATTCAGAGAATCTGACTCCCAAAAGTCTCTTACAGGATAATGTTAACCTGAAGATACCAGCTAAATCTTTCCAATAATAACATTTTGGAAGGATGAACAAGTGGTGACCAACTCAGCAAACAAGAGAAGGCTAAAATCTAGGCCTATGGGGGTGGTAAGCCAAAAATCCAAGAATCAAGTCAATTTGAGCCACAGAGAATGGCAAAGCATTAGGAATGGGAAGCACCAGGTACTTCTGTGAAAGTAAGTACAAGTAGGGATGAAAACAAGAAGATAAGGTGCAAGCTTCCATAAAGAACACTTAGGACTCTAGACCCTCTCCTTTATACCCCAGGGGTGGCAATGACTCCTTCTCTAACCCCAGAAGAGCAAAAGTTTAAGTCATATAATGGCTGACTCACAGAGGATCTGGATCTAGTAATACCACACCTGGCACAGGGTGGGGGCAAAGTGTCACCTGGAAAAGGGATTATGGGAAAGTATACATATGGCTTGGTGAAACTACCAACACCTTTCCCCACTCAGCAACCAGAATATAAGCAGAGGGGCTTATACCTCTTGGGCAGAAGACTAGATGATTCATCTCTGGAGAAACTGAGTAGCCTGAGGAAAAAAGAGTTTCAGTTACTGACATGTGACTGTAATCTACAGGTATTGATAATAACGCCCAGTGGTCAAAAGCCCTGGCTCTATTTGCTATGTTCTCAACCCATTTCTGAAAATTCAAATTTAAACATGATTTCCTGTATTTTCTAAAATCTCATTAAGCATTATGTTTATAATTAGAATGAAATAAACAATAAACATTATTGAAATAAAGAATGAACAGGGGCACCTGGATGGCTCAGTAGGAAGAACGTGCAACCCTTGATCTTGGGATTGCAAGTTCGAGTCGCGTGCCGGGTGTAGAGGTTACTAAAGAAAATAAATAAACTTAAAAAATTAAGAAAAAAAAAAAGAATGAGTAAGAGTCTTTAGGAATTCTGAATTCTCACAATAATAAGGATCACAAATCTGGCTTTAAGATTGGTAGCAATTACCGTTTCCTCCCCAACTTTTTATTTTAAGAGTTTTCAAACCCACAGAAAAAGTTTAAAAAAGCATTATGCCAACTGACATTCACAATCGTCAATATCTGCTTTATCACTTTATAATATGGACACCACACACTTTTTTTTTGCCTGAACACATTTCAAAATTAAGTTGCAGCGATTATGATCCTTCATCTCTAAATGCGTCAGCGTGTACTTCTTAAGAACAAGGACATTCTTCTACATGACCTCATGATTACCACACCCAAGAGCTTTAAAAGTGACAAAGTACAATGATACACAGTTCTATTCGAATGTCTCCAATTGTTCCACACATGTCTTTTCAGATGGTGCAAGATTCTGGGTTTTTAGTAAACTAGAACTGCACAACCCATCACCACAAGCGTTGTTAGAAAAACTTCCATCACCTCAAAAAGAAACCTAATACCCTGTAGCAGTCATCCTCAATGTCTCTCAGCCCTAGGCAACCATTAATTTATGTTGTCTCTATTGATTTTTATATTCTGAACATTTCATAAAAATAGAATCTGATGTTTTCCAACTGGCTTTTTTTCACTTAGCATAATGTTCCCAAGATGCATCCATGCATGTACCATGTGTCCTTTGTATTTCTGAAAAATACTCCATTGTAAGGCTATACAATATTTTACTTATTCATTCAATAGTTGATGAGCCCAATCAACTTTTTAAGGTGTCTTTAAATATGAATGGACGGCCAAGGATCTAAACATTTAAGAAAAATATTTCATGTGAAAGACAAAGACCAAATCAAACATTTCAAATAAGGAACTCAGAGGAAAATGAAGAAATAAAGGAAGAAGAAAACCTGAGAAATCTTTAATACTCAAAGATAACAGAAGATACTGTATCTCTTATACAAAAACAAAGCTATTTTAAAAGTGAATATTCAGAGGAGACCAAGAATCTCTTGTAACTTACAATTATGAAAGGAATAATTAAAAATTCAATAGAAATGTTAGAAGACAAACTTGGGGAAATTTCCTAGAAGGTAAAACAAAAAACACAAAGAGAGAAAATATTTTTCCTAGGAAATCAGAGAATCAATTCAAGGGGGTCCAACATCTAAATAATATGAGTTCTAAAAACAAAAGGGAGGGAAATTTTCATAGAAATATTATGAGAATAATTCTAACTGAAAGATAGATTGAAAGGGTCCACTGGCTTCTAATACTAAAATGGAAGATAGCCCACACTAATGTATACCATCATGAATTTTAAGAACTAAGAATAAAATGAAGATTCTCCAGAAAGAAAAACAAATGACATGCTCAGTATCAATACTGGAAGCTCTAAGACAGGGAACATTACCTTTGAAGTTCTGAAGGAAAATGATTTTCACCATAAATAGCCATACTCAGCAAAAATATCAGTTCACAGACAGGCAAGCCAATATCTTTTCGGACATGGAGGGTGTCACAAATGAGCTTCCTATGCTCCCTCTCTTAATGTACTCCAAGACAAGGAAGGGAAAAGACATGGAATTTGCAAGACAGAGGATCTACTCCAGAAGAAAGGTGATAGGACTCCCTAGGCTGATGGTGAATGCAGATTCCAGGGTCAGAGCTGGGCAGCAGCTCTGGAAGCAGGATGATGATGGACTCTGTCTGGAAGGGAGGGCTCCAAGGGAAAACAAAAGGAGTAAGTCACCTCACGTGTCTGAACCGGCCAAGAAAAGATATAGGGTTCCATTAAAGAATCCGGGCTTGAAACAGTTAATAGGTAGATAGAAAACAAAGAAAACAGCTTTTTGCCCACCAATCTGCTTTGTGTGGCTCTTGCCATGTTTTCTCACAAGACTTTCAGAAATAAGTGATTCCCAGCCAAGAAACAAAAGCAGAATCATCCCATTCCCCAGTAGATTCGGGTGAAAACTGGTAATAAAATCAGGTATAATTCCAATAGGAGGCCCCTGCCCCCCACTCACCTGAGTGCTCCCTCTTTCTTTCTCTCCAATAAATAAATAAATCTTTAAAGAAGAACCAGACTGGGTCTAGAAGGCATCACGCTTCATGAGGTGGCACACCTAGTTGGCACCACATATTTAATTAAGCTGCATGAAGACCATGTGTTCTATCCTGTCATGGCCGACAGACATGTCTTAGCAGGGAAGTGATTTTTCTCTGTTATTATGCCTCTGCACCAGTAGGCTGGTTCGGTAATAAATGTGAGAGCTTTCGGCTGTACTGCTACTGGGCTTCTGATTTGTGAAGTACTGAATTCCCCCTCCTGTCAGTTCACACATAGCACTGTCCTACAGAACTTTCTGCAGCGACAGAAATACACCCTTAACAACCAAGTATGTAAAATGTGGCTAGGGGGTGCCTGGGTGGCTCAGTTCCTTAAGTCTGCCTTAGGCTCAGGTTATGATCTCGGGAGTCTTGGGATCAGGGTCCCCAATGAGCGGGGTATCTCCTTGTCCCTTGCCCTTCCCCCTACTTGTGCTCTCTCTTTCTCAAATAAATAAATAAAATTTTAAAAAAGAAAAAAAAAAAAGAAAGCAAACAAAAGTACAAATTATTACTCACAAGAAAACAAGAGGCTATATAAGAAAAAAACTGTAGTTTCCTATGTGGCTCAGCTATAAATAATACCAATATAAGTAGATACTAATCTGATAAAAATGATGATTTACCTATATTGGGAAGATATGGAAGGGGAAAAGTATTTGTCTGGGAACAGAGGAATTACAAGAGTACTAAATCATGTCTTCCATTGTAAGAAGTCAAAAAATAATATGAAAAATAATAAAGAGTAATATATGCATGTAATTTAAAAATATAATGGTAATTACCAGGAAGAAATGAAATTGGTTACCATTGAGTGGGAGGAAGACGGAGAACCACTAACTGTTTCTTATAATAAGTCTTACAACACTCTGGTTTTCTAATTACTCATTTGTGTTCATAATAAAAAATTACATTTTCTGAAATGCCTGGCATACAGTAACTGCTCAGAAATATAAAACACAAGAGGGACTCTTACTCTGTTACTTAAGTACCATTTATAAACCACAGACCAGTTATCTTCAGTGAGTCTCTTCTCAGGTATTTCCACCCAACACTTATATTTGAAGATTACAATTACAAGAACAACTATCCTTCACAAGCAATGGCTCTTCCATTCTTCAACTACTCTGACAAGAAGTACCTGGTCCTCGGTAAGATTCTCGGCATCCCAGTTGCTGCAACGAAGCAGGAGGGACTTGTCAAGCGGAAAATTCAAAACCGTCTCAGCAAGTGATTTCAGGCTTAGCCCATTACAGAGCAAATTGTTTCTGCAAGAAATAAGTAAGTTGTGTATCAAAAATGGGCAAAAAAAGAACAGGCAAATCAAAAAAGACATGTAAATGGCCGATACGGGGTGCCTGGGTGGCTCAGTGGGTTAAGCCTCTGATCATGATCTGGTCATGATCTCAGGGTCCTGGGATCGAGCCCGGCATCTGGTTCTCTGCTCAGCGGGGAGTCTGCTTCCCCTACCCCTCTCTCTCTCTCTGCCTGTCTTTCTGCCTACTTGTGATCTCTGCAAATAAATAGATAAAAATCTTTTAAAAATATATATATAAAAAGAAGGAAATAAATGGCCAATACACAGATAGCAGACACTCAAACTCACTAGACATCAAACAAAATAAAATAAAAATTATAAATAATTTGTTTATCAGCCTGCAGATTAAAAAAAAAACAACTATATCTACTATTGTTGAAGCATGAAGAATCAGTCTAATCTAAAACTCATGAACTATCCATTTTTACAAGCTTTATAGAAAATAGTTTAACATTAAAGAGCTTTCAGGGACGCCTGGGTGGCTCAGTTGGTTAAGCAGCTGCCTTCGGCTCAGGTCATGATCCCAGCGTCCTGGGATCGAGTCCCACATCAGGCTCCTTGCTCAGCAGGGAGCCTGCTTCTCCCTCTGCCTCTGCCTGCCATTCTGTCTGCCTGTGCTTGCTCTCCCCCCCCCCTCTCTGATTAAAAAAAAAAAAAAAAAAAAAACCAGAAAATTATTTAAAAAAAAAAAAAAAAAAAAGAGCTTTCAAAATTTTGAACATGAACATTCTCTGATTCACGAATCCCACTTCTAGGAATTTATCCTATGGACAAATGTGCATAAGATGATCTTCACTGCAGCACCATTTATATAGGAGCAAAGAATTGGAAACAACCTAAATATCCATCAACAAAAGGCTAGTTAAATCTCTCTGCAATTAAATTCCATACAGCTATTAAAAATAAGGAAGTGGATGGGGGCATCTGGGTGGCTGAGTCAGTTAAGCATCTGACTCCTGGATTTGGCTCAGGTCGTGATCTCACGAGTCCTGGGATGAAGACCTGCACTGCCACTGCCCTGCTCAGCGGGTAGTCCACATGCTGATTCTCTCCCTCTGCCCCTGCCCCCCAGTCACCTGAGTGCTCCCTCTTTCTCTCTCTCCAATAAATAAATAAATCTTAAAAAAAAAATAAGGATGTAGATCTATACTGATATGAAAAGATATCCATGACCATTAAGTAAAAAGAGACTGTGGGAGAAAACATATGTTGTGGTCCCTTTATGTTAATATATATACCACATTCCAGATGTATGTGTGTGAGTCTAGGTATGAGAGAGACAAAGCACAGAGATAACTAGAAAGATATCAATCATATGTTCATGATATTATCTCTGGGTATGGGACTTATGGTGATTATCTATCTTCTTTACATGTTTCTATATTTGCATTGGCTAGTATTCATGTAATTACTTTTCAAATTTGAAAAAATGGTAATGGCATTTTCATTGAGCAGGTGAAGGTACAAAACAACCTAAATAATCTTTCTGTCCTTCAAATACTTTCTGATTAAAATAGCTGCAGGGTGACAGAAAAAAATTAAGTAGTCCAAGGTTTGGAGATTCCAAACAAGAAATAAATGTGAAATTAGGAACACATTGGTCTACACAAGTGGTGCTAACTTCCTGGCTACCAAGTGAAAGACTAGAAGTTTTAGAGCAGGAGGCTTGGAGGTGGGGTTACGGTAAGCAGGACTCCCTCAGGAACCGTAGGAAATGAAATCATTATAATAATGAAGAAAAGGAAGTCTTTTTCTACAAAAACCAGCAGTAATTGATGGATTTCATTACCCCCAAAAGGCAGCATTGACTAAAAAGTAGAAACAGGTCCAGACATACTTGGGAAAAATACATAATGTCTTGGTTCGATTAAGTGAAAATTAAGGCTTTGGGAGACATAAAATCTCTTTTGTTTTGTTGGAAACTATAAAAGTAATGAATGCTTATTATTAAAAGTACAGACAACAGAAAAGCATCACAGGTGGAAAGTAAAAGCCTATCACCCCATAATTCCACTCCTTGGGAATACTGACTCTTACAGTAGGCTGTGGCCACTCCAGATCTTTTCTATGCACAGACAGATGGTTAAGGAGGAGGAGATAACATGTTTTTGGCATTTGTTCTGTTTTTTTGCTCTACAACTTGCTTTATTACTTAATATATCAGAGACCTCCATCCATGATGATAAGTATAAATGTACTTATTTCATTCCTCTTAATAGCTGTGTAATTTTTCAAACATGGCTATTCCATAATTCTTGAGATCATTACCCCTGGGGAAGGAGAGTACTTAATTTTCAAGCTACTTTATTCCATTTAGGTCATTAGTCCTTTTTTAAACGACATCTATGGAAAGGTTGTGCATTTCTTGAGGATTAATTAAAGACAAGAGGCCATCTTTGCCATTTCAAATTTTCACTAGGAAAGATTCCAAAGTCATATACAACAATCTCTACAGTAAATCATCTCTGATTAACATTTAACACAAAAGATAAAGAGTGAGAGCTGAAAACAGCAGTACACTGCACTGTCTCTGTGGGACACACTTAAAGTGCTTCACGTAGTTTAACTCTTGAGATCCTCACACCAATCCTGGGAGGTGAGAACCTAATTATTGCCGCAGAAGGAAGTGAGGAACAGCACTGCACAGCCCACTCCAGAGTCAACTCTTAGCTCCTATACCCACCGCCTCTAACAGCAGAGGGACAGGGGACACCTCTGGGGAAGCGGTGCCTTGGGAGGGTGGGGCAGAGGGAGGCCTGGCGAGAGGTGGCTGCTGGGGTGACGCTCCAAATACTTTCACAGATTTAAAATCCTTTACAGTAAGTATGTCGATGTATTTCTTGAAAACTTGATACCCACAAGAGTTGTATTTATATAAGCCAAACTACTAAGCTAAAATAAAATTCCATTTTATACTAAAAAAATGACAAGATGAGATTTTAATCAGGCCTTCTCTTACTTTATCAAATCCTCCGAACTTTCAATGTCTGGCATTTGAGGCAGGGAGAGAGGCTACCTCACGCCACTTTATTAAAATGAGGACACCCACCCACGCACATACTCAAGCATATGAAGGTCATTGCCAATCCCTGAAAAACAAGTTAGAATAGAATTTCCATAAGAATAGAATTATTAGTCTGCCACTCTTTTAGCCTAAAGCAGGGTTTGCAAACTCCAGTGTCTATCTGGAGAAGCTAGGGTTACAATGGATGGCAGAGGTGAGGACTGCGGCGATTAAACAGAGCATGAGCATCTAAGGAGGCCAACCTCTCCCCAGCAACCATTTCCATCTAGAACCCCTGACCTCACTTTGTCAAATCATCTGATTTTTCAAAAGCCCCAAATACAGACTTTTACATTAAGTCTTCTGGATTTAAACCAGAAATTCCCAAAAATATCATGGCAGGGGGAGGGGATACGGAAAAAGCAAAAGCAAGGGGAACCTGGGTGGCTCAGTCAGTTGGGTAGCTGCCTTTGGCTCAAGTCATGAGCCCAGGGTCCTGGGATCAAGCCCCATATCGGGCTCCCTGCTCAGCCTGGCTTCCCCCTCCCCTCTGCCTGCTGCTCTGCCTACTTGTGATCTCTCTCTCTCTGTGTCAAATAAATAAATAAATTAATTTTTTAAAAAAAAAGAAGCAAAAGCAAAACATGAAGCCCTGATTTAGCCACTGGTGCAATCAGTTTTCCAACCTCTAGCTTATGGAGACACCTTATCCACGTTTCCCCTACAAAGACCAATCCTAGGTAACTAAAGTTTCCTCAGAAGTTGGAATATTCCCTCACAAATTCATATGTATCTCAGAAGCCTCTAGGTTTCTGAAAAACTCTGGATGCTTCCTTACTATTCTCAGTACTCCAGACATCTTGCTAAGACACTCGACCTGTGGCTCCAGGAACCCCAGCGTTCATACGGACCCTACCTCTGCCTCACAGCTAGGTACCGGAGGTCCAGACACCCCTTAACCACGGGGCCATAGTCCTGCAGGAGCTTGCTGGCATCTTCTGAACATCCTACTCCAACTTTTAAAATAGTGCCATCTGCCAAAATGTCCAACAAAGTTTTTGGTAGTGTTTTTCCTCCACGGATCAGCTTTGGCAAGCGAACCAAGACACAGAAGCCGCTTGGGGAGGCCATTTGAAGGAGTGACAGAGGACTGGCTTTGCCTTCCGAATTCACCTGCAAGAGAAGAAAACAGGGCCACAGGTCATGCCTACCACAGCAGCAAGTACAACATGAAACTGGCAAAAAACAACAACAACAAAAAACAGTCTAACAGGGACATCCTTAACTTCCCAAAGAAAGTGGCTGGCTGAATTTTGGTTCAGATCCAAGGTTGAGCCTATGCTAGCAAATGCAATGGACTCTGTGAAGGTGTAGCCTAAACAAAGGGGCCCCAGCGTGAGACTGAAATGTGAGCAGCTATAAAGACTGACACAGAGGACAGCTGGCGGAGTCACGGGAAACATGCTGGTTTTAAAAGTCTAAATGAGGGACGCCTGGGTGGCTCAGTTGGTTAAGCAGCTGCCTTCGGCTCAGGTCATGATCCCCGAGTCCTGGGATCAAGTCCCACGTCAGGCTCCTTGCTCAGCAGGGAGCCTGCTTCTCCCTCTGCCTCTGCCTGCCTCTCTGTCTGCCTGTGCTCACTCTCTCTGGCAAATAAATAAATAAAATCTAAAAAAAAAAAGTCTAAGTGAGAGTGGCAACTGGGTGGCTCAGTGGGTTAAAGCCTCTGCCTTCGGCTCAGGTCATGGTCCCGGGGTCCTGGGATCGAGCGTGTCGGGCTCTCTGCTCGGCAGGGAGCCTGCTTCCCTTCCTCTCTCTCTCTGCCTGCCTCTCTGCCTACCTGTGGTCTCTGTCTGTCAAATAAATAAATAAAATCTTAAAAAAAAAAAGTCTAAGTGAGGCCCGCCTGGGTGGCTTAGTGGTTGAATTTGTGCCTTCCACTCAGGTCCTGATCCCAGGGTGCTGGGATCCAGCCCCTGCTGAGTGGAAAGCCTGCTTCTCCTTCTCCCTTTCCCCCTCCCCCTGCTTGTGCTCCTTCTCTCTGTCAAAAAGATAGATAAAATCTTTAATAAACAAACAAACAAATAAATAAAAGTCTAAGTGAAAAAAGGCTAAAGAGTGGAAAATGACAAACACATACTTTTCATTATCACATGCTATACATTTACCTTGTTACTGATTCAAGATCCAATTTTTGAAAAGAGGTAGAAAATACAGTACTACAAGTAAGTGGGACCTGCCAATATAATAAATCCTGGTAGCACAAAAGTGTTTTCTCAGCATTTTATGATCACAAATGGTGTTCAGGAAGGGGGAAAAAAGGTATATTGAGCATAAGCTAGGATCCTTCTCTCTTAAAGAGTTGAAAATCACTTTATGTATTAATTGATCTAGTTTTAATCTTTTTGAGGTAATAGATAAGTCAGAGGGGAAAAAAGCTGAAAATTAAGAAATTATTCCCAGAAAAATTTACATGCAAAGTTCCCATTAATGCAAGATCCTCTAAAGCTAGCCACAGAACCCAGGTTAAACATCAAAGAAATCCCACCCTTCTCATTCTGGGGGAGAAGAAATTTAGGACCTACAGGTGAAGCAGTTTGCCCACACATGGAGGGGTAATGAGAAAGTTAAGACTAGAACCCAAATTCCCCAATCCAGAAGG
Organism: Mustela lutreola; assembly: GCF_030435805.1. Taxonomy (NCBI): domain Eukaryota; kingdom Metazoa; phylum Chordata; class Mammalia; order Carnivora; family Mustelidae; genus Mustela; species Mustela lutreola. The sequence continues at coordinate 121,565,424 of NC_081296.1, read as the reverse complement.
GCGTTCTCAACCAAGATTCATTTGCATCCCCTCCTTTACCCCATGAACATCTGGCAGTGTCTGGAGAAATTTTGGGTTGTCACAAGGTGGGGGATGGGGCACAAGTATCTAGCAGGTAGAGGGCAGACTGCTGTCAAACATCCTACAATGCATGGGACAGCCGCTCACGACAACCAGCAGCCTGCCCCAGCTCTTCACAGTGGGGAATGCCACCCAGGGCACTGTGGTGCTCTCACTCACGTGCCAACTGCACCAGGCCCTGCGCCACACGGCACTGCGGCAGGAAGGCATGCAAGTGACGGAACGTGACTGAGGGATTCTAGCCTTACTGGTAGAGTACGATACACACCAGCTCACACCCTCAGAAATGACACAGTAAATACCAAAGGAGTGGTTCAAACAAAGTGTTACAAGTAATCTGGGGGAGGTAGTTCATTGTTGAGGTGACCAAGACCACAGAGAGGAAACGGTCAAGGTCACAGTGCTGCTGTGAGAAACAAAACTCAGAGGGACCTCATCTTTGACTTCTACTTCACGAAGTAAAACCATGGTTTGACTCATGGAAGGTGTAGGGTTTCCCTTCTCAGGTAATGCTTTAACAGTGAGGTGAGGGCTATTTCCAGATCCTCAAATAAAAGCATGTCTGCTTGATTTCTATTGTGTCTATTTCTTAGGGTTTAGTCAAGGCCAAAAGAGACCTACAAGAAACTTGACTACTGGTTCCTGTTCTTTTTTTTTTTTTCTTCCTTTTTAAAGATGTATTTATTTGAGAGACAGAGAGAGAGAGAGTGGGGTGGGGGGAAGGGGCAGAGGAAGCAGGAGAGAAAGAAGCAAACTCCACATGTAGAGCCCAACACGGGACTCGATCTCATGACCTGAACCTAAATCAAGAGTCTGATGCTTAACCTAATGAGCCACCCAGGTGTCCCTCCTGGTTCCTGTTATATAACAATTCATCTAGATGTGGCCAAACTGCCTTTTTATTAGTGAATAACTGCCTTCCTCCATATACCAGCTCTCTCCGAGAAAAAGCCACACATCTCTACTTCTGATATTCAGCACTGCTAACTAACTGGACATAACACTCACTGCAAATTCCTAAGGCTGGATATCTGTACATCTTTTCAGTTAGGTTCCATTGTCTAAAATACACTAAGTAACTAGGTAGATAAGTTGTTTTTTAATATTGTTTCTGGATTATGTTTAAGATCTAACGTATCATATAAAGTTTTCCCACTAAGAATTCAAACGTTTGTGATTCCAATAGGTACCCAATTTATACAGAATGTCTAAGTAGAAGAAGAATGTTTTTAGCAGAGTCAATTTGGCTTAAAGAATAAGATATCTAGGGCACCTGGGTGGCTCAGTGGGTTAAGTCTCTGCCTTTGGCTCAGGTCATGATCTCAAGATCCTGGGATTGAGTCCCGCATCAGGCTCCCTGCTCAGCAGGGAGCCTGCTTCCTCCTCTCTCTCTCTGTCTGTCTCTCTGCCTATTTGTGATCTCTCTCTGTCAAATAAATAAAATCTTTAAAAAAAAGATATCTAATCTAGTCTTCATTTCTCATTATTTCCCCCTTTTGCTTCCTATGATCTTTTTGCCTTGACATCACTTTCTACTCATGGAAAACAGTGGAAGTCTTGATTTACCAAAGCTATGTTTAATAACAAAAACAAAAGAAATACACTTAAATTTCATTAACATTATTTAATCCAATGGTCTCTGAATTTTTTAAATATTTATTTATTTTAGAGAGAAAGTGCATGCATGCAAGTGGGGAGGAAGGGCACAGGGAGAGAGAGAATCACAAGCAGACTCCCCACTGAGCATGAAGCCTGACATGGCTGAGATCATGAAGCATGAAGCCTGACATGGCTGAGATCATGACCTGGGCCAAAATCAAGAGTTGGACGCTTAACTAATTTTTTTTTTTTTTAGATTAGTCAACTCATAAAAAATGCTTGGACATACAAAACATATATAAATACATTTTTTAAAAGATTTTATTTATTTATTTGGCAGAGAGAGTTCACAAATAGGCAGAGAGGCAGGCAGAGAGAGAGGGTAAGCAGGCTCCCTACTGAGCAGAGAGCCCGATGCAGGGCTTGATCCCAGGACCCTGGGATCATGACCTGAGCTGAAGGCAAAGGCTTTAACCCACTGAGCTACCCAGGTGCTCCCTATAAATACATATTTATACATTATACACTTGTAGTACTATAATAACATGTTATAGACATTATGAAATAATACAAAAGTAAAAACTTTTAATGAATGATGCCATCAAGAATTTTAGACAAAATTTCTAATGCTTTTTATGTATTTCAGTGATTCACTTAGCACTGATTTAGAGAGTCTCCTTTCTGAGGGCCAGCGGACAATCCATTTTGGCTTCAGGATGTCCAGAGCTGATAAAACTTTTTCTAAAGCGCACAATTCTTTAAATGACCCCACGATGGCAGCAGAGAGTAAAGAATGATTTAGGACCATCTTCTGGGCTTTGAACAGATTAATAAGCATCCTTAGTCCACAGAGTTTATGTATCATTTAAATTAAGACCATGCCTTTGAGACAAGAATGAGTTTGTCCTTTTCAAGTAACAGAATAAAGGCTTAATGAGACTGTCAAGTAATAATTAGAATATGAGGGGGAAAAAACAAAACAGGAAGATCGGAAGAGGACAGGACACAAATCAGAGATGCTGAGAGAAGCCAGAGCATGTAAGTCCTTATAAGTACAGATAAGTAATTAAGACATGTTGGTTCTATTCAGAGCAATGAAAGGGTTTTAAGCAGAGGACTTACATGGTCTGATTTCATTTTTAAAATCTCATTTTGCTTACTATCTGGAGGCGGGATTATAGGTGTACAGGGTCCAAGGAGGGAGGCTGGTCAGGAGGGTTCTACAAAGGTCCAGATGAGAGTTACTTGAGGTTTGGGCTAGGGGGAAGCAGAGGAGATGTAGAGAACTAGAGGGAGCCAACATCTTTTTTGGAGGTAGCACTAGATAGTATTACTGGAAAGGGGCTGATGATAAGGAAAAGGAAGCAGACCTCCAGTAGGCCTGAAGCCTGAGCCTGCAGAACAATGCTCTTCAAAAATGACCTTCACCACTTCATTCAATCTTTATTTGCACCTGTTGACAAGGACATCTGTAGCAAGAGACTCTAGAAAAAAACCAGGCAGGAGACAGGGGCCTGAAAGATATTTAACATCTCTATCCCCACCTTCCTAAGAGAAAGACATGTTTTAGCTTCAAAACACGGCAGAAACCTCATTTTCTATAAGTGATTTATGCACAATTGTACATTACCATGGGTAACTCAGGAGAGTCTGGAAACCCATACTTCTACCTCTAGCTGGTAGCATGCTGTGTTATTTCCTATTTCTGCAACCACTTCTCTGAATTTCTATATATTTTGCTATTGAGGAATCCCAGCATACCACAACTGCCTGTTTGTGTCTGACTTTTTTTTTTCTTTTTTAAGATTTTATTTAGTTATTTGAGAAAGAGAGAGGGAGAGCTAGAGAGAGCGAGACCGTACCAGCAGGGTGGGGGTGCAGAGAGAGAGGGGAAGAAGCAAGATCCCTACTGAGCAGGAAGCCCCACTCAGGACTCTCTCAGAACCCTGGAATCATGACCCGAGCTGAAGGCTGATGTTTAACTGGCCAAGCCACCCATGTGCCCCATGTGTCTGACTTTCAATCCTATCATTTCTGTTGGTTAGCCCTTAGGGGGTTGGATGTTTCCCTGATTTTCATCTTAAAGGTAGAGAAGACCAAGGATAATACAGATTTGGGAAGAAAACTCAAGACTTCTTTTAGGAACATGTTAAGTTTGAGATGACTATTAGACATCGAAGGGAAGATGTCAAGTAGGTAGGTGGATATAAAAGGCTGGAGTTCTAATTTTGAGAGTCATCAGCATATCAATGATATTTAAAGCTATAAAACAGGCAGCAACCTCTTCAACCACAGCCGCAGCAACATCTTCCTAGAAACATCGCCAAAGGCAAGGGAAGCAAGGGCAAAAATGAACTATTGGGATTTTATCAAGATCAAAAGCTTTTGCACAGCAAAGGAAACAGTTAACAAAACCAAAAGACAACTGACAGAATGGGAGAAGATATTTGCAAATGACATATCAGATAAAGGGCTAGTGTCCAAAATCTATAAAGAACTTAGCAAACTCAACACCCAAAGAACAAATAATCCAATCAAGAAATGGGCAGAAGACATGAACAGACATTTCTGCAAAGAAGACATCCAGATGGCCAACAGACACATGAAAAAGTGCTCCAATCACTTGGCATCAGGGAAATACAAATTAAAACCACAATGAGATATCACCTCACACCAGTCAGAATGGCTAAAATTAACAAGTCAGGAAATGACAGATGCTGGCGAGGATGTGGAGAAAGAGGAACCCTCCTACACTGTTGGTGGGAATGCAAGCTGGTGCAACCACTCTGGAAAACAGCATGGAGGTTCCTCAAAATGTTGAAAATAGAACTACCCTATGACCCAGCAATTGCACTACTGGGTATTTACCCTAAAGATACAAACGTAATGATCCTAAGGGGCACGTGTACTCGAATGTTTATAGCAGCAATGTCCACAATAGCCAAACTATGGAAAGAACCTAGATGTCCATCAACAGATGAATGGATAAAGAAGATGTGGTAGGGACGCCTGGGTGGCTCAGTTGGTTGGGCAGCTGCCTTTGGCTCAGGTCATGATCCCAGCGTCCTGGGATCGAGTCCCACATCGGGCTCCTTGCTCCACGGGGAGCCTGCTTCTCCCTCTGACTCTGCCTTCCACTCTGTCTGCCTGTGCTCGCTTTCGCTCGCTCTCTCTCTGACAAATAAATAAATAAAATCTTAAAAAAAAAAAAAAAGAAGATGTGGTATATATACACAATGAAATACTATGCAGCCATCAAAAAAAATGAAATCTTGCCATTTGCGTCGATGTGGATGGAACTAGAGGGTATCATGCTTAGCGAAATAAGTCAAGCGGAGAAAGACAACTATCATATGATCTCCCTGATATGAGGAAGTAGAGATGCAACAGGGGGGGTTAAGGGGGTAGGAGAATAAATGAAACAAGATGGGATTGGGAGGGAGACAAACCATAAGTGACTCTTAATCTCACAAAACAAACAGGGTTGCTGGGGGGAGGGGGGTTGGGATAAGGGGGGCGGAGTTATGGACATTGGGGAGGGTATGTGCTATGGTGAGTGCTGTGAAGTGTGTAAACCTGGTGATTCACATACCTGTACCCCGGGGGGATAAAAATATATTATATGTTTATAAAAAATAAAAAATTAAAAAGAAAAAAAAAAGCTATAAAACAGATGAGATCACTTAAGAGAAGAATACAGAGAGGACATAAATTAGTGGTCCATGGACACATCCACTGATCCACAGACACGTTTAATATTATTATTATTATTATTATTATTATTATTTTGGTCTTCACATATTTAAAAACTTGTACCAAAATTTAAAAATTAATAAAGTTCACATTTTTAAAAAATCTATATTCAAAGTTTCTCTCTTTTTTTTTTTTAAGATTTTATTTATTGGGCGCCTGGGTGGCTCAGTGGGTTAAGCCGCTGCCTTCGGCTCGGGTCATGATCTCAGGGTCCTGGGATGGAGCCCCGCATCGGGCTCTCTGTTCGGCTGGGAGCCTGCTTCCCTCTCTCTCTCTGCCTGCCTCTCCGTCTGCTTGTGATCTCTCTCTATCAAATAAATAAATAAAATCTTCTGCTTGTGATCTCTCTCTATCAAATAAATAAATAAAATCTTCTGCTTGTGATCTCTCTCTATCAAATAAATAAATAAAATCTTCTGCTTGTGATCTCTCTCTATCAAATAAATAAATAAAATCTTCTGCTTGTGATCTCTCTCTATCAAATAAATAAATAAAATCTTCTGCTTGTGATCTCTCTCTATCAAATAAATAAATAAAATCTTAAAATCTTAAAGATTTTATTTAAATCTTAAAATCTTAAAGATTTTATTTATTTATTTGATAGAGAGAGATCACAAGCAGACGGAGAGGCAGGCAGAGAGAGAGAGAGAGGGAAGCAGGCTCCCCGCTGAACAGAGCCCGATGCGAGGCTCGATCCCAGGACCCTGAGATCATGACCCGAGCCAAAGGCAGTGGCTTAACCCACTGAGCCACCCAGGTGCCCCTCAAAGTTTCTCTTTGAAGAACTGGGCAACCTGGCAACCCTTGGCTTGACCTGCATAACCACTTCCTCATTTCTATAAGGCATGAACTCCTTAGTTCATGCCTTATATTCATGCCTTATTTATTCACTTGAGAGAATGTGAGTGCATAAATGGGGAGAGGGGCAGAGGGAGAGGCTGACAGCTCTGAGCGCAGAGCCTCCCCCTCACCCCACTTGAGATCATGGCCTGAGCCAAAGTCAGACCCTTAAACTAAGCCACCTAGGTACCCCACCACTGTTTTTCTAATAGAAAGAAATATTTCTAAGGATCCATGTCTCTATTAAAACTAGGAAAATAAAAGATCATAGAGGTCTTATATTTAAAGAAAAAAAGGAGGGAGCATATTTCTTTATGAAAGTTAAGAGTATCTCTGTATGCTCAAAAATGTGAACAATCACTCCACATCTTCATTTACATTTCCCATCTGGAACTTGTAGGCATATGAGTTTGCAATCCCTGGGCTAGATAGAGAAGGGACCAAGTCTGAGCTGCCTCAACATTCAGGTGCGAGGTAAAACGGAAATCAGAAGATGAAAAAGAAGAAAGAACAGAATGATAGGAGGCAGGAGAGTGTGAAGACATGAGAACCAAGAAGAATATCTTACATAGGAACTGTGCAGATGCTTTTTGAGAGCTAGAATAACACGAGTCCGCATAAGTATCTGCTGGCGTAGAAAACAAGAACTCTGTCAATTTGATCAATTTCAGTAGGGTAGTCTAGGAGGAGGTCAGATTGAAGTAGTTTGAAGAATTAATGGAGGATAGCAAATTATACCCAAGCGAGTAGAAGAAAAAAAAGAGAGCAGACACCAGTGAAACAGAACACAAACATAAAGAAGATCAACAAAAGTGAGAAGTTGGTTCTCTTCAAAGACTAATAAAATTGATAAGCCCAAAGGAGTAATCAAGAAAAAGAGAGAAGCACAAGTGATGTCAAGAATGAAAAGGGAGCCATCCCTACATATCCTTCAGACTGGGGAGAAAAACTGTCTGAAGATATTATAAACAATTTTATGCCCATAATTTTAAAATCTGAAAGCAGCTTTAGAGGAAAAATATAATTTACCAAAACAGACAAGGGCAACTGGCTGGTTCAGTCAAAAGAGCATGCCACTCTTGATCTCGGGGTCAGGAGCTCAAGCCCCACACTGGGTGTAGAGATCACTTACTTATAACTAAATAAACAACTTTTTTTTTTAAAAGGCATGAAGAAACAGAAAATCTAAATAGCTCCAAAAGCATTTAAAAAATGATATCCAAAATTCAAATACTTCCCTAAGCAAACAAAAACAAAAAAACTCCAGATGGCTTCCCCAACAGATTCTAACCAAATATTTAAGAAAAAAAGAATGGCGATCTTATACAAACTCTTTCAGAGAATGCAAAAAAAAAAAGAAAAAAGAAAAAAAAGGAAAGCCTTAACCTGTTGTATGAGATCAGCATGACTTTTTTATCAAAAGGGGACATGTCATTTCTAGAAAAAATAAATTATAAGCCAGTATCACTCATGAACATAGTTTTAAAAAAATCCTCTCAAAAGCATTAGCAAAATGAATTCAGCAATGTATGAAAAGAGTAAGACATCATGACCCAGTTGAATTTACTCCAGAAATAAAAAAATCAATGTATTTCACCACCACCACCACAGAATAAAGGTGAAAAACTACACAGTCATCTCAAGATGCAGAAAGGGGCACCTGGGTAGCTCCGCTGGTTAAGAGTCAGACTCTTGATCTCAGCTCAGGTCATGAGCTCTGAGTCATGACATCGAGACCCACATGGGGCTCTACACTGAGCAGGTACCCTGCTTGAGGATTTCCTCTCTCTCCCTTTGCCCCTACCCTTAAAAACTGTTTTAAAAAATAATATAAAAGGAAATGCAGAAAAAGCCCTTGATAGAATTCAATAACTATTCATAATAATAATAAATAAAAACCTCCTAAAAAAACAAGAATAGAATGTAGTGTATTTAATCTGGTAAAGGGATCTATAAGCCAAGCTATGGCAGATATCATATTCAGTATGAAAATGTTGGAAACTGCCATTTTGAGATAGGGAATGAGTCAAGGATGCCCACTATCACCACTTCTAAACATTACACTGTGATCCTAGTCACGGTAAAACAGGAGAGGAAACAAAAAGTTTAAGAACTGGAAAGAAATAAAGTCATTTCTCAAATGATAGAACAGTGTACACAGACATCCAAAAGACACTATAAGTGAGTAATTTGAATTAATGAGTTTAATAAGGTCCCTTAATAAAAGAGACATACATAAAAATCAACTGCATTTCTTTATACCAGAAACACACAAAATTTTAAAAAGATTTCATTTACAATAGAATGTTTTAAATCACAGAAAACTATAAATAGATTTTTAGGAGAAATTAAAGTCTAAATAAATATTCCTAGATTAGAAAACTCAATATTATAAGAAGTTACTCTCCACAAAATGATCTATTGATGCAGTACAATTTCAATCAAAATATCTAATAAATAAATCTTTAAAAAAAAAAAAAAAAAGGGGCGCCTGGGTGGCTCAGTGGATTAAGCCGCTGCCTTCGGCTCAGGTCATGATCTCAGGATCCTGGGATCGAGTCCCGCATCGGGCTCTCTGCTCGGCAGGGAGCCTGCTTCCCTCTCTCTCTCTCTCTCTGGCTGCCTCTCTGTCTACTTGTGATTTCTCTCTGTCAAATAAATAAATCTTTAAAAAAAAAAAAATATCAAGAAAAATTTTTTGTAGAAACTGAAAAGCAGAAATAAATAAAATAAATAAGGAAATGTAAAGGACCAAGTCTAAGATATTCTGGAAAAAGAACAAGATGACAGTGGGTTAAAGCCTCTACCTTGGGCTCAGGTCATGACCCCAGGGTCCTGGGATGGAGCCCCGCATCTGGCTCTCTGCTCAGCAGGGAGCCTGCTTCCTCTTCTCTCTCTGCCTGCCTTTCTGCCTACTTGTGGTCTCTGTCTGTCAAATAAATAAATAAAATCTTTAAAAAAAAAAAAAAAAAGAACAAGATGGCAGGAGTCATGATAAAACAATAGTAACTAAGATAGTTTGTGATCATAAGTGCAAGAATAGAACAACAGATTCCTGGAGAGCCCAGAAACAGATCTTATAATCAGACACTTGTTTTGTGGCAAAGTGGCATTGCTGAGCAGTGAAGAAAGGTTTATCTTTTCAATTCATGGTGCAAAAACAACTGGATATTCATATGGGGAAAAAATGAAACCTGACTCTACCTTACAGCCTCCACACACACATGCACATGCACACGCACATGCATATGCACACATACACACAGAAACACATATCAATTTCAGGTGACCTGTAAATCTAATTGTGCAAGGTTAAAACCACAAATCTCTAAGAAAATAATTTAGGAGAATATCTTTATGACCATGAGTAGGATAAGACTTCTTCTATGCCATACAGAGCTTCTGATTATCAAAAGATAACATTAAAAGAATGTACAGATGGGGCACCTGGATGGCTCAGTCAGTAGAGCATGCGACGCTTGATCTTGGGGTTGTGAGTTTGAGCCCCATGTTAGGTGTAGAGATTACCTAAAAATAAAATCTTAAAAAAAATAATGTAAAGTAAATTCACAGAATGGGAGAAAACATTTAAGGTATACATTTAACTCAAAAAGGATTCATAGCCAGAATATATAAAAAAACGACTTTAAATCAGTAAGAAAAAGAATATATAAATATTGCCTTTATATATAATATATATATTTATATATATATATTATATATATATTTTTATATATATTTATATATAAATATATATTTATATATAAATAAATATATAAATATATTTAAAAATATATAATATATAATGCTATATATTATATATTATAAAAATATATAAAAAGTGCCTTTAAATCAGTAAGAAAAAGATAATTCAAAGAAATAGGGACAAGAGATGAACAGGCACTCCATGAAAGAAGATACCTAAATGATAAATAAAATGTAAAATGATGCTCAATCAAAAAATAAAATAAAATAAATAAAAACTTAAAAAAAATTTTTTAAAGTTTTTATTTATTTATTCATGAGAGAAAGAGAGAGAGAGACACACAGAGGCAGAGGGAGAAGCAGGCTCCCCAAGGAGCAAGGAAACTGATATGGGGCTTGATCCTAGGACCTGGGATCATGACCTGAGCAGAAGGCAGATGCCTAACCATCTGAGCCACCCAGGTGCCCCAATAAATAAAAACTTTTTTAGCACAGTGAAGGAAATAATCAACAAAACTAGAAAACAATCTACTGAAGGGAGAAGATACTGGTAAATGACATATCTGCTAAAGGGTTAGTGGGCAAAATATATAAAGAACTTATAAAACTCAATGCCATAAAAATGAGTAATCCAATTAAAAAATGGGTAGAAGACATGAATAGATTTTTTTCCAAAGAAGACATCCAGATGGCCAACAGACAGATGAAAGGATGATCAACATCCCTCATCATCAGGGAAATGTAAATCAAAACTACAATGAGATACCACCTTAAACCTGTCAGAATGGCTAAAATCAACAATACCAGAAACAAAAGGTATTGGTGAGGGGGTGGTGAAAGGGGAACCTTCTTGAACTGTGGATGGGAGTGCAAACTGGTGCAGCCACTCTGGAAAACAGTATTGATGTCCCTCAAAAAGTTAAAAATAGGGGGTACCTGGGTGGCTCAGTGGGTTAAGCCTCTGTCTTTGCCTCAGGTCATGATCCCAGGCTCCTGAGATGATCCCCACATCAGGCTCCCTGCAGGGAGCCTGCTTCTCTCTGCCTGCCTCACTGCCTGCCTCTCTGCCTACTTGTGATCTCTCTGTCAAATAAACAAACAAACAAAAAAGTTAAAAATAGAACTACCCTATAATCCAGCAATTACAGTACTCAAAGAAATAGAAAAATACTAATCCAAAGGGATACATGCACCCCAATGTTTAAGCAGCATTATCTACAATAGCCAAATTATGGAAACAGGCCAAGGGTCCACTGACTGATGAATGGATAAACATAGATGTGGTATATATATATACACAAAGGAATATTACTCAGACATAAGAAAGAATGAAGTCTTGCCATTTGCAACATTTATGGAGCTAAGCAAAATTAGTCACAGAAAGACAATTACCATATGATTTCACTCATATATGGAATTTAAGAAACAACACAAAGTGGGGGAAAAAAAGAGAGAGAGAGAGGCAAACCAAGAAACAAACTCTTCAGAATCAGATAGTTACTGGGGGCGGGGAGGTGGGTTGGGGACAGGTTAAATAGGTTATAAGGATTAACAAGTGCACTTGTGATGAGCACCAGGTGTTGTATGGAAGTGTTAAATCACTGCATTATACTCATAAAACTAATATTACACTGTATGTTAACTGGAATTTAAATAAAAACTCCAAAAATTTTTTTAAAAAAAGAAAGAAAATGCGGATGGTGTAATTAAATAAATATATTGGATTTTTAAAAATCTTTTTTTTTTTTTAAGATTTTATTTATTTATTTGCCAGACAGAGATCACAAGTAGGCAGAGAGGCAGGTGGGGGGGCGGGGGAGCAGGCCCCCCTGCTGAGCAGAGAGCCGGATGTGGGGCTGAATCCCAGGCCCCTGGAATTATGACCTGAGCCCAAGGCAGAGGTTTTAACCCACTGAGCCACTCAGGTGCCCCTAAAAAACCTTTTTAAAAAGATGCTTAACTTCACTAATAATCAGGAATGTGAAAATTATAAACCACAATGAAATATTACTACACACCCATGGACATGGTTAATATTTAAAAATCTGACAGTACTAAAAAATAAATAAAAATTAAAAATAAATAAAAATCTGACAGTACCAAATGTTGATAAGATATATGACAAAGACAACTTTCATATAGTCTTGGTGGGAGGTTAAATCAGTAGAACTACTACCTTTTTTTTAAAGATTTTATTTATTTATTTGACAAAGAGACAGAAAGAGAAACAGTGAGAGAGGGAACACAAGCAGGGGTAGTGGGAGAGGGAGAAGTAGGCTTCCCGCTGAGCAGGGAGCCCAATGCAAGGCTCGGTCCCAAGATACGACCCAACCCGAGCCAAAGGCAGATGCTTAATGACTCAGCTACCCAGGCGCCCCTGTAGAAGCATTTCTGAAAACAACTGCAACAATGGTTACACTCATATAATACTGATTGGAGGATACATTTAGTGAAAACCACTTTGGCAAACAGCTTGGCATTATCCATATAGGTAAAACATAATACACAATTCTACAATCCAGGACTCCACTCATAGATACATATGCCCAATGGTAATGAGCGCGTATGTTCACTGCGACAGTGCTCCAAATCACAAACAACCCAAATATCCATCAATATTAGAATAGATGAGTAAATCGTGGCATTTTTATACAACAGATTACTATATGGCATAGAACCACAGTCACACACATCATAGGCAAATCTCACAAACATAATGTTGAGCAAAAGAAGATGGACACAAAAGATGTACTTGACTGTTTCATATATATTAAATTTAAAAACCAGGCACAGGGCGCCTGGGTGGCTCAGTGGGTTAAGCCGCTGCCTTCGGCTCAGGTCATGATCTCAGGGACCTGGGATCAAGGCCCGCATCGGGCTCTCTGCTCAGCAGGGAGCCTGCTTCCCTCTCTCTCTCTGCCTTCTTCTCCATCTACTTGTGATTTCTCTCTGTCAAATAAATAAATAAAATCTTTAAAATAAAATAAAATAAAAACCAGGCACATCCAAATTAGAGTGCTTAGGGATGCATGTTTGAGTAATAAAAGCGTAACAAAAAACAAGAATGTGAACACTATGAAATCAGAATAATGACAACCCTTGGGGGATAATGATTACAAGGGGTCATAAGGGGATCTCCTGGGGTACTAGCAATCCTCTATTTCCTGACCTAGTTTCTAGTTACACAGCTGTTCTCCTCAGATAAATCATTTAGCTATTTTTGTTTCAGGCATTTTTCTTGATATGTTTTATTTCACAAAAAAGGTTAAGAAAAAAAGACTTAAGGGGCAAGTTAAACAGACAAGAGAAAACTAAATAAAGCCAAAGGGGACTATAAAAGAGACCTAAAGAAATTGTGCAGAATGAATACAGAGGGATGACAATTATGTTAACTATAAAAGAGAGAGAGGTGCCTGGCTGGCTCAGTGTCTGCCTTCAGCTCAGGTCAAGATCCCAGGGTCCTACAATCGAGCCCCGCATCAGGCTCCCTGCTCAGCACAGAGTCTGCTTGGGATTCTCTCTCTCCCTCTGCTCCTTCCCCATTTCTAAAAAAAAAAAAAAAAAAGAAAGAAAAAAGAAAAGGTAGAACAGGGAATGAATGACTCTTCCTAAAGCTTTTCTGTGGCCGCAATCAGAAAAGCAATCACAGCTGAGAGAGATGTGGCCTCCAGCAGGAGCTCGGTACTTAACCCAAAGCCAAAAGGAAGTAGGTTTAGGATTACTTGCCACTTTCACTTATCCCTGCCTCTGCTACAGTCACCAAACAACTGCTGTCACTAACTACTCCACTCAGACTAACCTGCTGTTGCACGGATGCTTCCATTTAGTTAGAAAATCAAGGTGTCGGGCAAGAGTGAATTTTCCTCGTCTACTAAAGCTCACTGTTCAGCAATGGTTCCATCTGTTATTGTTGGTGTAAATATTTCTAAAATGATATAGTTTCTTATATAGAATACACCAAAAGTATCCAATCCTTCCCTGGTTGCCCAAGGTCATTGGTAGAAACAACTACTATTATCGCAGATACAACGAAATACCCTCCAGTAGCCAAGGTATGAGGTCTTGTGTGACCACGAAGCCTTGCCCATGCTGCCATGTGTCCCCTTGGTCATCACTGCACTAGCGCCTGCTAGGCCTCCCACCATGCTCTGACCTGATTTTGTGGCAGCTCTTCTGCTTAGGGCCTCTGCTGATTCCATGTCCTGGCTCTAGGCCATATCCTAGATATCCCAGAGAAATACAGCAGAGAATCTTGGCAAGGCATTCTACTGAATTAGTCAGAAATGATAACCATGATTTATTTATACTTTTATAATATCTTCTGTTTCAAGGAGATTAAAACTCACTCTGCGAATCAGAGCAACAGAGAACAGATGCCTTGTACGATCCTCATCCCAACTATGTCACAACTCTCCCATAGGAAGAGCTACTAGAAAAATTAACCAGATGTGGGGTGCCTGCGTGGCTCAGTCAACTAAGTGCCCAACTCGATTTCAGCTCAGGTCATGATCTCAGGGTTGTGAGATCAAGCCCCACGTGCACTTGGCATGAGTCTGCTTGGGATCTACTTCTCCCTCGCTCTCTGCCCCTCCCCCCACTCCCATGCTCTCTAAATAAATAAATAAAATCTAGAAAGAAAGAAAAAAAGATGGGGTGTCTGTGTGGCTCAGTGGGTGAAAGCCTCTGCCTTTGGCTCAGGTCATGATCCCAGGGTCCTGGGATTGAGCCTGGCTGCATCGGGCTCTCTGCTCAGAGGGGAGTCCCTCTCTCTCTGCCTACCTCTCTGCCTACTTGTGATCTCTGTCTGTCAAATAAATAAGTAAAATCTTAAAAAAAAAAAAAGAAAAAAAGAGGGAAAGAAAGAAAGATCGATTAACCAGATGGTTAAGAAAGCCCAGGGCTCGGGGAGCCTGGGTGGCTCAGTGGGTTAAGCCTCTGCTTTCGGCTCAGGTCATGATCCCAGGGTCCTGGGATCGAACCCCGCGTAGGGCTCTCTGCTTGGCAGGGAGCCTGCTTCCTCCTCTCTCTCTCTGCCTGTCTCTCTGCCTACTTGTGATCTCTCTGTCAAATAAATAAATAAAATCTTTAAAAAAAAAAAAAAATCCCAGGGCTCAAGTGGTTACTTTTATGCCTCTTTTCCTAGCTATAAAGTAAAGGTAACAATAGTATCTTTCTACATAGGATTACTGCGTTAATTAAAGAAGACAAGCAAACAAAACAGCAAAGTACCTGGCTGAGAGTAAACAGTATTTCAAATTTTAATTGTTATCTCTTTAAATGCTCCTTTGTGTAATAATTCCCCTTTAAGCAGACTTCCTTAACTATCTTCTCCATGGCATCCTTACAAAAATACTATTAAAAATATTAATAGTAGCTAATATTTAATGAGCACTGACTACATGTGAAAATCATGCTGAACCCCTCATAAGGCTTGACAATATGAATCTTTTGAAAAGCCCGGGGAGGGAGATACCATTACTTCCCTGTTGGACAAAAGTTCATTGAAACTCTGAGAGCTTAAGAAGCTTGTCCAAGTTCAAAGAACAGTAAGTGTTCAAAATGGAGCTCGTACAGATTTGTCTCACTCTAGAACGCATGACTATGAGCACCCCTCTATCCTAAGAAGAGAAGCAGCTTCTGCTAAATTCTATTTGTGAGCTAGCTGAGAACAAGCTAATTCTCCTTTAATCTTATCTCGATGTGACAATTCAGTTACCTAGTTAGAAAAGCAGAAAAGTTTTACATGTTTTGTTTCTGCTGTTCAACTTACCCACTCACAGTCAATTCCAAGCACTGGACAATCTTGTAACTCACTCCTAAGCAAGGGCTCAATTTGATCCCACTCCTCCTCATGGGACACGGTGACCACCTTTGCTCCGAGGATCCTTTCCTCCCACCAGGCTCGGGGGGCACTGGAACACTGCTGGTCCTCTTCCGGGGAGGGTGACTCCCCGCTGCTGGGTGCTTGCTGCGGCTGCTGCTGCCCGGTGTGGGTGTCAAGGCTCGCTTTATTCCTCCGCCTCCGGATGCCTTTCCACAGGACAAACCCCCCAACGGCCACACCGATGAGGGTGGTCACTGTCAAAGCCATTAAGTATCTAGACATCTTCAACTCTTTTTTTGCTGTTTAGGAAAGCATATCACTAATCCCACAATCTGCAAAACAAGTGGCAACAATATATTTACATACAGGCTTTAAACCCAGATGGAAACATGTTTTCCCCTAAAACGTGTTCTATGTATCATCTATGTGTCCACAAACTAACACAAAATGCTACAAGTTTCCATGTGGAGTGATATTTATTTTTCCCACTTTTGTACATTCATCTATCGCTATCTTCATTCTCACCGGAGAAACCCCTTGCCCTCTACCAGCTGCCCAGCACCCACTTAATCCTGTGACAATAGATGCACTTGTACAGAATTTGAAAAATCATGGGCTCCTGGGTGGCCCAGCCAGTTAAGTGGCTGGCTTTGGCTCAGGTCATGATTCCAGGGCCCTGAGATCAAGTCCCACATTGCACTCCTTACTCAGCAGGGAGCCTGCTTCTCCCTCTCCCTCTGCCTGCCCCTCCCCCTGCTTGTGCTCTAAAAAAAAAAAAAAAAAAAAATCAAACCTTTAAAAAAAAAAAAAAGAAAAATCAAATTAATTATAATCCTACTACCCTTAGGTGGTCACTGCGATCAGTTTGATGTTCTAGTATTTCATACAATTAAAAAAAATTAAGAATGGCAGATGGCTTTAGTCAGGGGAACCCCACACAACAATCTCTCTTCCATTTTTCTTATCACACATTGTTTTCTCCATCTATCTTTTGTTTTCCTATTTTTGATGCAGAAATGGATATATAGTACTATTTCTGTACTACTTAAGTAACAGTAGAAAATATGTAATAATAAAGGGTAAGCAGCCCTTGGCCTTAGTCACAGAGAGCAATCATGGGACAGACACCATTTAGCACAAAGTGACTGATCCTGTTTGGGAAGCAGGCCCAGTATGATCTAGATAACTCCATTATTCAAGAGAAGTCAGATATCTAAATTTTATGCAAAATGTCACTATTTTTAAGTGTCAGCAACAAATTTACAGTTTTTAAAACACTGTACCAGCCAAACAAAAACACTCTGGGCTCTGTGCCACCCATCTGTGGGCTCTGGCCTAAAATCTCTAATGCCCAAAGACACAGCGATCTGCTAGACCCTGCCTACGCTTATCTATGGCTGAGAGTTTCCCATTGAATGTGTACTATTTTTATCATTTTTCAAAGCTTCAGTAACAACTATTTTTTAAAATAATTCAGTATTTACAACAACCCTGGGCTATGGTCATACCTACAGAGATATTTGGCATTGGAGATGAAAAATGAAATCACAACAATTATTACACTGCTAATGAAAACAAAGAAACGGCTGTGTTGTTTTAAAAAGATTTACTTTATTGCAGAAACTGTGCTAAGTATTCATGCGTACTTTCTCCAGTACTTTTATTGAAGGCTTAATGAGATTAAAAAATTTGCACAAACTTCTAGTTAAAATACTCTGAGAAGACTTTAAAAAAAAAACCAAAAAACCCTTCCTTTACCCCTGGAAACAATACAAAATGCTGGAGAAAACATTTATCTTTTTAATATGTATTAAATAATACATATTATTTATTATATATAAATATATATTTATTACATATTGTTATATTATATATGTGTGTGTGTGTGTGTAAAATACAGAGTTAAATTCAAAAAGAAGAAAGGGAAATCATCAGGTACCCGAAATGGAAGTGGGTGGGAGATACAGATGGGCAGAGACCAGATCTCATACCAGCCCATGACCAGAAGTCTAGGCCACAAGCTCAGGGCACAGCTGAGACCCAGGAGAGTGCTACCTTGTCCATGAACAAGAACTGAAAGCGCTCACCCACCACCACCCAGGCAAGCCACCTGCCCAAGGCTGGGAGTATGAACAGAGCTCCTCATGGGAAGGCAGATGCTCAAGCTGTACTGTGAAGCAGTCCAGGGCCCAAGTTTACATTAACCTCACAAAAGAAAACCCTAAGCCAAGAAACTAAAACTAAAATGGTTAGAATTGGTGCATTCTGTTGGGAGTGTGTGTTTGTGTGTGTGTTTCTAACACACAGGAAACAAAAAGGACCTCCACAGAACATCAGTCTCAGGAAGAGCAATCATAAATGAATAATAAAAAAAATTTTTTTTAAACCCTAAAGCCAATTAAAAAACAGTCCACAGAAGAACCAAACAAAAATACGTGTTATCTGAGATCTGAAAGGAACTTTAAAATAATAACACTCAAGGGGCGCCTGGGTGGCTCAGTGGGTTAAGCCTCTGCCTTTGGCTGAGGTGGTGATCCCAGGGTCTTGGGATTGAGCCCCCTGCATGGCATTGGGCTCTCTGCTCAGCTGGGAACCTGCTTAATCCTCTCTCTCTCTCTCTCTCTCTCTCCCTGCCTGCCTCTCTACTTGTGATCTCTGTCAAATAAATACATAAAATCTTTTTAAAAAATAAATAAAATAATAACACTCAGGGAAATTAAGGAAAATAATCTAATACATCAACAGGAAACAACAACAAAAAATAGAAATTCTAGATAATTGTTAAAAATTTTTTAAAGTCCAGTAATCAATAGACAGGTTAAATAGATCAGACAGTGAGATGAGAGTGTTAGGGAATTGAGGCTAAAACTGAGAAACTCCCTCAGAATGTAGCACAGAAAGATACAGAAAACAGCAGAGACATGAAGGCTAGATTGAGAAACTCAACATCCATGTAATGAAGAGTGGGAAGATGGAGGTCATCAGGTTTAGTACAATTCTCTGAGTCCCAAGCTGGATAAAATTAAATCTATCCACGAAAAGACTTACTTAAGAATGTTCGTAACAGCTTTATTCATAAGACTAAAGATACATGCATGAATCTTAAATAACATTAGGCTGAGTGAAAGAAGCCAGATACAAAAGAGATACTGTACGGTTCTATTTACATAAAGTTCTAGAACAACTAAAATTAATCTATAGAAGAAAAAGATTTGAACAGTAGCTGCCTTGGGGTGGAGGGAGGGCAGTTAGTTACAGGGCAGATAGATTTAAGCTGAGCACTGAGTATCAAAAAAAGAGCCAGTCAGGAAAATCTAGGGAAGAGCATTTCAGGCAAGAGGGAACTTTCTAGAATTGCATGTAATATTCCAAGTTTTGATGGGAGCTTGGCTTACGGGTATGCACATTTGTCAAAACTCAGCAATATTAAAAAAAAAATCAGCAATATTTCTGATGTTTTCCTGTTGGCCTAATGAATAACTGTTGGTTCATTCACTGTCTTTCCCACTAGACTGTAAACTCCATGAAAACAGGGACCTTACTTGTCTCCTTCAACACAACATATGTCCCCAGTAACTATCACAGAGCTCATTACAATAAATACTCATCAAATGAATAAAACTCAATCCAAGATGTTACATTTTATGAAAAATGTCTCTATTTTAACCATCCAATTATAAAAATTTGTTTATTCCAATGGAAAAAGTATTCTTCCCCTTACTGAGCCTTGATGCTAATAAGAAAAAAACAATATGGTTCAATGCTGGGCCAGAAGTGAGAAAAATCAAATTTTGCATTACGAACTGAAAGTCTATGTCCCTCCAAAATTTATATGTTGAAATCCTCTCCCCCAATGTGATGGTATTATGAGGGGGGAGCCTCTGGAGGTGATTAGGGTTGGGTGAGGTCATGAGGGTGGAGCCCCCATGATGGGATTCATGCCCTTATAAAAGCTTGCCTCTCTCTGATCTCGGCCATGTGAGGCTACAGTGAGAAGTCAGAGGTCTGCCTTTTGGAAGAGGGCCCTCACCAGGCCCTAACCAGGCTGGCATCCTGGACTTCCTGCCTCCAAATTGGGAGAAATCCATCTCTGTTTTTTATGATTCACCCAGTCTGTGACATTCTACTTTAGCAGCCCAAACAAATTAAGATACCTCTCTAAGGGCTTGCTCTGGGATCCAAAGCTTTCAATGCTTCACCACTTTCCATGACTAAAAACAATTTGCCATTTTAATTTTTTTTTTTTAATTGTACATAGTAGGGGTGCCTCGATGGCTCAGTCAGTTAAGTGGCTGCCCTTGGCTTGGGTCATGATCCCAAGGTCCTGGAATGAAGCCCTGCATCAGGCTCCTTGCTCAACGGGGAGTCAGCTTCTTCTCCCTGTCCCTCTGCTTATGCGCTCTCTCTAATGAATAAATAAAATCTTTTTTAAAAATAAAATGAATTAGGGGCGCCTGGGTGGCTCAGTGGGTTAAGCCTCCGCCTTAGGCTCAGGTCATAGTCTCAGAGTCCTCCGATCTAGCCCCGCCTCCGGCACTCTGCTCAGCTGGGAGCCTGCTTTCCCCTCTCTGCCTGCCTCTCTGCCTACTTGTGATCTCTGTCAAATAAATAAATAAACAAACATCTTTTTAAAAAATAAATAAAAAAAAAAGTAAGGTGATCAATACACTTGATTTAGCACACCAACCAGCACATTAGGGTTCCATAAATGTCAGCTCTTACTGCTACTGGGCACTATAAACCACAGAACTCCTAATTAAAGCAAAACAAAGAATCACAGAGTGAAAATGCAAGAGCCAAATTCAGCTCCTGCACAAGTTAAGAATCCTTGCTGTGTAATCCTGACAGAGTATGACTTGATCTCTAATACTTTTAGGAACAGAGTTCATTACTTTAAAAGGCAGTTTTTGTTGTAAAGTCCTTGCATTCTGCAAAAGTTCCCTACTTAGAAATCGCTCTCAAAGAAAAGAAGAAGAAGAAGGAGAAAGAAAGAAAGAAAAGAAAGAAAGAAATTGCTCTCATTTTAGGTGTTGTTTGTTTATTTGTTTGTTTGTTTTGGAGAGAGAAAATTTTAAGCAGGCTCCACACCCAGCATGGAGGTGGACAGGGACTCAATCTCACAATCCCGAGATCAAGACTGGAGCGGAAATCAAGAGTTGGGCACTTAACTGACTGGGCCACCCAGTCGTCCCAGAAATTGCTCTCTTCGATGTCTTTGATGGTCAGTCTGGCCCCTGAAATGAGAACAATATTTCCTCCTTCCTGAGAGCCTGTGAGATATGTAAAGACAACGTTTATGGCTTCCCTTAGAGCACTCTTCTTAACCCAAGCAGACTTCCTGTGACCTAGGAGGGTCACCATTGTAGCCAGGTCCTTCTAAAAGCCTCTAATTTTGTCAATGTATCTCTTAAAATGTGGCACTCAAGTCAGTATTCAGTACTTGACACAGGGTCCGATTGGTGTAGACGACACTGCTACTACTTCTTCCTACTATCTGGACCCCAGATTTTATTAATGCAGCATTAAATGACTTGTTTTTGAGTAGAAGAGAAACCCAACGGTGGATCATATAAAGCTTGTGGTCAATTGAAATTCACTAATACCAAATCGAGTCCCCCATTTTATATATTTATAATGTATATTTTGCACTTAAATCTAAAGCTTTACATTTCTTTTAAATTTGTTTGTTTCAGCCAAATGTTTCATCCTTTGAGACCAATCTGCATCTTGATTGTGCATTCCCTCTCAACTTAGAAATCATTTTGCAGAGATAAGTGAATTTTTGTTTTCAAAGAAAATTACATCTTCTCACATGTGTTTTAATTCATATTTTACATTTATTTTTGCATCTCATACTATCTCCATATTTCATAACATTAAAATAAGGTGACACTAAAGTAGAAAACGCTTAAAAAACAA
Source organism: Mustela lutreola (assembly GCF_030435805.1). Classification (NCBI taxonomy): domain Eukaryota; kingdom Metazoa; phylum Chordata; class Mammalia; order Carnivora; family Mustelidae; genus Mustela; species Mustela lutreola. The sequence goes on along the minus strand of NC_081296.1, from coordinate 121,543,703 downwards.
AATATTATTGATTTGCTTCCACTGAGAAGGGCTCCCTCAGATATGGAGTTCCCAGGCATATGGTAAGGTTCTGACATACTCTTTGTCACCTGTGGCCCATGTAAGAGAAAGGCCTCACAGGGAACCAGAAGGAGCAAGCAGGGTACCTCCACATGAGGGACTGTTTGGCAACATTGAAAACACATATTAATTCATTCTTACATGGAGAAGTTTTGTGTGGGTATTTTTCCAGCCAAAGGGTTCGTTCAGCAAACTTGTATGTAGCACTTTCAATAAGCCAGCCACTATGTCAGACTCCAGGTAAAGAGTTAAAAGGCACAATCTGCTCTCAAAAATTCGGGATTCAGGAAAGGAGAAACACCTGTAGTGAACAGGTTGCAGGGGAGGGAGAGAACACAATGGGAGCTGGGGTTTGGCAAAGAGGAAGGGACGTGGGTATTGCTAACAGGAACGCTCCAGGACAGAGTGTGGGGGAGGCTGATGCTGGGGTCAAAAACTGAGCGCGAGACGTCCAGGTGTGCAGGCAGCTAGGAGAAGGGCACACCAGGCAGAGGGAACAGCGCGTACAAGATACAAAAGGTAGGAAACACCACAGTATAGGTGAGAAAGTTCAAGCAAATGTAATGTGTACTGTAAGTGTAAAATATAGAACTTTGCAGACTTAGTATGAAAAAATGTGAAAGTATCTTATTGATCATTTTCATATTGATTTTTAAGGTGGACTTTTTTTATTTTAGTAAAATATACAAAACACAAAATCTACCATTTTAACCATTTTTAATTGTATGATTTAGTCAAGCAGATACCCCATTGAGTGCAGAGCCTGAGATGGGGCTCGATCTCACAACCCTGAGATCATGGCCTGAGCTGAAATCAAGAGTTGCACACTTAACCGACTGAGCTACCCACATTACCCCTCTTTAGATTTTTAATGTGGCTACTAGAAATCTGTATTTATGGGGCTCACATTATATTTCGATTTGACACTGCTGAGCTAGAGCATAGTGGGCATACAAGAAAATAGAGACAGACAGTGCTGGAATCAGCAGATCTAGAGTGAGGCATGAGGGGCCTAATGGACAGCCAATAAGACTTATAAGGGAAGTGCCAGCCTCAGGCTTAGATTTCAAAGAACACCATGGTGGCTGTGTGAGGGCTAGACTGGAGGAAAGCAAGGCAAGAGGAATGAAAGACTCAAAATAATAGAGCCTGGAAGGGAAGGAGATCCAAATGAAGGCAGAAGAAGGCAGAATGAAAAAGAATCATGGGGTGGGTGGGCGTGGGTGGGGCAGGGGAGGTCACCTGGCTGACTTGGTCATTAGAGCACAGGACTCCCTGCATCATGAGATTTCAACGTTGGGTGTAGCTCTTCGTTATAAAAAGAAAAAGAAGAAGAAAAAAAGAACCACGGTTCCTAACAGAATGACTGGACTGGAATCACCCGGATAAAGTAAACAAGTCATAACTTTCACAACTTATCATTTTGAAAGTTTGATGAATATATAAAATCAAGAGCTTTCCAAAACCATTATAAAAACATGAAGAAAAGCCCACTCATAATAGCAACATACACTTTTTTAAAACCACACACAACTATCACATACACACACACACACACACACACACACACACACAGTTAGGTATAAACTCAACAAGAAATATGCAAGATTGATATGAAGAAAAATAGAAAAGTTTACTGGAGACACAGAAGACTGGAAGAGCAGAGAGAGATGATCACAGCTGTCACAGAGTATATAGCCTGTGTGAGGTATATACAATTATATACAATCATGTATACGGTACTCAATCCTTTCAATAACCTTCTGCAATAGGTACTATAATTATTCCATTTTTTAAATAAAGAGATTGTTTTACAGAAATGGTCAAAATAACATAAATGTAATGCAAACTTAATTTTAAAAAACTTTCTAAAAAATGAATTGACCATCAAGAGAATGAAAAGACAATCCCCAGGATGGGAGAAAATATTTCCAAAGCATAGATCTGCTAAGAGCATGTATGTAGAATATATAAAGAACTCTTACAATTCAATAATAAAAAAGATAAACTGGTTGAAAAGAGGCAAGGATCTGAACAGACATTTATTTCTTCAGAGAAGATATACCTATGGCCAATAAGCACATGAAAAGCTATTGGGGAAATACAGATCAAAATGACAATGAGATACCACTTCATACCTACTAGGAAGGCTCTAATTTAAAAAACAAAACAAAACAGAGGTGCCTGAGTGGCTCAGCGGGTTAAGCCTCTGCCTTTGGCTCAGGCATATTTCAGGGTCCTGGGATAGAGTCCCGCATGGAGCTCTCTGCATGGGGCTCTCTGCTGGGCGGGAAGCCTGCTTCCTCCTCTCTCTCTCTCTGCCTGCCTCTCTGCCTGCTTGTGATCTCTCTCATTCTGTCAAATAAATAAATAAAACCTTTTTAAAAATTTTATTAAAAAAAAGATAATGAGTGCTAGCAATAATTAGAAGAAATTATAACTCTCACATATTGCTGGTGGGAACGTAAAATGGTGCAGCTGCTTTGAAAAACACTGGGGGCGCCTGGGTGGTTCAGTGGGTTAAGCCTCTGCCTCTGGCTCAGGTCACGATCTCAGGGTCCTGGGATCGAGCCCCGCATCGGGCTCTCTGCTCAGCAGGGAGCCTGTTTCCGCCTCTCTCTCTGCCTGCTTCTCTGCCTACTTGTGATCTCCATCTGTCAAATAAATAAATAAAATCTTAAAAAAAAAAAAAAAAGGAAAAGAAAAACACTCTGGCAGTTCCTCAAATGATTAAACATAGGGTTGCCATATGACCCAGCAATTCCACTGCTAAGTATATACCCAAGAGGAATGAAAACATGTCCAAACAAAAGTTCACAGTCCCACTATTCATAATAGTCAAAAAGTGGAAACAATGTATATGTCCTTCAGCTGACAAGTGGATACATAAAATATACCATATCCATAAGGTTATGGGTTGAACCGGGTCCTCAAAAAAAGAGATTTTGAAGTCCTAATCCTTGGTACCTGTGAACATGACCTTATTGAAAATTAGGTCTTTGCACACATAATCAAGTTAAAATGAGGTCATTTTAAGTAATGCGGGACTGTAATCCAAGAGAAATGCTGTCCTTCGATGAAGGAAAAAGACACAGAAACAGGCTCCAAGAGACAGAATTACGGCATCAAGACAGACCCTCAGGGAAGAAGGCTCTCTGAAGACAGAGGTAGAGGCTAGAGTTTTGGCATAAGCCAAGAATTGCCAGTAATCACCAGAAGCTAAGAGGCAAGAAAGGATTCTCCTGTAGAGCCATCAGAGATGGAAAAGCCCTGCTGACACCTTGGTTTTGGACTTTATCACCTCCAGAACAGGGAGAGAATACACTGCTGTTATTTTAAGCCACCCAGTTTGTGTTACTTTGTTACCCTAGCCCTAGGAAACAAATACAATGTAGGATGGAATTCTGTTCAGCAGTTTAAAAAAAAAAAAAAAAAAAAAAAAAAGGATGAGTACTGATACATTTAACAACATGGATGAAACCTAAAAACATTATGCTGAGTGAAAGAAACCGGTCATAAAATATCACAAATTGTATGATTGCATTTATATAAAAGATTTGGATCTATAAAGGCAGAAAGATTAGGGGCTACCTAGGGCTTGGGTACTGGGGAATGGGGTGGGGAATGACTGCTAACTGGCATGGGTTTCTTTTTGGGGTGATGAAAATGTTCTAAAATTAGATTGTGGTAATGGCAGCACAACTGTGAATACACTAAAAAAAACCACTGAATTGTACACTTTAAACATCCAGTTATGTAAACTACATCTCCATAAAGCCACTTAAAAAAACTACTTGCCAAGCTAATTCTAAAAATCTGGAAAAGAAACTAAGATTAGCCCCAAAATAGTTTTTTTTTAAAAGATTTTATTTGTCAAAGAGAGAGAGAGAGAGCACAAGCAGGGGGAGCAGTAGGCAGAGCAAGCCGAGGGAGAAGCAGGCTCTCTCCTCAGCAAGGAGCCCCATGCGGGACTCAATCCCAGGACCCTAGGATCGTAACCTGAGTGGAAGGCAACAGCCTAACTGACTGAGCCACCCAGGCGTCCCCCCAAATAGTTTTTAAATGAGTATGTGAGCTGAAAAAATATACAATTTTTAATTAAGTAATGACAGTAATAATCATAAGGGAGAATTTATCCTACTAAACATCAAATAGAACACATATTTAACATAAGATATTGTGGTATTGGTCCAGGAAAACAGAAAATTAGGCCACAGAATAGAGGAGTCCAGAAACTGATTGTGTGTGTGTGAGAAAGTAGTAAATGATAAATGTGGCATTTCAGATTAATGCATCAAGAATGTATTTAATATTCAGAGTGGCACTATTGGGAAAACAGTAACTATGCACACACCATTCACTCACACACTCACACATATCCAGAGGAACTGACGAAAAACTCAAACATGTAAGAATTCACAGGAAAATATAGTCATAAGAGAGAACCCTGTTGTGCCTTAGGGTATAATGGGGTTTTTCCACATCAGCACTACTGACTTTTTAGTCCAGAAAAATTCTCTGTTGTAGAGGGCTTTCCTATGCATTGTAGGATGTTTAGCAGCATCCCTGGTTCCCACCCAGTAGATGCCTGTCATTCCACAACCCCAGTTAGACAACTAAAAAAAAATGTCTCCTCACATTGCCAAACAGCCCTTGAAGGGCAAAATATCTTGCACTGGAGAACCACTCAGGGAGGGAATGACAGTCACAAAATACAAAATACATAGAGTAAAAAACTGATACATTTATTTATTTATTTATTTTTTTTTTTTTGACAGAGAGAGATCACAAGTAGGCAGAGAGGCAGGCAGAGAGAGAGAGGAGGAAGCAGACTCCCTGCTGAGCAGAGAGCCCGATGCGGGACTCGATCCCAGGACCCCGAGATCATGACCTGAGCTGAAGGCAGCGGCTTAACCCACTGAGCCACCCAGGTGCCCAAAAACTGATACATTTAAATGTAAAATTTAAAACTATGGTTTGACAAAGATGCCGTGTAGTTAAAAGACAAGCACCAACTTTATTTAAAAAGCACTAAGTTGGGACTAAATACTTAAAACAAATATAAATGACCAAAAATTAATATCCAGAATACATAAAAGACTACTACATATTAAAAAACAGCCCAATTAAAAGAAGACATTTCTCAAAAGAGGAAATACCAACAGCCAACAATCATGAAAAGATGCCCAATCTCACTAGTAACTAGGGAAATGCAAATTAAAACACTGATCAGCATCATTTTTCACCCATCAGACTGGCGAAATGAGAGCTTGTTTGGAGGTTCTAGCAGGGGAGCGCAGCTACTCGTATACCCTTGACCGAAGAACGGTCCTCTCCTCTATCGGGGAAGGTCGTCCTCTTCGACCGAGCGCGCAGCTTCGGGAGGGACGCACATGGAGCGGTGAGGGAGGAAGGGGACACCCGCCTAGCCAGCCAGATCAGCCGAATCAACCCTGGCGATCAATGGGGTGACAGATGTCGCAGCCAGATCGCCCTCACATCCCAGACTGGCGAAATGAAAAAGATTAACAGCATCAAATGTTTAAAAGAGCTAGGGAAATAGACATTATTATACACTGTGGGTGGGCAGTTTGCCATTAAATGTCCACACCGTCCCGCCCATCAGTTCAAACTGCAGGTTTGAAATGTCCACATGGGCACACAGACACATGTGGAAGGATGTTCTCTGCCACGCTGTGTCTAACTGTGAGCAATCTATGGAATCTCGCATACTATGAAATCTTAATAAACCGTGGAATTTACAGAGCAAGTAGAAAGAATAAGGCCGATCTCACATACATATGAACAAAGAAAAAGTTCCAAGACCCATTTTTAAGTATTAAATGTCAAGCTGCTGAATAGGTACAATATGTCATATTTGTAAAATAGGTATTAGTAGAAATTTAACATGAAATCTTACATCTTACATACATGTAACTTATGTGAATACTTGTCAATAAATGTTAAGAAAGAGAAATAGAAAAACACATCCCAAACTGGTAACGGGTCTTACTTTAGGGCTAATAGTAAAGATGGAGATGGAGAGATATCAAACAGAATCCATTTTGTTTAAATTTCTTTCTTTTTTTTTTTTTTTTTTGTTTTTTATTTGATAGACAGGGATCACAAGCAGGCAGAGAGAGGAAGGGAAGCAGGCTCCTCACTGAGCAGAGAGCCCGATGCGGGTCTCGATCCCAGGATGCTGGGAAGGCAGAGGTTTTAACCCCTGAGCCACCCAGGCGCCCCATTTTGTTTAAATTTCTTACATGATTTTTTTCCAAAGGCTGTATGCATGAACGACGACTAAAATAAATATAAAGGATAGGGCGCCTGGGTGGCTCTGTGAGTTTGGCATTTGCCTAGGCTCCAGTTATGATTGCAGGGTCCTGGGATTGAGCCCTGTTCAGTCCCTCTGCGGTTCCCCCTGCTTCTGCTCTCACTCTCTCTCAAATAAATAAATAAATTTTAAAAATTAAATATAAAAGAATACATTTTTAGAACCAGCTCAGCCTGACCAAAACGAATCATTATTTCCTATTAAGCCACTTTTCTCCCACAATTCCTAATTCTGATAATTAACAAAATATTCCCATGCAGTTCCTTGTATCCATGTAATAGAACTAAAAAAAAAAAAAAAAAAAAAAAAAAAAAAAAAAAAAAAAAAATACGGTATGGGGCGCCTGGCTGGCTCAGTCGGTGGAGCACGCGACTCTCGATCTCGGGGTTGTGAGCTGGAGCCCCACATTGGGTATAGGCATCACTTAAATCAATCAATCAAACAAACAAACAAACAAAAAAACAATAAACTTAAAAAATGGTATAAATAATGCAGTGTTCTCAAGGAGCGGGTATCTAAGAGAGTTTGCGCCCCATCAGTGTATCAAAAGCTCAGGAAGGGTCGGGTTCCCTTATATGTCAATGGACAAGGATCCATTTCGTAGGCATCTCTAGGGTCTCGAGTCTCCATCCCAGGGATGCGGAAAGAGAAAAGAGCCGGCTCCCAGCAAGGCCCGGAGCAGCGGGTGTGGTCTGGGAGGAAAGGGGTGGTAACACTGGGGGCGGGAGCAGGTCCCCACGAATGGAGGGGAGGGACCCGTCACTGCGACCGCGTGCAGCACGCAGCGCCCTAGGTTGCCAGGTGCTGTGGGCGGTGCCTCCTTTGGAGCTGACGGGGTCTAGAGGCCACGAAGGTTTGGTAGGTGCTCCTAGAGACAGACGAAGGGGCCCGGGGAGCGCGTGTGGGCGGCCGGGCCGGGGCGAGAGCCCTCGTCGCACACCTGGGTGCTGAACCGTCGTGGGTGTGGGGGGCGAGGAGGCCGCGCCCGAGGAGGGGAACAAGGGCTGGGCCAAGTCGCTCGGGGACGGCGGGGTCCCCGCAATAAGTCGCCCCCACACACAGTGACATCTCCAGCTCCACAGCGCTTCTCCGCAATCCGCACTGGAATCCCCCTCCTTCCCTCGCACAAGGCGGATGAAAGGCCCCGCGGATCCCTTGTTCTCACTTACCTGCGACCCGGGACCTAAGCCGAACACCTGCGGCACCTCACGCCGAAGAACTGGAACCCTCCTCCGCCACCTGCGCGCACCCACCCGGATCCACTAGGGCCGAAACCACTTCCGGTCCTGCGACGGACTAAGAGGATGTAAACCCAGCTGGGATGTACAGATGGGCGACGCCATGTTGTACGGAAGCTGCTGGGGCAGCTGTGCCCTCCCCAGTTTCTTCACTGCTGAACAAAGGATCTGTTAAGATTGGGAAGGCTTAACGTCGCTTTAGAAAAAGGGTGTTTTGTTTTTGTTTCTGGGGTGGTTTTTTATTTGTGTTGGTTTTGGTCTTAACAGAAGAAGCCTCTGGAATCATCACAAATGCAATATAGAACATCTAATTGTTATTACTAATTAGCTCAAGTCACGTTACTCTCCTGCACTAATTATCTTAACTGTTAAATGACAAAGGTAAATGGGAGAGACACTTGTTTAAATATTGTATTCCTAAAAAATAAATAAATAAATAAATAAATATTGTATTCCTGATTAGCAGTGCATTTTGTAATATTGCCATTGTAATAATTATGCCATCTTTTATAACTATAACCACAATACCTTATGTTTATATTTAAAATTCATTCATTCAACTAGTCTTTATCAGCAACTATTATATGTCAAGAGGCTAATGTGTGCGATGTATTGTTTCTCTGTCAATAGAAAGTGTAACAGAAGGAGAAAAGAGATGAGCGTAAAGAATATAAGGTATAGTAATAGCTGCCATTTGTTGACTATGTACACACCACGTGCTGGGAAATTATTTTATGTATTTTATCTCATTTAATCCTCAAACTACTGAAGCAGTACTATTAGCAGTGACATTTTCCATAAAATGGAGAAAGGTTAAATAAATTCTCAAGGTAGTAGCAAGGAAGCATTAGAGCTGAAAATCAAACCTCAGTCTATCTTCTTGCAAAGCTTTTCGCTCTCATTCTCTGTATTATACTGCCTCCTGTACAGGAAAAGAGGTTCTAAGTTCCATTAGGTAAGTACCCATATAGCGGAAATTTATGGCAGATGTAGAGGATTAGCCCCCTGCATTTTAATACTCCATCCTGAAACATCTTAAAAAAAAAAAAAAAAAAAAGTGAAAAGGAAATGCAAATTAAAACCACAATGAGGGTGCCTGGGTGGCTCATTGGTTTGGTGCTTGCCTTTGGCTCAGGTCATGATCTCACGGTCCTGGGATGGAGCCCCGCATCGGGTTCTCTGCTCACGTGGGGGAAAGTTCAGTGGGGAGCCTGCTTCCTCCCCTCTCTCTCTCTCTGCCTGCCTCTCTGCCTACGTGTGATCTCTCTCTGTCAAATAAATAAATAAATATCTTAAAATAATAATAATAATAATAAAATAAAACCACAATGAGATGCTTTTACATACCAACCAGAAAGGCTAAAATGAAAGGGACAGAAAACACCCAAGTATTGACAAGGATGTGGAGCATGCAGAACTCTCATAGGCTGCTGAGGGAATATAAACTGGTACAGTCACTTTGTTAAACTGCTTGGCACTATCAATAAAGCTGAATATAGGTATAGACTATGTCCCAACAGTTTCAGTCCGAGGTATATGCCCAACAGAAATATGCACATATGTTCACTGAAAGGACCAACACAAAAAAAGCCCATACCTACAATTGGCAATAGCCCTAACCTGGAAACTACCCAAATACTACGCTGTTAGTCAATGTGGAGTAATGACTCTGGAAAAGAACATGGAGAGGCTCATGAAGTGCTAATAATGGTCTATTTCTTCATCTGAGCGCTGGTTTACATGTGTAAAGCAGGTTGCATATTTGTGGGCACTTTCCTAAATGTATGTATATTTCAATAAGACTTTTTTTTTTTAAGATTTTGTTTATTTATTTGATAGAAAGTGCACAAGCAGGCAGAGCACTGGGAGAGGGAGAAGCAGGCTCTCTGATCTGCAGGAAGCCTGATGTGGGCTCGATCCCAGGACCTGGGATCGTGACCTGAGCCGAAGGCAGCCGCTTAACCGACTGAGCCACCCCAGGCACCCCAAAACTTTTTTTTTTAAATGAAAGTAAAGGAGTGAAAAGTTTATAAAACCCAAAAAAGCAAAAGAATAATAATGGAGATAACAGCAGACAAATCTCAGTATAATTTTATAAGACAAATTTTATTAGAATGACAGAATATTGACATTTGAGGTATCCCACTGAGAAAGAACAGAATACATGACACCAACATATGCCACTTTGGCATGTGGATTATTCTGAGCTAAAGGCAATTAAGACCCAGCAGATTCAAGAAAATTTTTACCTCTCTGCCCCAGAGAAAGAGCTATTACCAGAGATAACTTTTAATAACTTTTAATGTATGGCAGGGCAAAGATCTAATTCCCAAATATCTGTTCTTCTTCTTGTCCTGAATTACCCTCCTCCCATTTGAAGCCCCAAGCCCCTATCTTAATCTTTAGCTTAGGATGGCATATAAGTCTCAATTGCCTGGCTTGTCCTTGGGTCTCATTCTTATAGGGCTTTCATGTGTACATAATTAAATTTGTTTTCTCCTCTTCCATCAGTCTTATGTCAATTTAACTAATAGACCAGCAGAAAAATATAGACGGGTAGAGGAAAAATATTTCCTCCCTCACACCATGAGGTCTGGGTCCATAAGCAATCACCCTAAATTAAAGGTCCAATGCAACAAGCCCCATCTGGGTATAAAGAATTCCCAGTGAGCTTTTTAGTACCTCACTCTTTGTCTTAGGCTATTTAGGCTATTATGACAAAATACCATTAAGTAGGTGGCTTATAAACTACAAAAATTGATTTCTCATAGTTTTGGAGGCTGGGAAGTCCAGGATCAAAGTGCTGGCAGATTTATTGGCTGGTAAGTGTGTGCCATCTACTTTATAGACCACTGTCTTTTCATTGTGTCCGCACTTGGCCAGTGAATAAGGAGCTCTTTCATTAATGCCTTTTATAAGGCATTAATCTCATTCATGAGGATCTACTCTCATGACCTAATCACCTCCCAAAGCCCCTGCCTCTTGATACCATTATACTGGAGGTTAGTTTTTAGCTTATGAATTTTGAGAAGTCACAAAACAGTCAATAACACCTACATAGGAAATGATATCCAAGAATCCCTAGCCATTGCAGGAATATCTCCAACACCATTAATTAACTTTTTTTTTTTTTTTTTTTTTTTTAAAGAGAGTGAGCATGTGTATGAGGGGGGAAAGGCTGAGTGAGAGAGAGAGAGAGAATCTTAAGCAGGCTCCACGCTCAACACAGAGCCCAATCCAGGGCTCAGTCTCACAACCTTGAGATCGTGACCTCAGTTGAAATCAAGAGTCATGCTTAATCAACTGAGCCACCCAGGCACCCCATTAATTAAAATTTCCTAAGGAATTAAGGTATAGAACTCTGCACCTAGCATTTTAAGAACACAAATACTTTTTAAAACAAGGAAAATTTAAGAAAATTAATTTTGACTTAGGCCATTGAGCAACTTCCTACAAATTGCAAAAAATTGCTGTCACACAGATCTCATTCTCTGGTTGTATTACAATTAAGTTAGAAGTCAATAAAAAAATGATTATTTTTAAAACTATATTTAGAAATTTTAAAAACTTCTTTTTAAAAAAGATTTTATTTGGGGTGCCTGGGTAGCTCAGTGGGTTAAAGCCTCTGCCTGCAGCTCAGGTCTTGATCTCAGGGTCCTGAGATGGAGCCCCACATCAGGCTCTCTGCTCAGCAGGGAGTCTGCTTCCTCCTCTCTCTCTGCCTGCCTCTCTGCCTACTTGTGATCTCTGTCTGTCAAATAAATAAATAAACTCTTAAAAAAATTTTTAAAAAAGATTTTATGTATTTATTTGAGAGAGATACAGAGAAAACCCAAGTAGGGGGAAGGAGCAGAGAAAGAGGGACAAGCAGACTCCCCACTGAGTGGGGAGCCCCACACAGGGCTTGATCAATCTCAGGACCCTGAGATCATGACCTGAGCCGAAGTCAGACCCTCAACTGACTGAGCCACTCAGGTGCTCCTGGAGATTTAAAAACGTCTTTTTTTTTTTTTTCCAAGATTTTATTTATTTGAGAGAGACAGCCAGAGAGGGAACGTGAGCAGGGGGAATGGAAAAAGGGGAAGCAGGCTTCGCACCGAGTAGAGAGCCTGATGTGGGACTCTATCCCAAGACCCTGGGATCATGACCTGAGCCAAAGGCAGATGCTTAATGACTGAGCCACCCAAGTGCCCCTAAAAAACATCTTAATAATAGAAAGATCAAAGAAGAAATCCCAATGCAAAGTTGTAATATTTGATTTGAGAGGTAATAAAAATACTACATATGAAGTTTATAGGATACAGGTAAAATAATAACCTTATATGCATTTACAGTAGAAAATAAGACTAAAAACTAAATATATGTGATCAGGATACCTTCGTGGCTCAGTTGGTTAAGTGGCTGCCTTCAGCTCAGGTCATGATCCCAGTGTCCTGGGATTGAGTCCCACATCTGGCTCCTTGCTTGGCAGGGAACCCGCTTCTCCCTCTGTCTCTGCCTACCACTCTGTCTGCCTGTGCGCTCTCTCTCTCTCTAACAAATAAGTAAATTTTAAAATAATCTTTAAATAAATAAATATATGTGATCATCCTAATACATTATGAGATATAAACAAAAATATAAATCCAAAACAGTAGAAGGAAGAACATAAAGATTAAGAAAAGAGAAAAAGATATAATACAAATGGCCAAAAAACTGAAATTAAGTCTTTGGAAAGACCAATAAAACATAGAAAACAAGTTTCTATGAGATTGATACAGATAGAAGTAGCAACAAATAAATAATATTAGGACTGAAAAGGGGAATTATAACAAAATAAGCAGAAATTTGAGAAACTAGAAAACATGATGAAAAACTTCTGCAAAAAAAAAAAAAAAAGGATTCTTATGCAGAATATACAATGAACTTTTGAAACTCAACAACCAATTAAAAAATGAGCAAAAGACCTGAATAGACATCTCACTGAAGTAGGTATAGGCTAGGTGGCTCAGTGGGGTAAGCCTCTGCCTTCTGCTCAGTTCATGATCTCAGGGTCCTGGGATCGAGCCCCACATCAGGCTCTCTGCTCAAAAAGAAGAAGAAAAAGATGATGATGATATAGGCTATCCAAATAAGCATATGAAAAGATGTTCAGGGATGCCTGCGTGACTCAGTCAGTTAAGGGGCTGTCCTGGGCTCAGATCATTATCTCAGGGTCCTGGGATGGAGTCCCGCATTGGGCTCCTTGCTCATCGAGGAGCCTGTTTCTCTCTCTCTGCCTACAACTCTCCCTGTTTGTGCACTCTCTCTCTCTGACAAATAAATAAACAAAAATCTATTTAAGGGGCGCCTGGCTGGCTCAGTGGGTTAAGCCTCTGCCTTTGGCCCAGGTCATGATCTCAAGGTCCTGGGATTAAGCCCCACACCGGGCTCTCTGCTCAGCAGCGAGCCTGCTTTGCTCTCTCTCTATGCCTGCCTCTCTGCCTACATGTGATCTCTCTCTCTCTGTCAAACAAATAAATGAAATCTTTTTTAAAAAAAATCTATTTAAAAAAAAAGCCTACACACAAATGTTTATCGAAGCTTTATTCATAAATTGAAAGCAACCAAGATGCTATTTAATATGTGAATATATAATCAAACTGTGGCACATCCATACAATGGGGTATATTTCAGCAAAAGAAAGAAATGAACTATCAAACCATTAAAGGACATAGAGAAATCTTTTTTTTTTTTTTTTGACATAGAGAAATCTTAAATGCATATTGCTAAGTGAAAGAAGCCATTCTGAGAAGAGTACATACTGTATGTTTCCAACTACATGACGTTCTGGAAAAGGCAATGGTAAAAGAATCAGTGGCTCAGTCGGTTAAGTGTCTGACTCTTCATGACCAGGTCCTGAGATCGAGCCCTGAATCAAGCTCTGCACTGAGCACTGAGTGTGGGGCCTGTTTGAGATTTTCTCTCTCCCTCTCCCTATGCCCCTACACCCACCCTTTGCATACACGCTCTTTCTCTTGATAGAGAGGAAGGAAGGAAGGAAGGAAGGAAGGAAGGAAGGAAGGAAAACAAAGCTCAGTGCTTGCTAGGAGCTCCTGGGGAGGAAAGGAGGGGTGCACAGGTGGAGTACAGAGGATTTTTTAGGGCAGTGAACCTATTCTCCGTGACACTGTAATGGAGGCATGACATTATGCATGGAACAAAACCCATAGAATTGTGCAACACAAAGAGAAAACCCTAAAATAAACTATGCCCTTTAGTTGGTAATAATGTATCGATATTGGTTCATCAATTGTAACAAATGTACCACACCAGTGCGAGATTTAATAATAGGAAAAACTGTATGTGTATTGGGATGGGGAAAGTAACATATGGGAGCTTTCTTTACTTCAAATTTTCTATAAACCTAAAACTGCTCTACAATGAAAGTCCATTCATTTTAAAATATTGTGCCATGAACTGCTTGCTTTGTCTAAAAATACTTTATTCATTTATTCATTGGTTTTGAGGACAACTTAATGTCAAACACTGGGATGTCATATGCAGAAAATTCAAGAATTATGGCAGGAAGTGTTAGTGTGTGAGTGGCCTACCCTTCTGCCCTCTGCTTAGGGACATTTTTCAAATACATTCAAAATTGCACTTAAAAAATACATTTAGGGGCGCCTGGGTGGCTCAGTGGGTTAAAGCCTCTGCCTTCGGCTCAGGTCATGATCCCAGGGTCCTGGGACTGAGCCCTGCATCGGGCTCTCTGCTCAGCAGGGAGTCAGCTTCCTCCTCTCTCTCTGCCTACTTGTGATCTCTCTCTCTCTCTCTCTGTGTCAAATAAATAAATAAATAAAAATCTAAAAAAAAAAGTCCTACTGTACCAATAAACATTTTAAAAATACATTTAAATTGTATTCATTCAAAAGTTGTTTGTTTGTTTGTGGGTTTTTTTTTTTTTTTTTTTTTTTTTTTGGGTCTCCATTGGTAATAGGTATGGTCATCTGATTAAGTTCTAGCCACAGAGGTATAAAGAAAAGCTTTTGCACTGGACTCTCAGTGTTTCTTTAAAGGGGGGCAGACAACTGCCACAATCCTTTTTTGCCTCTTTGTTGTTACCCTCCCATTAATTCTTGCTAAGACTAGGACTTGATGACTGGAGATCCCCACAGCTCTCCACCACAGCAGCACTTTGTGAAGATGGAAGCCAGGTGCCTAGGAAGGTAGAGTGGAGAGACAGAAGCCTAGATCCTTGATGCCTTCCTTCTGTGGTTACCATATCAACCCTCAACTACCAACCTCTGGACTTCTTTATAGAAAATAAGCTAATTTTTAAGCCACCGTAGTCTTTGTTATCCACAGTGAAATCCAGTCCCTAACTGATACATGAAATGAAAGTTATTAATGATAATGCACACTACACAAGTCAACTAAAAACTGTTGAGTACATGGTGTGCCTGGCTGGCTCAGTCAGTGGAGCATTCAGCTCTTGATTTTGGAGTTGTGAGTTCAAGCCCCATATTGGATGCAGAGATTACTTAAACCTAAAATATTAAAGGGGAACCTGGGTGGCTCAGTCAGTTAAGTGTCTGACTCTTGATTTCAGCTCGAGTTATCATCTCAGGATCATGAAACCGAGCCCCGCCTTGGGTTCTGTGCTCAGTGGGGCATCTGCTTAAGATTCTCTCTCTGCCTCTCCCCTCCTCCTCCCCCATAATGTGTGCACTCTCTCTCATTCTAAATAAATAAGTCTTTAAAAAATAATTTTAAAAATATTAAAAATGAATGAACAAACAAGCAAATGAAAAGTGAAAACTCTACTGGCTTTATTTAGTGTCTTGAAGATAAAGGTCAAAGCTTAGAGGAACCACAAACTAGGCCTTTCCTGAAAGTTCTATTTCCTTCTCTTAAAATTCTATCCATCCATTCCGCCCACTGATCCTTTCTATAAACTTTTGTAACATTATTAGTTACCCTACAGATTGTAAACACTAGATTGCTAGCCACTCAAGAAGTGTATAAGCTAGCTAGAAAGAGAAAAAGATTATTTGTTAGCAAATGAGAAAAGATATCCTTTTTTGTCGTTTAGAGAGATACAGAACTTTTCTCTCTCTCCTGAAAAGGGGAACAAAACGTCCTCTTGGAAAAAAAGAAACTCATGAAGATCCCTTAGAATGAGGGTGAGACTCTCCCTACCTACCCTGGGACAAGTTCACCCAACAACACAGGTTGAAAGGCTGGTGAGTCAGCACTCCCTTTTGTTTTGTAGTGAGTAGTAAGCACACTTGGATGTTAAGCTGAATTTCTTTGCAAGGTAAAAGCATAAGAAATAAGAATATTCAGGAGATCAGTCAGAGATAAAGAGAGGAGTCAACTCCAAACTACCTGGGAGAAAGGGAAAGATATCTCAGAGGAGAGACTTTTTCAGGGAGTAAGAAATGTTTAAAGTGTTTGGGGAGTTGAGTTGAGGTTCTTTGGTGTGGCATGTATGCATGTAATGTAACCTCATCTTCTGTCTCTCATAGGCAAGGTTCAGTAAAGTCTATCATTCTCCAATGTTTTTGCTCCAGTAAATTCTTTGGAGGAATGTGAATACGTGTTTTTGTATCCATGTTTGCAAGAGAAAAAGCAAAGGTTATTTGCTAGCCTTCTGGAGCTGGAGGCTAAAGGGTAGATTGTCGTCATCTAAGTCACAGAGCAAGAAGCATGAGAAGAGAACTCCAGTGAAAGATGATGGATTGAACCACACGTAACTCCACTTCCTACTGCAATCCCTCTTTAAAATGGGAAAAAACACAAAATTTCAAGGCAAAAAAGATATAGAAAAAGACCACCAAAATGAGAGCCAACACAGCCAGGAGTCAGCCACCATCCCTCAGGTTTGGCAAAGACTCAAAGGCAGAAAGACGAGTGGGAAAGTTTTACAGTGAAAATGAGGACGGCTTCAGATAATGCTCTGACTGGCAGTCATCCTTGCGGGGAAGCTGGAGATGGGCTAACTAGAAGCCAGGCTTCTTACGTGATTGGTTTGGCTGTCTCAGTTTGGTCCTGTGTTGGAAGTGGGAGTGAAATGTAAGAAAGCTGACTCATCAACAAGTTCTAACCATTCTGGGCTGTTTGCCTCAGAGGCTGTGTTTTGGCTTCCCAGGCTGGTTGCGGTAGAAGTTACGGGTCAGCTTTCTATTGTCATACGTAGTTTGGCTAGTGTCTGTTTGGACAGTCAGTCTCTTAGAGAACAGGAGGTAAATCACTAACATTTTGGAAGTTGGAAGACAGAAAGAGAGTGGGAACTGACTTAGCAGACTCCTCATCTATCAAAAGTCAGGCCAGGAGCAAGCCTGGTTTGCCCTAGAGGACCACCAAAAGGCTCAAGACTTGGCAGCACCAGGTACTCAAGAAGCAGCAGTAAAGTTGGGACTAAGAGAAGAAGAATTGGTTAAAAAACAATTTCAATAGCAGTTAAACCACCAGATTTCCTCCCTAAGCTGCCAAGGGATGGCTCCTCTGGCCTCTGCAGAAGGCTTAGGATTGATTCCCTGGAAAGAATAAAGTAGAAGTTACCTTGTCTAATCAAGAATAGGGGAGCCATATGAAAAACACAAGAAATCAGTGAAAATTATTTACTTTCAAGACTTCCACCTTACTTTCCCCACATCAGCAACCAATGTTAAAGGCCAAGTGTTTGGCAGCACCTGGGTGGCTCAGCTGCTTTCAGCTCAGGTCATGATCCCAGGGTCCTGAGGCCAGCCCAGCATCAGGCTCCTTGCTCCACAGGAAGCCTGCTTCTCCTTCTCCCACTCCCCTGTTTGTGTTCCTTCTCTTGCTGTGTCTCTCTCTGTCAAATAAATAAACAAAAATCTTAAAAAAAAAAAAAAAAAAGAAAGAAAGAAAAGAAAAAAAGAAAAGGCCTTCTCAGGGGCACCTAGGTGGCTCAGTGGGTAAAGCATCCCACTCTTGATTTAGGCTAAGGTCATTATCTTTTTTTTTTTTTTTAAAGATTTTATTTATTTATTTGACAGAGAGAGATCACAAGTAGGCAGAGAAGCAGGCAGAGAGAGAGAGAGGAGGAAGCAGGCTCCCTACTGAGCAGAGAGCCCAATGCGGGACTCGATCCCAGGACCCTGAGATCATGACCTGAGCCGAAGGCAGCGGCTTAACCCACTGAGCCACCCAGGTGCCCCTAAGGTCATTATCTTTACTCTCAGTGGGGCATCACTTGAGAGTCTCTCCCTCCCTCTGCCCCTCCCCTCCAAGCTCTCTCTCTTTAAATAAATAGATTTTTGGGGCGTCTGGGTGGCTCAGTGGGTTTAAGCCTCTGCCTTCGGCTCAGGTCATGATCTCAGGGTCCTGGGATGGAGCCCTACATCGGGCTCTCTGCTCAGCGAGGAGCCTGCTTCCCTCTCTTTCTCTCTGCCTGCCTCTCTGCCTACTTGTGATCCCTGTCTATCAAATAAAAAAATAAAATAAAATAAATAAATAGATTTTTGAAAAAAAAATTAAAAAAAAATTTCAGATAATTTTGTTATGAGCCTATATCAAAATTTCTTTACTATCTTTCAACAGGGAGAAGGCCTATAGTAGGACACTTCTAAGTGGACCAAAAGATTATCGGGAAATGGAAAAGTGCATTGTTCTAAGCATACCCTTCCCACTTACCAGATTCTATAGGGTTGGTGCGTTTTATAGTCTCTGAGCACTTTTACTACACTGGAGAGATACAGGTTAATTTGTAGAAAACTAATAGTAAAGCAAACACTTACTGTCTTTAGATGTGCAAATAAATGCTCTTAGGGGAAGCTTCTATTGACAACCCTGCCCCTACAAGCCCTCAATAAGCCAGCTTTGTGTCTCTTGAGAAAATTTATTTCAACAATTTTTAGAGATTGATTGATTGATTTTAAAGAGGATGGGGAGGGGCCGAGGGAGAAGGAGAGTCTCAGGCAGACTCCAAGCGGAGTACAGAGCCCCACTCAGAGATCGATCTCATGACACTGAGATCATAACCTGAGCTGAAACTGGCAGTCCGACACCTAACAGACTGTGCCACCCACGTGCTCCATATGTCAACATTTTTGATGGGCTTAGATATTTGTTTAGTGTTTGGATTTCCCTTTAAACTGACTGTAACGTCTTTTCCAACTCCCTCATTAATTAATGAGTTAAATTAAATTTCTGAGGGGCACCTGGGTGGCTCAGTGGGTTAAAACCTCTGCCTTTGGCTCAGGTCGTGACCTCAAGGTCCTGGGATCGAGCTCCAAATGAATCGGGCTCTCTGCTCAGCAGTAAGCCTGCTTCCCTTCCTCCCTCTCTGCCTGCCTCTCTGCCTACTTGTGATCTCTGTCTGTCAAATAAATAAATAGGGACGCCTGGGTGGCTCAGTTGGTTGGGCGGCTGCCTTCGGCTCGGGTCATGATCCCAGCGTCCTGGGATCGAGTCCCACATCGGGCTCCTTGCTCGGCAGGGAGCCTGCTTCTCCCTCTGCCTCTAGCCTGCCACTCTGTGCCTGTGCTTGCGCTCTGTATCTCTCTCTCTCTCTCTAACAAAAAAAAAAAAAAATAAAATAAATAAATAAATAAATAAATAAATAAATAAAAGAAAATCTTTAAATCTTTGACATGTATTTATATTGTATCTGCAACTAAGTCATAATTTTCCTTTTTTTTTTTTTTTAACCTATTAAGAAGTCCAATTCAAAGATTTACGTTTGGTAGAGATATTTGGGAGGAAAAGAGATTGATTGGAAAATCATTTTAGGGGCACCTGGCTTGGCTAAGTCAGTGGAGCGTGCAACTTTTGATCTCAGGGTTACAAGTTCAAGCCCTGTGTTGCGTGAAAAGATTACTTAAAAATAAAATCTTTTTAAAAAGAGAGAAAAGGGGTGCCTGGGTGGCTCAATGGGTTAAGCCACTGCCTTCGGCTCGGGTCATGATCTCAGGGTCCTGGGATCAAGTCCCACATTGGGCTCTCTGCTCATCAGGGAGTCTGCTTCCTCCTCTCTCTCTCTCTCTCTGCCTGCCTCTCTGCCTACTTGTGATCTCTCTCTGTCAAATAAATAAATAAAATCTTTAAAAAAAAAAAAAAAAAAAAAAAAAAAAAAAAAATAAAAAAATAAAAAGAGAGAAAGAAAATCATTTTAAATTAGATACAAAAAGGAAAAGAAAGTGTGGTGAAATCCACTACAATCTGAACTGAAAGGTGCGGGGGTGGATAACTGGCTTCTCAGAAGTTTTAATCCATTCGGCTTTATCAGAATTTTGTGTAGGCATTTTATGAGAAGTTCTAATTCTTCCTAGAAGGTGGCTGCAATTACATCACTAAAATGAACGCAGAAGTGCATTTTGGTTCCAGTTTGGATTTTTTTTTTTCTTTTACAGGTTAATGATTCACGAATCTCCAGTCCAAAGCTGTGTCTCTACTTACTCTCCGTGCTCTCAGAGTGCTGGGCCCTGAGGAGAGAAGACCTTGCTCCAATACTGAGCATACTGTTCTGACTCTTGATCTCAGCTCAGGTCTTGATCCCAGGGTCTTGATTTCAAGCCCTGCGTTATGCTCCATGCTAGGCATGGAGCATACTTTTTTTTTTTTTTTAAGATTTTATTTATCTATTTGACAGAGAGAGATCACAGGTAGGCAGAGAGGCAGGCAGAGAGAGAAAGAAGGAAGCAGGCTCCCCACAGAGCAGAGAGCCTGATGCAGGACTCGATCCCAGGGACCCTGAGATCATGATGTGAGCCGAAGGCAGAGGCTTAACCCACTGAGCCACCCAGGTGCTCCAGCAATTTGGGTTTTAACATGCATTTTTATGCTTGTTTATTTATTTATTTATTTATATTTTTTAAAAGTAGGCTCCATGAGGGGCATCGGAGTGACTCAGTGGGTTAAAGCCTCTGCCTTCAGCCCAGATCATGATCTCAGGGTCCTGGGATCAAGTCCAAGTTGGGTTCTCTGCTCAGTAGGGAGCTGCTTCCCATGCTTCCTCCTCTCTCTCTCTGCCTGCCTCTCTGCCTACTTGTGATCTCTCTGTCAAATAAATAAATAAATAAAATCTTAAAAAAAAAAAACGCAAATTGCTCAAAATGAAATGTTATTCAGCTTTAAAAAAGAATGAGATTATAATACAGGGTACAACAGGAGTGAAACTTGCAGGTATTTTTTTTTTTTTTAAGATGTTATTTATTTATTTGTGAGAAAGAGAGAGAGCACAGGCAGACAGAGTAGCAGGTAGAGGCAGAGGGAGAAGCAGGATCCCTGCTGAGCAAGGAGCCCAATGTGGGACTCGATCCCAGGACACTGGGATCATGCCCAGAGCTGAAGGCAGCCACTTAACTGACTGAGCCACCCAGGTGTCCTGCAACTTGCAGATATTTATGCTGACTGACATAAGCCAGACACAAAAGGACAAGTAATCCATGATTCCACTTATCTGAGGCTGCTAGAAGAATCAAACTCACAGAGTCTGGAGTGGAATAGTGATGACCAGGGGTTTGGAGGGATAGGGGAATGGGAACTTACTGTTTTGTTTTGTTTTTTAAATCAGATTCTGCTAAAGAATCTGATAATCAGAGAGAGCACAGGCAGGGGGAGACGCAGGCAGAGGGAGAAGCAGGCTTCCTACAGAACAGGGATCCTGATGTGGGACTTGATCCCTGGGATCATGACCTGAGCCAAAGGCAGATGCTTAACTGACTGAGCCACCCAGGCACCCCAGGAAGTTACTGTGCATTGGGCACAGAGTTTCAGTTTGGGATGATGGAAAAAATCTGGAGATCAATGGTGGTGATAGTTGCAAAACAATGCAAATACACTTAATGCCACAGAACTATACATTTAAACATGCTTACAATGGTAACTTTTTTTTTAAAGATTTTATTTATTTGAGAGACAGAGATCCAAGTAGGCAGAGAGGCAGGCAGTGAAGGGGCGGAGAACGGGCTCTCTGCTCAGCAGTGGGGGGTGGGGGGGGCTCGATCCCAAGACCCTGGGATCATGACCTGAGCTGAATGCAGAGGCTTTAACCCACTGAGCCACCCAGACGCCCTACAATGGTAATTTTTATGGTAAATATGATAAATATGGTAAAATGGTAGATATATATATATTTGCAATTATTAAAATGATATATTTTATGTTTATTTTACTGCAATTCTTTTAAATTGCAGACCAGCGAGTCCAAAGACTACTTTGAATTATACTATATTAGACTCCAGGCTCCTCAATCTAAATTTATCAACCCCAGCAGATCTTTTCACATGCTACCAACTAGCTCCTTTCCAACTGCCCACTCCACATTTATTCTACCTCTTTCTCCACTAGTCATTCAGTTACTAATGCTAGAAATCTGTGAAATGTCCTAGACTCCTGCTTCTCCCTCATCCTTCTGTGTGTCAATGAGCACTGCTTGGCTAACTGGGCTGGTTGTGAAGAAACCGTTCCTCCCCCGCAAAGTCACCCACCTCTGCCCTGTTTTGTAGGGCTGAGGCTGGGTCTCTGCGCTTCCCATTTTCCCATTGCCAGCCTGGCTCTCTGTCAGGTTCTGCCAATAGTGGGAGATCAGAGGCAGGAGGAAGGGAGAAGGGACCGCTCTTTCCTATTCGCTTCCTGTTTCTATCCGAGTCACCCAGGCAACAGTTCTTCGTGCCAGCAGCAGCAGCAGTTGGTTCCAGCTTTGAACTCCTTTCCATATTCCCAGAACTAGCCTCATCACGCTCCTCAGAGACACCAGTACCAGCTAGGCAGCAACCCTCCCCAGAGGTCTAAGTCCCAACACTATAGGGGCCCACAGAGGAGCTACTGAGGATCCAGCCAATCCCAACCCTGACCCTTTATTTCCCCATCTACTTTTTGCAATTACTACTTCTTTGTTCTACTTTCTCTTTTCAATTCTTCAATGCCTGTGATATCTCAAAAAAAAAAATTTTTTTTAAAGTCTGGGCTTTGTCCCATTTATTTATTGAAAGAGAGAGAGCACACAAGGTGGTGTGGTGAGGGGAGAGAGCATGGGGGTGGGCGAGAGTATCCCTAGCAGGCTCTACACCCATCGCAGAGCCAGATGTGGGGCTCAATCTCACAACCCTGAGATCATGACCTGAGCCAAAATCAAGGGTCAGACACTTAATCGACTAAGTCACCCAGGAGCCCTCCAGTAACTCTTTATATAAATTTTCTTAGTTAAGATAACTGCTGGGTGCCTGGGTGGCTCAGTGGGTTAAGGCCTCTGCCTTCGGCTCAGGTCATGATCTCAGGGTCCTGGGATCGAGTTCTGCGTCAGACTCTCTGATCGGCAGGAAACCTTCTTCCCCCTCTCTCTGTCTGCCTCTGCCTGCTTGTGATCTCTCTCCCTTTCTCTCTCTCTGTGTTAAATAAATAAAATCTGCAAAAAAAAAAAAAAAAAGATAACTGCTATAGTTTTTTTCTTTATTGAAGACTGACCAATACAGAAAATGGTCCCGAGAGTGATTCTAGAAAATAGACTTTGAGATACAGGATTTGATTTGTTTATACCCTTAAACTCAAGTGCAATGTAGAGCAAGTTGTCAATGGGAAATGGGATATAGCAGCATCATAAGTGCTCAGCTTATCACCGATAGTCATTTGTGTTGCAGTGTCCACTAAAGCAAATGCTTTGGAGCCACATATGACTATCTGATGGTAATGGTGATCGTGACAACTCTATGTTGGGAGTGGCTTCATTTGCACCCACCAAAGAGCTTATATAAGAAATGGAGAGTTCAAGTCACTAAACATTCAGTTCAAAGACAGAGAATCAAAGTTTCTATGGCAGCCCTAAAGAATCCCTTATTTTTTATACCTGCAAACTAATCTTGCTGAACATTGAACATAAAATTTAATTGTGATTTCAGAGTTACAACAGAAGTTGATTTTATAGCCTTGCCAGAACTCTCTGGTAAAAGATGGGGCATTGATGAGGAAGGGTATGACACTGAAACTGGAATGGTGACATCTGGGTTAAGTCAAAGTTAAGATTCTAGGGGCACCTGGGTGGCTCAGTGGGTTAAGCCACTGCCTTCGGCTCAGGTCATGATCTCAGGGTCCTGGGATTGAGTCCCGCATCAGGCTCCCTGCTTAGCAGGGAGCCTGCTTCTCTCTCTCTCTCTCTCTCTCTCTCTCTCTGCCTGCCTGTCTACTGTGATCTCTCTCTCTGTCAAATAAATAAATAAAATCTTAAAAAAAAAAAAGTTAAGATTCTAGACTGCCCAAACCTCTTTGAACCTCCAGAATTGGTGGAGACAACCTTCTATCCCTTGCTTAAAATCCCTGTAACAACATTATCAAAGAGATGTCTGTTTTCCTCGAGTTCCACTCCAACCACTATTTGTTACCCATAGATCAGGGTTTCTCAACATATTGGGCTATGGATAACTGTTGTGAGCAGATGTTGTGAGATACTTAGCATCATCTCTGACCTCTTACCCACTAGTTTCATTGACACTCCCCAAGCCCAAGTTGGGACAAAAAACATTTCAAACATTTCTAAATGTACCCTGGGAGAAAAAAAAAAAATCATCCCCATTAGAGGACCACTGCTCTAGATCCATAAGTAGGGTAAGAGCTCAACATGTTCCAAGTCTGACTGGGATGAAATGACTTGTTCTTATTATTGCGTTATTTTCCTCATTTATATTTGCAGACTTGGAGAATATGTAAAAGAATGGATTCTATTTTTTTTTTCCAGGAAGGCAATAAACAAGGAAGACAGAATCTAACACCAGATTTGGTTGAATTATTAACCAATTCAATTCAACTGATGAGCAATTTTACCAGAATTCTTGATTTAGTGCACCAGCTTGGGCAGCTGGAAATGGCTCTAACAGTTGGTTGACTGAAACTTTAAGTAGTGGCCTACATTCAATGATGTTGAGACACAAAAACTTTCTGATATAATTTAGAAGGAATCCAAGGTCTTAAGGAGATAGGAACGTTGGAGTAGATCTATCATGTATGAATGGACACTCCCTCACCATTTCACCTAAGAAATCACAGAGGACACTCTATCCACTAAGGCATTGAGAAATGTATTAGTGGATGGGTACCAGTATGCCTGTAACCTATGTAGTGGCCATTTCCTATAGTCAGATCTGGTGAAGGAAGAAGTTACAGTTGAGATGGATTCCCTAATTTCAATGGAGATATAGGATCCTAGAGTAGCAGAGATCAAAGACAAGTCAAGAGTCAAGAGACAATATGTGGACTTCCTTCCAAAGAGGATAGTATGGGGGTGCCTGGCTGACTCAGTCGGTGGAGCATGTGACTCTTGATCTCAGCATTTCAAGTTCAAGCCCCATGCTGGGTGTAGAGACTACTTAAAAATAAAATTTTTAAAACAACGACAACAAAAAATATACTATGAAGAGAGTCTGGGGGGAAAGACTGACTTCACAGTATAGAAGCCCGGCAAAACTACCTCAGTCAGGTTATCAAGGCTATCGGTCATGTTGACACCACATACCTGTCTAAATAAGCTAAGACTGCCATACCAAAATGTCGTAGACTGGATGGCTTTAAGAACTTTATTTCTCGTAGTTTTGGAGGCTGCTGAATCCAAGACAAAGGCACAGGACAATTCTGTTTCTGTTGAGAGCTCTTTTCCTGGCTTGTAGTTGGTCGTTTTCTCACTGTGTTCTCATGTGATGGAGAGAGAGAGAGAGAGATCTCTGGTGTTTCTTCTTACAATTCTATTAGATTAGGACCCTCACCATTAATGCTTCATTTAATCTTCATTACCTTCTAAAGACCCTATCTCCAAATACAGTCAAATTGAGACTTAGGGCTCAACATACAAATCTGTGGGGTTGAGGGAGGACGTAATTCAATCCATCACAATACCTGCTGATAAAATTTGATGAAAATGGCACCTCACCTCTGTGGCCTTTTTTCCCAAAACACATAACCCCAGTCTAATGAGATAAACATCAGACAAATCCCAAATGAGTAACATTCTACAAAATACATAAGTAGTACTCTTTAAAACTGTTAAGGTCATCAAAAACAAGGAAAAGTCCCAGCCAAGAGGAACCTGAGAAGACAGGTCAACTTAATGTAAAGTGGTATCCCTGATGAGATGTGGAAAACAACAAGGATATTAGGTAAAAGTTAAGGAAATTGAAAAAAAGTATGGACTTTAGTTAATAATAATGAAATGATATTAGTTCATTAATTATAAGAAATATAACATACAAAGCTAAGATGTTAATACTGGGGGAAACTGGGTGTGGGATATATGGGAACTCTTTATTCTATCTTCACAGATTGTCTATAAATCTAAATCTCCTCTAAAACAAAAACCTTATTGGGGTGCCTGGGTGGCACAGTTGGATAAGCATCTGACTCTTGATTCTTGGTTTCCACTCAAGTCATGATCTCAGGGTCATGAGATCCAGCCCCATGTCAGGCTCCACGCTCAGCATGGAGTCTGCTTAAAGAACCTTTCCCTCTGCCTCTGCCCCTCCCTCCCATTCTCTCTCTCTCTCTCTCTCTCTCTCTCTCCCTCAAATAAATAAATAAATCTTTAAATAAAATAAAATAGGGGAACCTGGGTGGCTCAGTGGCTCAAAGCCTCTGCCTTCAGGCTCAGGTCATGATCCCAGGGTCATGGGATCCAGCCTCGGCCCGCATCGGGCTCTCTGCTCAGCAGGGAGTCTGCTTCCCTCTCTCTCTGCCTGCTTGTGATCTCTCTCTGTCAAATAAATTAAATAAATAAATAAGTAAGTAAGTAAAATAAAATGAAACGAAAAGCACATTTTTAAAAAGTAAAAATTTAAAAAGCCAACGTGAGGGGCACCTGGGTGACTCAGTCAGTTAAGCGTCTGCCTTCATGATCTCAGGGTCCTGGGATCAAGCCTTGTGTTGGGCTCCCTGCTCAATGGGGAGCCTGCTTCTCCCTCTCCCTCTACCCCTTCACCTGCCTGTGCTCTCTCTCTTAAATAAATAAATAAATAAATAAATAAATAAATAATTTTTTAAAAATGTGGGTTCAATTATAATGAGTATCAGAAATGAAGTGGTATTCAGAAAGCTCTGATATGCAAGAATCTTTGGCAGTGGGTTCTTGATCTTGTGTCTTAAGTTAAGTGGATAGCTTAATAAAATGTTACTGGAGTTATCCACTTATGATATGTCCTAGTTAGCTCCTGTGCTGGGCAAGACATAAAGTCTGAACAAAATACACTGAAAAACAACTCCCTGAAGGCACTGGAGAGTGAACAAAAGCAGACTGATTCTGACAGGGAGTCAACACTTATGAGAAATAGCATGGGGTGAATTTTCTTTTAGTCTTTAACCTGAGGGTAGGTTCCAGCCAGTGCTACTTGGAATGCAAAAATACTGATAGAAAAATTCAGTCTTTGTGCCTGAACAAGAAGAGAGAGTTGGGGAACCACAGCTGCCAGACAATAAGAGGAGAATCCAACAAAGGATGGAACAAAAAAGAAGGAGCCGCGATGCCTGCGTGGTTTAATCGGTTGGGCAGCTGCCTTCAGCTCAGGTCAGGTCATGATCCCAGTGTTCTGGGATGAGTCCCGCATCAGGGGGAAGCTGCTTCTCCCTCTGCCTCTGCCTGCTGCTCTGCCTGGCTGTGCTCGCTCTCTCTCTTACTCTAATAAATAAATAAATAAAATGTAAAAAAAGAGAGAGAGAGAGGGAGCCACTAAATTTGTGTTGAGCACTGCTCAGCTTCTAGTGAACCCCTGAAGCACATATGCTCAGCGCAGTCTGCAATCAGCCCAGTCAAAGGAAAAACAACTGAACTGAGGTTTGGGCTGCAGCTCAGAGACAGCATTTGGAGTCTGAGTCCATCCAAATGAATGGCATGCTGCAACATAGAACAACAACAAAATAGATCCTCTTCAAGGAAAAGAACAGAATCCACTCTCCACAACAAACAATTCAAAACTACTTGACATATGAAGAAACAAGACTATGTATCACATCTTCTCAAGAGAAATGATAAGCAACAGACATGGACACCAAGATGACACAGCTGCTGCAATTAGCAAAGATTTTAAAGCTGATACTAAACTATATTTGATAATATAAAGAAAAATGCTCATAATGTGTGAACAGATAGGAAATCTCAGAAATATTGAAATGATAGAAAAGAACCAAATGAAATTCCAGAACTGACATATACGTATATGTAGTGTGTGTGTGTGTGTGCGTGCGTGCGTGTGTGTGTGTGTGTGTGTGTGAAAGAATGTTAAGAATGCTATCATTCTTGGGGTGCCTGGGTTGGCTCAGTGGCTTAAAGCCTCTGCCTTCGGCTCAGGTCATGATCCCAGGGTCCTGGGATCCAGCCCTGCATTGGGCTTTCTGCTTGGCGGGGACCCTGTTTCCCCCTAGTTCTCTGCCTGTCTCTCTGCCCACTTGTGATCTCTGTCTGTCAAATAAATAAATTAAATCTTTAAAAAAAAATACTATTATTCTTGGGGCGCCTGGGTGGCTCAGTCGTTGAGCGTTGGCCTTTGGCTCGGGTCATGATCCCAGGGTTCTGGGATCAAGCCCCGCATTGGGCTCTCTGCTCATCAGGGAGCCTGCTTCCCCCTCTCTCTCTCTCTGCCTACCTCTCTGCCTACTTGTGATCTCTGTCTGTCAAATAAATAAATAAAATCTAAAAAAAACCAAAAAAACGAACAGTTGCGCCTGGGTGGCTGAGTGGGTTAAAACCTCTGCCTTCGGCTCAGGTCATGATCCCAGGGTCCTGGGATCAAGACCCGCATCGGGCTCTCTGCTCAGCGAGGAGCCTGCTTCCCTTCCTCTCTCTGCTTGCCTCTCTGCCTACCTGTGATCTCTGTCAAATAAATAAATAAAATCTTTAAAAAAAAAAAAAACTTCGCAGATCCCAAGTTACATAGATTCAAAGAAAATCATCTCTAGGCATAGCATATTCAGGCTGCTAAAAACAAGACAAAGAGCCTGTCTTGAAAGCACCAAGAGAAAAATGACTCATTACATAAGGGAGAATGAATTAAAAAAAAAAAAAAATTCTACTTTCACCAGAGAAAATGGAAGACAGAAACCAGTGGATCACCATTTTTAGAGATTTTATTTTTAAGTAATCTCTACACCCAACTTGGGGCTTGAACTTACAACCCCCAGATCAATTGTTGTATGCTTAACCAACTGGTCCAGCCAGCTGCACCATGGATGACCATTTTTAAAGTGCTATAAAATACTCTGATAATCTGGATTCTATACCAGTGAGAACATCCTTAAGAATGAAAGCAAAAGAAAAACTCTTGTAGATTAGAAAGAAGAGCCAAAGAGAGGACACCTGGCTGGTTCAGTGGAGAAATTTGCAGGTATTGATTTCAGGGTGGTGAGTTTAAGCCCCAAGGTGGGCATAGAGCTTACTTAAAAAACAACAAACAAACAAATAAAACTATAAGAATTCATCACTAGCAAGAGTGTGCTACAGGGAGTACCTGGGTGGCTTAGTCATTAAGCATCTGCCTCCAACTCAGGTCATGATCCGAGGGTCCTGGGATCGAGCCCTGCACTGGCTCTCAGCTCATTGGGAAGCCTGTTTCTCCTTCTCCCACTCCTCCTGCTTGTATTCCCTCTTTCACTGTCTCTGCCTCTCTCTCTGTGTCAAATAAATAAATAAAATCTTAAAAAAAAAAAAAAAGGGTGTACTACAAGAAATACCAAAGGAATTTATTTGAGCCAAGAAGAAATGGTACCTGGTAGAAAATCAGATCTTTAGGAAGGAGTGAGGAACATCAGAAATGCAAATACCTGAGTATATAAACAAGAGGGTTTTTTTTTTCCTCCTCTCATAATTAAAAGTAACAACAACAACAACAACAGTTTAAAGTAAAAATTGCCTTGTGAGGTTTACAACCTCAACTACAACAATTGTAGTTGCAATATATAAGACAGGTATAGTATAAAGGAATGGGGGGATAGAAAATCGCTCTGTAGAGCTGCAAAGTTTCTACATTCTATGTAAAGTGGTAAAATATCAATTCTAAGGAGATTGTGAAAATTTGAAGATGTACACTGAAATACCCAGAGCAACTGTTAAAGATATAAGAAGTGTAGCTAAAAAGATAGCACATGAATTAAAAATAAATTTTAAAAATATTTAAATAATTAAAAAGGCAGGAAAGGAAAAACAGAAGAACAAAAATCAGAGGGGACAAATACAAAACAAATAATAAGATAGAAGACCTAAATCTAACCATATTAATAATTGCATTAAATGTTGATTGATTAAACCCTTCAACTGACAGGCAGAGATTAGCAGAATCACTTTAAAAAGCAAACTCAGGTATTTATACCTATAAAACACACACACAGTAAACAAAATACAATATAAAGATACAGATAGTTTGAAAATAAATTGAAAGAAGACATGCAGGGATGGATGCCTGGGTCACTCAGTCAGTTAAGCATCTACTCAGGGCTTAACTGACTCAGGGTTAACTGGCTCAGGGTCAGGATCCCAGGGTCCTGGGATCAAGTCTCACCTCTGGCTTCCTTCTCTCTCTGCCTCTGCCTGCCACTCTGCCTGCTTGTGCGCGCGTGCTCTCTCTCTCTCTCTGACAAATAAATAAATAAATAAAATCTTAAAAAAACAAAAAGAAAGAAGACATGTAAACAGTAAGCATATGAAAGTGGAATAGATTTTGTGTGCCCTCTGGTACTTTTCAAGATGAAAAGTACCAGAGGGCACAAAAGGGGTATTTTATAACAATATAAGTGTCAATATATTGGAAGGCATCACAATCATAAATATCTGTATCCCTAATAACAGGGCTTCCAAATATATGAAGCAAAAATTGACAGAATTAAGAGGGAAACAGGCAATTCCTCAATCATAGTTGATTTTAACATCCCTTTCTAGGCAATTGATAGTCCAACCAGGTAGAAAATCATCAAAGACATTTAAGAACTGAACAACACAATCATCTACTTTGTCCTAATTGACATTAATAGAACTCTAAGCCCAACAACTATAAAATACCATTCAAGTGCAAATGATATTTTCTCCAGGCTAGAGTATACGTTAAGCCATAGAACAAGTACTGATAAATTTTTAAACTTTGAAAATTTTAAAGAAAATTTCTCTGGCATTGGAAATAAATGATAAATAACAAGATTCTTCTTTTTTCATGTATTTTTTTTTATTTGAGAGAGAGAGAGCACACGCATGACCTGGGGTTGGAGCAGAGGGAGAGGGACAAGCAGACTCCATGCTGAATGGGAAATCTGATGCAGACCACCCTGAGACCCCAACACCATGGCCTGAGCTGAAACCAAGAGCTGAAGTTCAACCGACAGAGCCACCCAGGCAGTCCAATAACAACAAGATTCTAAGAAAACTAAAAATATCTGGAAATCAGTATACATACTTATAAATAATCCACAATTCAAAACATCAAGAGACATTAGAAGATATTTTTAAATGGATGATAACGAAAACATTTTGATGGTTGTGGGATACAGGTAAAGCAGTGTTCACAGGGAAAGTTATAGCTTTAAACATGTATATTACAAAAGAAAACCTAAAAGCAGTAATCTACCTTTTCACCTTAAGGAATTAGAAAATGAGCAAATTAAGCCCAGGGGAAATAGAAGGAATAATCAAGATAAAAGAAATCAACAAAAGAGGGGCGCCTGAGTGGCTCAGTGGGTTAAGCCTCTGCCTTTGGCTCAGGTCATTATCTCGGGGTCCTGGGATTGAGCCCCGAATTGGGCTCTCCACTCAGCGGGGAGCCTGCTTCCCTGTCTCTCTCTGCCTGCTGCTCTGCCTACTTGTGATCTCCCTCTGTCACATAAATTTAACAAAAATTTCAAGTAAAAAAAAAAATCAACAAAATAGAAAAATGGATAAAAATGGCAATAATCGGGCACCTGGGTGTCTCTGTTGGTTAAGTAGCTGCCTTCGGCTGGGGTTATGATCCTGGAGTCCTGGGATGGAGTCCCCAGATCAGGTCCCACATAAGGCTCCCTGCTCAGGAGGGCGTCTGCTTCTCCCTCTGACCCTCCCCTCTCTTGTGCTCTCTCTCATTCTCTCTCTTTGAAATAAATAAAATCTTCAAAAAAAAAAAAAGGCAATAATCAATGAAAACAAAAGCTGTTTTTTTAAATTACTAAAATCCATAAGCTTCCAGTCAGAATGACCAAGAACAGAAGAGAAAAGACAAAAATTATTTGAGGATTTGAAAGTTGATTTAACGTTTGACAATGAACCAGCATAAATTACCTGTAGCATGCTTAATTTATGGGTAATCTGCACCCAACAGGAGACACTGCTCCAGTATTACAACCCTGAACAGGAGTATCCTTGAAAGATAGGAGAGTGGTGAAGGAAAATCCTCCCAGTGAGTAGATCTCCAGGAAATACATTTGGTTGTCCACTTTATCTGGACTGTGAACTGGCCAGAACCCATTTACCCTGAGTAATGGGTTGTTGCTAATGATTTCACTGTATGCTTAGAGACTTGCAAAGAATAGCAGCATTTGAAGATAAGTAGAAAGAAGGTGTGGTAGAGAGGTATGTGGATGGGCCTCTCAAAAGGAAGATTGTAGCGATATTTGAGTCCCATAAAAATGCTCACCAAAATTCATCCATTGCCGAGGAAGCTCTCAATCAGCTGTACAAGATGACATGAAGTATAAATGTGACTCTACCTTTCTCCAGACACAGCAGTGCTTGTTCAAGTTCAAGTACAGCGTGGCCATGTTAAAGGGATGGAGGTTATGCATGGATTCAACAACATCAACTTCCCCTCAGTAAGTCTGACCTAGCTAAGACCCCAGTAAGCCTAACATACCTACAGTTAAGGACTTAGGGCTGAACCCTCAGTATGACATTCCCTGGGGCAGCAGCCAGCCAATTAGCAGCAAACTGATTATGCTGGCAATCTGTCCTTATGAAATAGACCTAGATTATAGGTATGGATTTATCTTCCCTGCTCATAAGGTGCTTCCGCCAGCACCACCATCCATGGACTTAAATAGAACGCATTATTTACTATAATGGTGTTTTATATAGTGTTGCTGCTTCTTCTTTTTGTAAGATTTTATTTATTTGAGAGAGAGAGAGGAGAGAGAGAGAGGGAGAAACAGACTCCCCACTGAGCAGGGAGCCCAACACAGGGTTCGACCCCAGGACCCCGGGATCACCACCTGAGCCAAAGGCAGACGCTTAACCAACTGAGCCACCCAGGTGCCCCCTACAGCATTGCTTTTAATCAAGAAACATGTTTCACCAAACAAGAAGTGTAGCTTGGTTTCAATGCCAATGCCAGTGGACAGAGAGCATCTTGAAAGATTGGGATTGTCTTACCAACTTAACTCATCCTTCAGTGTATAGTGCCAGAATGAATGGATCCACAGATCAAAGGTTGGAAAGGGGAAGTGGCTTTCCTCATCCTTATACCTAATAGTCTATTTCCAGGATTTTTCCTTCCCATTTCTGCAACTTTGAATTCTGTTGGTTTGGAGACCCTACCTCCCAACAGGGAAAAGCTTCTACCATGAAACACAGTAATAGTCCCATTGAATGGGAAATTGAGATATCACCTAGCCATTTGGGGCTCTTCATGCCACAGAACCAGTGGGCAAAAAAAAAAAAAAAAAGCCTGCTCCCTGGGTGAGGGGATTGATCCTAATTACCAAGGTGGAATTGCATCTCTTACATAATAAGGACAGTTTCCTGAGAGTTTCTCTGGAAACCAGGAGATTTTCTGGTAAGCCTCTGAGCATTTATACATCTAATAGGAAAGATTAGTGGGAAATTGAAGCAATCAGAAAAAAAGTAGGATTTAAAATTTTTTATTTTTTATTTTTTTTTGTGGGTAAAGCGATATAAGTTCATTAAGTGAAGATAGAGAAAAAGCTCTCAAGAATGAGAGGGGTCCTGACAGGGTTGCCCCAAAAGCAGGATCCTGAAAGAGATTCAGGAATGAAAGTTTGTTCACCCCCCCAGGTAAAAAACTCAAAGGTTCTGGTGGAGGGCAAAGGAAATAATGAATGGATAGTGGAAGACAACAGTTACAAATGTCAACTAGGACCTTGTAACCACTTACAGAAATGAGCACGGTAACAGCTATGCATATTTTCTTATGACTTTGTATGTGTGTACATAATAGTAAGATTCTCTTCTGATTCCCCTTTATTTCATATAAGGAATTCTGGTAGGGACACCTGGGTGGCTCAGTCAGTTAAGCATCTGCCTCGAAGGATCAGGATCACAGGGCCCTGGGATTAAGTCCCGGTTCCCTCTCGGTGAGGAGCCGGCTTCTCTTTCTTCCTCTGCCTGCCGCTCCCACTGCTTGTGTGCTTGTTCTCTCTCTTTCTTTGACAAATAAGTAAAATCTTAAAAAAAAAAAAAAAAAAAAAAAGGAATCCTGGTAGTCATTAACTTTACAATTTAGTCTTTTGGTTTCAGTATATTAGGACTAAATATACTAATAGGACCTTGACTGAATGTGAGTAGTTGTTAACATCACTCATATATGGATTCTGTAACAATAACTGAATGGCAAGTATTCTCTGGCCTCAGGGCATTTGCATTTGTTATTTCCTTTTCTTGAAATGTTCGTCCCCCAGATATCCATAAGGGCTTCTCCTTCACTTCTTTTTCATCTTTATTCCAATGTTACTTTTCTCAGAGAGGCTTTTCCTGACCACTCTATTTAAAACTCAAAGTACTTATTTAACATGTATTTTACTTGTTTACCTTACTGACTTTCTGATTCCTGCTCCAACTTAAATGCTATATCCTCAGGGCACCTGGGTGGCTCAGTCAGTTAAGCATCCCACTTTTGATTTCAGCTTGGCTCTTGATCTCAGGGTTTTGAAATCAAGCCCTGCCCTCAGGCTCCACCCTGGATTGGGACCTGCTTAAGAGTCTCTTGCTACTTCCTCTTCCTCTGCCCCTCCCTTGCTCCTGCGCTCTCGCTCTCTCTCTCTCAAAATAAATAAATAAATAAATAAATAAGCTACAGCATCAGTGTGAAGAAAAATGTAGGCACTCAAGAAATATTTGTTAAAAAAAAAGAAATATTTGTTTACTATGGAACATTATGTTATGCAATTTAAAATTATGAGGTAGGGGCACCTGGGTGGCTCACTCAGTTAAGCATCCGAAGAGTCTTGATTTTGACTCAGGTCATGATCTCCGGGCTCTGAGACTGAGCCTCCTGGATGGCCCCCGCTGCCCCACTCCCAGTCTCTGGGCTGGTGTGAAGCCTGCTTAAGATTCTCTCTCCCTCTGCACTCCCATGCACCCACATGTGCTCTCTCTTTCTCAGTAAATAAAATAAAATAATGGGGTAGATCTATAAATACTAAAGGAGCTGTTATTTCTAGTTTCCTTCCAGAAATAGAGGAAGAGCATGAATATGGATTTTTAACTTATTACCTAAGTTAAAATTTTTTTTTCAGTTTTTCGGTATTGGGAGATACTTGAACATCCTTGCCAACTTAAGGGAAAAGGCCAATAGCATTGGAGCAGATTAGTATATAGGAGAAAGGGAATAATTGATGGAACAAGGTCCACAAAGATAACATGAGACTGCTGCAGAGCATAGTTAAAGCGCTGTGCTTAGATAAGAGGAGTTTTGCCATGGGGACACCTAAAATTGAAGGAATTCTCAAATGATAGCCTCCATGGTCCTTGTGAATAGATGGAGGGGTCAAGGCTCAGGGGAAGGGTTTGGGAAATGTGCTCAATTTGTGAGGGTTTAGGGAAAGTACTATGGTTATACATATATATTTTTAAAGATTTTATTTATTTGACAGACAGAGATCACAAGTAGGCAGAGAGGCAGGCAGAGGGAGAAGGGAAGCAGGCTCCCTGCTGAGCAGAGAATGTGATGTGGGGCTGGATCCTAGGACCCTGAGATCATGATCTGAGCCTAAGGCAGAGATTTTAACCCACTGAGCCAGCCAGGTGCCCCCATATTATGGTTATATTAACAAAATTATTTTATTTAATCCTCTCCTCAGTCTCATGAGGTATCATCTTCATTTTACAATATTATTCCATTTTACACAGGTAGAAACAGAAGGACTGAGATTATGTAACGTTCACAAGACTACATAGCTGGTGAAAGAGGGAGCCATTTTAGTAAGCTCTAACCCAGGCCCCCTGTGACTTCAATTAACTGCAACCTGTCTAGACCTCATGTTCCTCAGCGATGATGTGGAAATGGGCCCATGCTACCCCCTCCTCTAAAGGAATGGTGCCCAAAGTGGGGTAGGATGGGCACAGCCAGGGTCTCCATGATGGGCCACTGGGATGTTAAAAGACAATGTTAGATGTCTACTTATATTTTACATCTAAAAAAATTTTTTTAAGAAATTCAGATTTGCTACTGTTTAATATGCAGATGGACACTGACATCCTTATTTGGTCTGGACACCAGCTGGTAGTGAGTCATTTTGGTATCTTGAGGGAGACATAGGAGCTCCATGGTGCAGATGGGTGCTCGCCCATGTTATTTTTTATGCTTAGGGGATGACAGCAATGTGTTCATTTTTGCAGAAACAAGACTCATGTAGTGGAATCTTTAATACAGTAGTTTATGGGGACTGATGACAAAGGTATTTGGCTTCACTCAGATTTGTGAGGTGTTTCTGGCCAAAGTATTAAAATAGTTGTCAGAACCTATAAGTAACTTTGACTTTTCTTTCACAAAAAGACAAACATTTGGACTTTGCTAACTTTTTCAATGACAAGGAGGCTGTCAGTAGTATGCTACTTTATAAACACTAAAGAAACATGTATATAACTGTTCCTTCAAGCTAAAGTTGATCATGTAATGAACAAGAAAACAACTGTTTTTTTGAAAGTTATTACAAACAAATATTTTGAAAAGTGATGTTAATTTTGGTGGTTTTTTTTTTATCAAAAAGTATAGATGTCCTATACATATATATATATATGTATAGATAGATAGATATTTACTTTAAAAAAAAAAAGATTTTATTTATTTATTTGACAGAGAGAGTGAGAGCAAGAGAGAGAGAGAACACAAGCAGGGGGAACAGGAGAGGGAGAAGCAGGCTTCCCGCCCAAAGAGGAGCCCGATGAGGGGCTTGATCTCAGGACCCTGGGATCATGACCCGAGCTGAAGGCAGACGCTTAACTAAATAAGCCACCCAGGTGCCCCTACTTTTTTTTTTTTTTTTAAAGTAGGCTCTACACCTAACATGGGGTTTGAACTCAAAATCCTGAGATCGAGAGTCATACATTGTACCAACTGTACCAACCAGGCACCTTGTTAGAAGTATGTCATTTACAAAAAGACTCGTACTTTTCTACTGTGTTAAGAATCTTCCAAATAAAAAGGATTCAGTGGATTTTAAATATGTTTGTTAAAAATATAACATCTTCTGGGGCACCTGGGTGGCTCAGTTGGTTGGGGGTCTGACTCTTGGTTTTGGCGCAGGTAGTGATTTTGGGGTCATGGGATCGAGGCCTAAGTTGGGCTCCATGCTCAGCGCAGAGTCAGCTTGTCCCTCTCCCTCTATTCCTTCCCCGCTCATACTCTCTCTCTCCAGAATAAAATATATATTATATAAATTATACATATTTATATAATATCTTCTGACTAATTTGCAAATAGAACTGGTTTATATCATGGAAAATAAAAATTGACCAGCTGTACTTCAATAAAATTGAATGGGACCTAAAAATTAGTTTCATGTTTGAGTAAGCCACCCAAGTATTTTTCCATTTGGATCCTTTATATATTTGTGAGTTTCATTTACCCTAAAGCCAAGTAATAGATCATAGAAACTTTGGAAATCATAGTATCATAGTATGTTAAGCAACCATTTCAAAAATGAATCAACATCAGATTGTTCTTACTTTCTTTTTTTTTTTTTTTTAAGATTTTATTTATTTATTTGTCAGAGAGAGAGTGAGAGCACAAGCAGGGGGAGCAGTAGGCGGAGAGAGAAGCAGGCTTCTTGCTAAGCAAGGAGTCCAACACAGGACTTGGTCCCAGGACCCCAGGATCATGACCTGAGCCAAAGGCAGATACTTAACCAAATGAGCTACCCAGGAATCTCTGTTCGTACTTTAATAGTTCAGGGTGTCTGACTGATACAGTTGGTAGAGTATGTGATTCTTGATCCCAGGGTTGTGTGTTTAAGCTCCATGTTTGGTATAGAAACTACTTAAAAAACAACAAACAGGGCGCCTGGGTGGCTCAGTGGGTTAAGCCGCTGCCTTCGGCTCAGGTCATGATCTCGGGGTCCCGGGATCGAGTCCCGAGCTCTCTGCTCAGCGGGGAGCCTGCTTCCTCCTCTCTCTCTCTCTCTCTCTCTCTGCCTGCCTCTCGGCCTACTTGTGATCTTTGTCTGTCAAATAAATAAATAAAATATTTAAACAAACAAACAAACAAAAATTTCATGGGAGCAAAAAGGGCTTTTTGTATACATAATAAAGTTTTATATTTTAAAATACTTTTTTAAAAATCTTCATCTTATCCTTTAATTTTTAAATTTTAAAACATTTTTGCAATTTAAAAATGTACACAATACACCAGGATATTATTATTATTATTATACAATGTATCAATAATATAGGCTCATGTTAAGCAGTGTTTAAAGGAGGGGCCCCAGGGGTGGCTCAGTCGGTTAAGCATCTGCCTCCGGCTCAGGTTGTGATCCCAGCATCCTGGGATCAAGCTGCTCAGCAGAAAGTCTGCGTTTCCCTCTCCTTCTGAACCTCCCTGCACCCCAACTTGTGCTGTCTCTCTCTCTCCTCTCAAATAAAGAAATAAAATCTGGGAAAAAAAAATGTTTGAAAGAGAGTTTGTGGCAACAAAAAATTTGGAGATCATTGTTCAAATACCAGGTTTTTCAACCTTAGTACTACTGACATTTTGGGCTGGAGAGTTCTTTTTGTGGGGACTGTGCTGTACACTGTAAGTTATTTAGCAGTATCCCTGGCTTTGACCTACTAAATGCCAATAGCAAGGCCCACACACTAGCAGTTGTGACAATCTAAAGCTTCCCCAGCAGTGATAAAGGTCCCCTTAGGGTAGGGTTGCCAGATTTAGCAAAACAAACAAACAAAAAAGCAAAAACAAAAACAAAAGGGCAGACTTATTTTTAATCCTATTCTTTATCTGAAATTCAAATTTAACCTGTTAGTGTGTTTTATCTGACAACCCCCTAAGGGATGAGAGCAACCCTACTCTCCCACTGGGAACCACAATTGGAAAGTCTATTATGCCTATATTACTCCCTACATCCTGCCTCTCTCCCAGCCTCTACTACCTTCCAAACTCTTCCTTCCACTATGCTCGCTGGAACTCATTATCCATAACTTGCAAAAATCCCTGTCTTGTCAAGCTTTCCCCTCAGTTTATCTTTATTAAAATCTGACTGACCCTCCCTTAAAGACATGATTTTCCTGTTGCCCCACCCAAATGGTGCTGTTTATACTTTCAGATTCCACATACCTCAGAGATGAGAGGCGTGCGGAAATCTGGAATAAGCAAAAACTATCACCAGTATTTTCAATGGACAACTACGCATTCTTCAGAGCAGACCCTTTCAGCTTATCAGATTCTAGCCTTTTATTGCTTTTGAAGTATTTTGCAACTCTGTAAACTATAGACAGTTGAGAACGATGCAAAATAATTCTTGTCTATAGCCATGCAGTAAATTCTGTCCAGTGGAAATTCAATTGACTTGCCTCCCCTAATATGGGTAGAAGCCAGTTTTGCCTGTATTTTTAAGTTCATTTCAATTTTCCTGACCTTTAAATGTGGCTTTACCTTTGGACATCTTACCAGTTCTCTCATTAATTGTGGTTAACTAAGGTCTTTAACACATTTCATTTTATATCTGTGTAAGAGTCGGTTTTCCTTTATTTTTTTTTTAATAGTTTTTAAAATTTGCCTTTATTAGAGGTGGGGTTCTAGTTTTTTTGTTTTGTTTTGTTTTTGTTTGCTTCTCATTGATATTTCCTGGCTATTATTCTTACACTTCTGCTTAAAAAGAAAAAGAACAGGGATGCCTGGTGACTCAGTCAGTTAAGCATCTGCCTTTGGCTCAGGTCATGATCCCGGGTCCTGGGATTGAGTCCTTGCATCAAGTTCCTGCTCAGTAGGAAGCAGGCTTCCTGCTTCTCCCTCAGCCAGTGTTCTCTCCCTCTCTCAAATAAATAAATAAATAAAATCTTTTAAAAAATGAATTTACCTTAAAAAAAGAAAAGAATAAGAACAATTAGGTTCTCTGAGGTCCATGTGACTCACCTACTACCTAACTCTTTTCCTCTTCTTGCTTTTATCTGTTGTACTCCTGTAAGTCCCCTTTCATTTGAACAAAGACTTTGGCCTATTACTCCTATCATAAGCACTGCCATTATCCTGGGTGACTTCAACAATCAAAAAGATGATCCACCCACTTGGGTCCTGGCAGCTCATTTCTTTGACCTCAACATCTTTCTTGACTTCACTGGAGCCGCCCACTCCTTCCATCGCCCTTTGGACCCAGTCATCATCTATAACTGTGTAGTTTCAGAATCTCTAATTCAAGCATCTTCATTAACTAAAATCTCCTGTCTTTCCAAATTGCCTACTAACTACTCCTCTAGATTTTTTCGACCTCACTGGAACCTTCATTCATTGACCCTCATCAGTTTTCTCTCAATTCCTTTCTTACTCTCTCTCCTGATCCAGGTTAGAGGGTATGATCTACAAATTCACTGTTTTGTCAACATTAACAACCTTAAATTCATTGTTCTCATTCCTTCCTTTTTTCACTTCATCTACCTGGAAAATCCCCAAACCTGAATGGACTTTATCTGCGCTCTCTATGGCTCTAGTTACGGGCAGTTTGCACGCTGCTTTAGAAAGTCCTGTAATAGGGCAAATTGGTTCCACAGAGTTTCCAAATGAGCCCTAAACATCATTCAGGTTGGGTCACCTCACTCTCCAGTTTTTCTGTTAACGCGATCATTCCCTCTCTCATCAAATTTGGTTCCCGGGGTGCCTGGGTGGCTCAGTCATTAAACGTCTGACTTTGGCTCAGGTCATGATCCCAGGGTCCTGGGATCGAATTTCCCATCGGGCTCTCTGCTCATCGGCGAGCCTGCTTCCCCCTCTCTCTCTGCCTGCCTTTCTGTGTGCTTGTGATTCTCTCTCTCCCTCTCTCTCTCTGTTAAATAAATAAATAATATCTTAAAAAAACAAAACAAAACTTGGTTCCCCTCTTCTTGGCCTATACTCTCAATAGATGACTTTGACTTCCTTAACAGAAAAAAGCAGAAACTATCAGATGGGCACTCTTTTTTCTAGAAAACATATAATTCTACCGTTACCCTTACCTAACCTTCCTTCTCTCCTATTTTAACGGAGGAACTCTCTTTCTAACTAGGTCCAAATTTTTTTCGTGTGCTTTATATCCCTTCTGCCCTGCCTCTACAGAACCCCACCCAGTAGACAGTCTGGCTTCATCTGTGTATCTTTTTCAGTTTCTCCCTCTGAATAGGGTCCTTTTCCATAGCTTTTAAACATTTTCAGTTTTTTTTTTTTTTTCAATTAAAAACAAACAAATCCTTCCTGGATCTTAAGTTCCTTTCTAGCTACTCATCTAACTACCTCCATTTTTCTTCCTTCCACTTGCTGTTCAATCCATCCTCCTTGAAGAAGCTCTGATTGAGATCATGGGTGTCTCTTTAGTGAACTATTGGTGTCAACAAATCTAACATTTTTCAATCATCTTCTTGATGTTTCAGCAACAATTGACACAATTGACCACTGTTTCCTTGAAATGCTCTTTTGGTCCACTTTCCATAACAATAATACTCTGATTTTTTTTTTTTAATACTTTTGGCTATTCCCACTCTTTGTAAGTATATCCTCCCCTACTCAAGCATTAAATCCAAACATCTCAATGCTAGGCCTTCAGCCTTTTTCTCTCCCCCACCCCACTGTAACCTTTTAAAATTTTATTATTTTTTTAAAGATTTTATTTATTTGACAGACAGACATCACAAGTAGACAGAGAGGCAGGCAGAGACACAGGAGGAAGCAGGCTCGCTGCCGAGCAGAGAACCCGATGCAGGGCTGGATTCCAGGACTCTGGGATCATGACCTGAGCCAAAGGCAGACGCTCTAACCCACTGAGCACCCAGGTGCCCCTAAAATTTATTTTTAAAGATTTTATTTATTTATTTGACAGAGAGAGTGTATATGCAAGAGAATACAAGCAGGGAGAATGGCAGGCAGGGTGGAGGGAGAAGCAGCTCAAGGAGCCTAATGTGGGGCTCAATCTCAGGACCCTGAGTTCATGACCTGAGCTGAAGGCAGACACTGAACCAACTGAGCCACCCAGGCGCCCCTCTTCTTCCCACTTGATACTTCTGAATATTCTTGCCAATGCCTAAGACCTAACCACCACCTCCATCTCAATGACTCCTGCCTTGATCATGTATCTGAGCTCAGGCTACTGTCAGTTCTTCTTGGAAGCTTCAGAGGCACCTCAGATTCAATAAGCATATAACTGAACTCATGGTTACCCCTCAAAACTTAGCCTTTTCCAGGGGTCCTATTTCAGTGGGCATACAAGTAAAAAGCCTAGGCATTTCCTGTGTCTTGTCCCCTCATTCCCCACTCTCTCAAATCCATCACCAGAGTCTATCTTTTTATATCAAATCCATCTACTTCTCTCCAACGCCACTTTCAGTAGCCTTATCTAAGCTACCATCTTCTCATTCCTGTATTACTGTAAAACTTCCTAATCATCTACTTCAATCCAGTCCTCGCCACTTTTGATCCTTTCTTCTTATAGCAACCAAAGTAATCTTATAAAACGCATGTTGTTTTGTTCTTTAAAGCAAGCTCCACATCTAACATGGAGCTTGAACTCACAATCCCAAGGTCAAAATTTGCATGCTCTACTGACTGAGCCAGTCAGGTGCCTCTAAAATGCATGATTGATCCTATAAGGCCGCTGGCAAACATGGACTCCCCACCCCAGTGAGTCTTAGGTAAAGACTGAAATCTTAAATAGGGCAGGTCCTTGCAGAATGAAGCAGCAGTCTAACTGCACCCTCACCAGAGACGGTGTCCCTATCTTACCTCCAGCCACTTGGGCCTTCTGGGTTTCTCTCCCCACAGAGCCTTTGCATGTGCTGTTTCCTTTGCTTGGACCACTACCCCAACCATCCACTTGGCCTCATCCACAACAACCTGTTATTAAGATCACAGTTCTCTTCAATGTCTCTGAAAGGATTCCTTCTTTTAATCTCTCACCATCATCATCATCAGAGCTAATACAAGTTGGACACTGATCTAAGGGCTCTACCAATAAGAACTATTTATCATAACAACCCCACTGAATGTATGTGGAAACTGAGGTATCACATCTTTTCATGTACCGTAACTGTTATCTTCCTTTTTTGCAAAATGGAACAATAGTAATTCTTTGTAGGGTAGTTGAGAATATTAAATGAATTCATATCTGTAAAAGACTCAGAACGCTGCCAGTCATCTGGTGAATATCCAATAAATGTTATCAATTATTAGTATTGCTGT
Organism: Mustela lutreola; assembly: GCF_030435805.1. Taxonomy (NCBI): domain Eukaryota; kingdom Metazoa; phylum Chordata; class Mammalia; order Carnivora; family Mustelidae; genus Mustela; species Mustela lutreola. The sequence continues at coordinate 121,500,576 of NC_081296.1, read as the reverse complement.
AATCTTACATTTACTGCATGATTATTTGGTTAAAGTCTGCCCCTGTCCTATAAGTACCATGAACATTGGTCAGGGTCTTCTCTTCTGCTCACTATTGTATCCTTTATGCCTACTTACAGCTCTGGCCCACAGTGGGTGCTCAATAAACATTTCTCGAATGAATGGTGAATTCATGTCCACCTGCACAGGGTTATTACAAAGCTGAAATACATCTAAGTTATTTTTAAGGGGCACCTGGGTGGCTCAGTGGGTTAAAACCTCTGCCTTCAGCTCAGGTCATGATCCCAGGGTCCTGGGATTGAGCCCCACATCAGGCTCTCTGCTCAATAGGGAGCCGACTTCCCTTCCTCTCTGCCTACTTGTGACCTCTGTCTGTCAAATAAATAAATAAAAATCTTTAAATGTAAGGTTTTTTAAAAATTTTATTTATTTATTTGCCAGAGAGAGCACAAACAGAGGAAATGACAGGCAGAGGGAGAGAAAGAAGCAGGCTCCCGTTGAGCAGAGAGCCTGATGTGGGACTCGATCCCAGGACCCTGGGACCATGACCTGAGCTGAAGGCAGAGGCTTAACCCTCTGAGCCACCCAGGTGCCCCTAAATGTAAGTTATTTTTAAAAACTACATAGGGATATAGAGACGCTGAACATTAAAATGGTAGATTGTGATGTTAACTGTAAGCATAACAAGAATCTAAGGGGGAAAAATTAATGTGAGTTAGATTTGTCAGAGAAGGCATTCATGGATGTATAGGGTTTGGATAGATGAGGTGGACCTCAAAATATGTCAAGGTTGTGGAGAGTACATGGAGGTATATAGGGGAAAAGACTAGCTGGTGTGTATGCGATGAGGGGTAACAGAATCTCATTATAGATATGGTGGAGACAAATCATGGAGGGAATTGATAGGCAGCTAAAGGAATCTGGACCTGACATGAAAGAGAAAAGGGAGAGTCCTGAGCAGGGGCATTTCAGGAAGATTCCATCACCTGACAACAAGTGAGTTAGGAACCCTTCTTCATGCTGTAGATTCAGTGTGACCAAAACAAATCACAAATGGTGAAGGGATTTGACCAAGTGATTTCTGAGATCCTATAAGTTTTATCATTTTGTGATTTAAATAATAAATATCTTCCAGCAAGTTCACTGATAACCAGGTACATCACCAGCTCCAACTTAAATAGGATCTGTAGCCAAGAATGTTAATTACATTGATATGAGTTCATGCAGTTTCTTCAGAAGGAAGGGGGAACAAGTTTATTAACACACGCAGTGGTCAGTTCTTTTTCCAAAAGCCTGTCCTTGATTACCATTGAGCCCATAAAGACAATTTAAAAAAATGATTTTATTTATTTATTTGACAGAAAGAGATCACAAGTAGCCAGAGAGGCAGGCAGAGACAGAGGGTGGAAGCAGGCTTGCCGCTGAGCAGAGAGCCTGATGCGGGGCTCGATTGCAAGACTCTGGGATCATGACCTGAGCTGAAGGCAGAGGCTTTAACCCAGTGAGCCACCCAGGCGCCCCAAAACAATTTTTTTTTTAAAGATTTTATTTGTTTGACAGAGAGAGACACAGTGAGAGAGGGAACACAACAGGGGGAGCAGGAGAGGAAAAAGCAGGCTTCCTGCTGAGAGGGAGCCTGATGATGCGGGGCTCAATCCCAGGACCCCAGGATCATGACCTGAGCCAAAGGCAGACAGGTAACGACTGAGCCACCCAGACACTCCCATAAAGACAATTTATTTTATTTTTAAAAAAATATTTTATTTTATTTATTTGACCGAGATCACAAGTAGGCAGAGAGGCAGGCAGAGAGAAAGTTGGGGGGAAGCAGGCTCCCCACTGAGCAGAGAGCCTGATGCGGGGCTCGATTCCAGAACCCTGGGATCATGACCTGAGCCGAGGGCAGAGGTTTAACACACTGAGCCACCCAGGTACCCCCCATGAAGACAATTTAAATTTGACTTCTGTACCAAAGAGTCTTCTTACTTCTCCTTGAGCATATTTTACTTTGGGGAAAGGGAATTGCCCAATTTTATTTTCTGAACAGTATTTATTTTCTAAATGGTATTACGCTAAAGATGCTCAATAAACATTTTTTTTAAAAGATTTTATTTATTTGGAGAAAGAGAGGGAGATAGAGCAAGCACAGGCAGGCAGAATGGCAGGCAGAGGCAGAGGGAGAAGCAGGCTCCCTGCCGAGCAAGGAGCCTGATGTGGGACTCCATCCCAGGATGCTGGGATCATGTCCTGAGCCGAAGGCAGCTGCTTAACCAACTGAGCCACCCAGGCGTCCCTCAACAAACATTTTAAATCCATGGGACCATTTCTGGAAAAGATATCTTGGCTATATGCCTACATACCTGGTGCAATAAATAACTGTCAACAGTTTCTCACGCCACTCATTTTTCATGTGGAAGCCTAAAATTAAAAATATGTAAAAGCAGCTGGCTCATGATGATTTTGTCAAGGAAACTTCAAATATACAAAACCCAGATGGTTGGTATAGAATAGCGCAGAAAATGTCACTGAGTAAATACCAAATGAATAATCCTGGCCATTGAGAATTTTTGTCCACTTTCACTCCATAAAGGTTATTTCAAACTAGATTTCATTCATCATGAAGAATTATGCATGGCAAACTTGAACCAAAAGTTTGGAAAGTAAGTTGGAATATGGTTTAAAAATTTTAGTAACAACTAATATTTTGACTTTACTGAATTCAAGTAATACACAGCCTGGGAACTCACTTCAAGATCTGTAAAAATGCCCCCCTTCAAAAAAAGAATTAGAAATCAATGAACAGAGGGAAATTTGGGAAATTTGAGAATGTGTAGAAACTATACACTCTTAAATAATCAAAGAGTCATGGAAGAAATTAGGGAAATTAGAAAACACTTTGAGGGGTGCCTGGCTGGCTTAGTCGTTAGGTGTCTGCCTTTGGCTCAGGTCATGATCCTGGGGTCCTGGGATAGAGCCCTCCGTTGGGCTCCCTGCTCAGCAGGAGGCCTGCTTTCTCCCTCTCCTGCTCCCCTCAGTTGTGTTCCCTCTCCCATCTCTCTCTGTCAAATAAATAAAATCTTAAAAAGAAAAAAAGAAAACACTTTGAGATGAATGAAAACACACAACATACAAACATTTATAGGATGCAGTTAAAACAGTGCTTAAATAGAAATAAATAGCTCTAAACATCTATTTTAGAAATAAAGATCTCGGGGCACCTGGGTGGCTCGGTGGGTTGGGCCGCTGCCTTCGGCTCGGGTCATGATCTCAGGGTCCCGGGATCGAGTCCCGCATCGGGCTCTCTGCTCAGCGGAGAGCCTGCTTCCTCCTCTCTCTCTCTCTCTCTGCCTGCCTCTCTGCCTACTTGTGATTTCTCTCTGTCAAATGAATAAATAAAATCTTAAAAAAAAAAAAAAAAAGAAATAAAGATCTCAAATCAGTAACAACCCCTCCAACTTAAAAAGTTAGAAAGAGACGGGCACCTGGGTGGCTCAGTCGTTAAGCATCTGCCTTTGGGGCAGGTCATGATCCAGGGTCCTGGGATCCACAGGCAACGTGTTCCCTGCTCGGCCGGAAGCCTGCTTCTCCCTCTCTCCCTGCTTGTGTTCCCTCTCTCACTGTGTCTCTTTCTCTTCATTGAATAAATGAGTAAAATCTTTAAGAAAAAAAAAGTCACAATGTGAATAGAACTATAACAAGTAAAGAGATTAAATCAGTAATCAAAACCTTCCCACGGAGAAAAGGCCAGGTGATGTCCCTGGTGAATTCTACCAAATGTTTATTTTTAAAAAATTATTTTTAGGGGCACCTGGGTAGCTCAGTGGGTTAAAGCCTCTGCTTTCGGCTCAGGTCTCATGATCCCAGGGTCCTGGGATGAACCCCCACATTGGGCTCTCTGCTCAGCGGGGAGCCTGCTTCCCCCTCTCTCTGCCTGTCTCTCTGCCTACTTGTGATCTGTCAAATAAATAAATAAAATCTTAAAAAAAATATTTTTAAATAGCTTTATGTGTTTATTTATTATTTTTTAAATAAGAAGTTTTTTTTTTTTTTTTTTTTTACGATTTTAAATTTATTTATTTGAGAAAGAGTGAGAAAGAGTGAAGGTGGGGGTAGAGGGGTGGGGTGTGGCAGAAGGAGAAGGAGGCTCTCTGCCAAGCAGGAATCCAGATGCAAGGCTCTATCCCAGGACCCTGAGATCATGACCTGAGCCAAAGGCACATGCTTAACTAACTAAGCCACCCAGGCTCCCCTATTTATTTAGTTTTAAAGTAAACTCTACCCCCAACGTGGGGCTTGAACTCATGACCTGAGAGCAAGAGTCACATGCTCTATTGACTAAGCCAGCCAGATGCTCCCCCACCAAATGTTTGAAAAAAAATTAATGCTAATCCTTCACAAACTCTTCCAAAAAATAGAGGATGGACTTCCCAACTCATTCTGAGGCCAGTATTTCCCTGATCCCAAAACTAGACAAAGATATCATCAGAAAACTAAAGACAACCTTATATAACAAAAATCTTCAACAAAATACTACTAAAGTGAATCCAGCCACATATAAAATGGATTAAATACCATGATCAAATAGGATTTATCTAGGAATGAGAGATTGGTTTAATGAAATCAATCAACATAATATAGCAAGGGAGGAAACCATATGATCATCTCAATAGACAAAGAAAAGGCATTTGAAAAAATCTAATAACACTTTTTCATATAAAAACATTCAACAACTTGGAATAAAAAGGAATTTCTGCAATTCCTGTAAAGAAATCACATAAAACCCACAGCTAACACTATTTAGTGCTGACTAAAAGACTAAAGGCTTCCCCCTAATATGAGATATAAGCCGCCAAGATGTCCACTCTTACTACTTCTATTCAACATTGTACCTAAGGTTCCAGCCAAGGCAATTGGGTAAGAAAAAGAAATAAAAGGCATCTGGATTGAAAAGGAAGAATTAAAACTATTCTATGAGTCTATGACATGGTATTGCATATAGAAACTTTGAGAAACACAAAAACTATTAGAGCTAATAAATTGGTGAAGCAAGTTTGCAGGATATAAGGACAATATACAAAAATCTATTGCATTTCTATTTACTAGCAATTCAATGGGGGAAGAACAGTCTTAAAAAAAAAATACTGCTTAGACAACAGGATCTCCACATGCAAAAGAATAAAGTTAGACCCCTTCCTCACACTATATAAAAAGTTAACTTGGGGCACCTGGGTGGCTCAGTTGGTTAAACAGCTGACTTTGGCTCAGGGGTTGAACTCTGCATCCTGGAATGGAGCCAGCCTCCCTGCTCAGCGGGGAATTTACTTGAGGATTCTCTCCCTCCCTCTGCCCCTGCCCCAGCTCACTCTCTCATATATACTCTAAAATAAATAAATCTTGGAAAAAAAAAAAGTAACAAAATAGATCATAGACCTAAATGTAAGAGTTAAAATTATAAAATTATATCTTCTGATCCTATAGATCTTGTTGGAGGAATTTGTATTTAGATTTTTTTTTTCAAAATTAAAATGGACTTCTGTCTATTTGAAATGGCCAATAAATAACATCCTTTAAAATTTAAATGATAGCCAAATTATATGTATAGTTAGGGCATTGATCTTTGTCTGAATTAATATCTCTTATCTATGAGTAGTTTATTTTTATTTTGGAGTTGAAAATGTTTTTAAGCGAAAAGTTTCTGAGAATGTTAGTGTCCATATGTAGCTCTTAATACGCTAGAATTTAGTAAATATGTGAGCAGGGGCTTAGTCTTTTCTTAGTTTTTGTTTTGTTTTTAGAGCATTTCCTTAGCATCTAGTCAGTTTTTAAAGATCTTTTTACCCTTCCTTCAGTGATATTGGCTCAAACAAAAGAGAAGCTAAAGAACAAATGAATTTCTGGGGACTCTATGTTTGATCAGTATTCTTCTGATGGTGGAGCAAGGAGTAATGGTTCCCATGTTAAGTAATTTCTATATCTTGGTTTTTCCAGAATGAGTTTTCAAAACAATGTTCTTCCAGAATGAAATTCAAAATGGTGTCATTATGTAGGAGTTTCTGGGCCTAGGTGAGAAAAATATGAATTTTCCACTCTTTTTCCCTTTCCCGGTTCATTCTATGTAGTGGATAGATTATCCAAGACTCCAATTTCATTCCCTATTTTAAGTTAAGTACACTGGACTTTTTATTATAAATGCCTGTATCAGAAAGGCCAACCTCATATGATCACTGAAGTTGATTAAATGTTAAAGTTATGTATAATATTAGTTTGCAATAAATGACATAAGAGACCATGTTAAATTTGTAATAAAAGCAAATAGATATCATGGGACTTGATCTTTTGAAGCTGATTATATTATAGGCAGGGCTGCCAGATTTAGCAAAAGATATAGGATGCTCCAATTTGATTTGAATTTCAGGTAAACAATGAATAATTACTTTAAGTATATTCTGAATATTGTACAGAAAATATATATGCTAAAAACTACTGTTTTTCTGGGATTCATATTGAAGTGGGCATCCTGCATTTTATCTGGCAACCCCAATTATGGGACAATGAAGAGTGAGCTTTTATGCATTCTCCTTACAAAAAGCTGCCCAGACCAGCAGTAGGAGATAAAGAGACTGAGTGGTCCTACATTTCTGTTCTGGTTGGTCACTGAACAGTTAAGGAAGTTTCTAGCAAAGTCCTAGAATTGGGCTGGCTTGTGATCAGATCCTTGTCTATTTTTAGGCTGCGGTAAATGGGACAGTTATTCCAGGGATTGGGGAAAAGCAAGTTACATTTAAAGTTGTGGAGAAAAGGTATATGTTTAAAGAGGGGAGAGCTTGAGAGTGTGTCATATATTGCCACAGTAAAGGCCACTTCAACCACATCATCACTGTGTCCATCTCTCCCCTTGCAAGCAAATAAGGTAGGTATAAATGATGTCTTATTGATCTAGAAGGTGCCAGATGACTTCTGTTTTTGAATATGTGGACTGACTGTGTTAAGCAAAGGAACAGTGAGATAGGAAACTGGCTTTGAAATCATCTCCACTGGAATGAAGTACGGATATCTCAAACTCAATCCTTCTATAACAGAAGGCATTACCTTCCCTTCCATATTCTTCCCTACTCCTTAAGTTCATTCAAATATTCAACAAATATTCAAGTGGTCCCTGAGTGCCAGGATGTACTGACTCGGGACACAAGAAACACATGGTCCCTCTCTGAGAGCTTACAGCAGAGTCGGGGACAGTCTGATAAAATAACAAAAATAAATGTTTAATTACACGTTATGATATTGCTATGAGGAAAAGATGTTGGGGGGCATCTGGGTGGCACAGTTAAGTGAGGGACTCTTGGCTTCAGGTCAGGTCATGATCTCAGGGGCCTGGCATTCAGCCCTGCTTTGGGCTCTAAGCTCAGTATGGAGTCTGCTTGAGATTCTCTCTCTCCCTCTGCCCCTCCCGTTCGTGCGGTCTCTCTCTTTCTCAAATAAATAACATCTTAAAAAAAAAAAAAGATGTTGGGTGCTAAAAAATCATTCATCAAGCTGGTATATGACTACTGATCTTTATGGGGCTATTATAACGAATAAACACAATGAAGCATCCTGAGAACAAAACTTTTTAAAAAGATAGCACTAGACATTTTCCTATTTAGGAAAATAATCTCCATTAAAACCATAATTCCTCAAATTTGGTGACTATCTAAGCTATCAAATGACATTTGCTATTATGTTGACTTTTAAACACTTAATTGCATATGTTATTGGTATGATTAACCATATTGCAAAAAGTAGGAGTAGGTGATTTTGCCTGATGGGTGTCCTCTTCCGTGTTCAGCCCACCTTTGATGGGTGTATACTCAACCGCCCCTGTGCCATCTCTGATACAGAGGATGCAATTCCTGCTAAATTGAAAGGGCGAAACGGACACCTGCCTGTTTCAGTAGCCGACCATGGTTTCTTTCAACGACTTTCTTTTTTGCTTCTAGCAAAACTACAACACACGGACAGGGGGACTTTTACTGCATCTGGTAGAATTCCAAAGCACTTAACACCCAGTCTTCTTGCTGGGGTCAACAGGGAGGCTCCTGGTCTACTGTAATGCAGCTACTTCTGGCCTGGAACACAGCTGCTGGTTAACAGCTGTATAGCATCAGGGCTCCACACTCAAGACCTTGAAGAGCTCACTGCACCCAATTAAATAACATATATTGCTGTTTTCGGGTAAAGCTTCTTGTGTCTTACGAATGAATGTACCTAGAACTAAAGGACAGAAAGTACTTTGTTTCTCGGAGCTTTCTCAACTCAGTTTGGGCAATTTTCGCCCTCCATATTAAGAATCCCCCGCCCCCCCCCCCACCCCTTCCCATATACCACTCTTACTATCTACTAGACGGACAGTATAGCCTTTTTACTGAATGGCTGTAGGAAGGGAGAACTGAACCGGGGGCGGTGGGGTGGGATGCGGGTAGTATTAAAACATTTACTTGGTAGGGGAGGGACGGGTGCACTCACAAAACCCCCAAGCGGCCTTACCCCGTGTCCAGCCCTAACTCCAGGTTCCCTTTCCATGGACTGGGCTCGGGGAGGGGGGGGGGGGAGATGAGACGAACCCGGGGCGGGCGACTACAGCCCGTCCTCCACCCCTCCGCCACCCCCGCGCTGCATTCTCCCCACCGGAAAAAAGAGGTGCGGGGAGCCGACCTCGCCCCGATGCCGGGCCGGCGGGTGGGGAAGGAGCGCCGGCCGCCGGGGGAGGAAGGCGAGCTCACAGCCCCGCTACCGCTCCGATTGTTACGCGCCCTCAACTTCACAGAGTGCGGCACTCAGGGGGCGCAGCGCCGGGAGGAGCTGCGGCGGGAAAGCCGCGCCGCCGCCCGCGGTCTCCAGGCCAGCCGCCCGCGTTCTTCCGGCCAGCAGCCCACGGCGGGGGAGGGGCAGCCGCCGCCCGCGTTCCCCGGCACCGGCGGCCGGCGGAAGGGCCGCGCGTCGCGGAAGCGCGGCCGCAGCTGAAGATCAGCTGCTGGAGGAGGCGGAGGAGAGGGAGGAGCCTAGGGGGGGAAAGAGAGGGAGGGGACCCTCAGGAAGCCGCGAACGCCACCGAGTGTCTGCACACCTCGCTCCGTCTGCCATGGCTGGTTAAAGAACCATCCGGATCGCAGCGCGGGGGGAGGGTTGGGTGGGGGGAGAGCGGCGGCCGCGCGTGAGGCCGAGGGAGGGGCGGCGGCGCGAGCGGCGGCGGCGGCGGTTCCAGCATGAAGAGGAGAGCTGGCCTGGGGGGCAGCATGAGGTCAGTGGTGGGCTTCTTGTCCCAGCGGGGCTTGCATGGGGACCCCCTGCTCACTCAGGACTTTCAGAGGAGACGCCTGCGAGGCTGCAGAAACCTCTACAAGAAGGACCTCCTCGGCCACTTCGGCTGTGTCAATGCCATTGAATTCTCCAACAATGGAGGCCAGTGGCTGGTCTCAGGTAAATCAACCCCCTTCCCCGCCCCGCGCCTCCCGGCCCCCTTCCAACCTCCCCTTTCGCTCTCCCTCGCCACCCTCCTCCTGCCCTCCGCCTCCACCCCCTCCCTCCTCAACCCCTCATCTGCGGTGGGAAGGTTTGGTGTCAAATTCAAACCCTTGCAGGGGAGGGAGGGGAAGGAGAGGATGTCTAATGTTTAAAAAAAAAAAAAAATCCTAAAATGGTTGACAGGTCCTTAATTCGCTTTATCCCAAGTGCAAAGTGATCTCTCCTGATGACTGCCCTGGAAGTGTGGGTCGGGGATGGGGGGGGGGGCGAGATTACCGCCTGACAAAGTTTGATGGGAAACTCTTGCTCGGTGTACTTTAAAAGGTGCGGGGGGCATTTTGGGGATTCGGAGGGGGAGGAGGCCGAGGCGCGCCGGAGGCCAGGGGGAGCTCGAGTCCCTGGCGCCGGCGTCCGGGAGAAGGGGCCTTGGGGCTGGGGGCCGGGCGGTGACAGGGCTGGCCGCCGAGGGGTCGGGGGGCTGGCTGAGTGAGCGAGGAGAGGAGCCGGGCGGGTAGCTGTTGGCCGCCCTCCCCCGTCGGCGCCCTAAGGGGCCCGGCTCCATCTCCCCTTTGCTGTAGTGGCCTCTTCCGCGTCGTGTTTTTCTTACGGTGTGGGCAGTACTGGGGGCTCTGGAGGCTACGGGGCACCGGCCAGAACTTGAACGCGTAACTTGTGAGGCGGGGGGTGGTGGGTGGGCGACCCCCAGAGACTTGTTGGCTGCAGCACCCCCGCCCGCACCCCCTTTGCCGGCCGCTGCCCGTTGCAGGTGGTCTCCGCGCCTCCTCCCTCCCGCCCAGCTGGGCTCGGCTGCCCCCGGGCTCCCCCTCTGGTGTGGGGAAAGTGGCGAAATCGAGGCCGGGGCTCCGGCCCGGCGGTGTAGGCCTCGCTCTCCCGGGGCTCCTAGCGACAGGCAGCTGAATCGATAGCCTATTGCTCCCGGGGAGGCCCGGGCCGGGCGGGCCGCGGCGACAGCTGCCCCGGGGGAGGTGCGCCTGCTGCCCGCGGGGGCGCTCGCCGCCGCCGCCGCCCTCCTCCCCGGGGGGGGGGGGGCGGGTGTCTCGGGCCCCAGGTGGGCGATTGGGGATGCGGCCAGCCGGGCGACTCCCCGAAAGCGGTTGAAGGGGGGGGGGCGAAGACGGCTCGCCTTCTACCCTGCTGCGTCCCTTTTCCTTCGTTGAGAGGGAGGAAGCGGGAGCCCAGCGCTGGACGTGGCGCTTCGCTTCACCCAGGCCGGTCCCCGAATGGTTTTCTAATTTACGTCAGTGGGCAGCTGGCCAGAAACTTCTGCGATCATGGCAAAGCATCCGTCTTCATCGCGAGTAACAGTCGGAAGTGGCACGGGCGTACAGTCCAATTTAGGGGTAGCAGAGATAAGACTTGTGTGATCCTTTCACGATAAACCTTCTGGGGTTTCTCCAGAACTCACTTGACTTTTCCACCCTAGATCGTTTTCTCTTTGACTAGGTAGATTTTGGCCCTAGATCATCCGCTGAAGAAACCTGATATTCTACTTCAAGGCATACTCCAAACAAAAGCTTCCTTCCCCAACACTGCCAAAAATTCCGAGGGCAGAAATGGGGAAGATCTCTTTAGAGAGCTCACCGTTTTTTGTTTGTTTGTTTGTTTTTGTTCTTGTTTTTGTTTTCCTTCTGTATTTATTATACTCTAGTCTCCTTGACAGACTGATGTTTTCCAACAGAGATGTCCCCAGACACAAGGAAATTCTTCCTACTGGTGAGGGAATTTGGGGGGGTACTCTTACAGGCTGAACTAGTTACGGTACAGTCATACGTTTCCCGGCTTAACACTTTTTAAAAATAACAGATTTATTAAGATATAATTTACATGCCTTACAACTCACCCAGTTTAACAACACTTTTGAAGAAACACTGAAATGTTGTCTCTATTCTCAGTAAGTTAACCCTTGCTCAGAACCTTCCCCTGTGTCTCAAATGAACCCCTTTTTCTCTAGTCTTGGCCTGTTAATTTATCTTAACTGTAGTCCTATAGAAGAGGAGAGTCCTTTCCACAGGGCAGGCTCTGGCAAACCTGGTTTCAGGCATTTATTTCCTTATTTTTCTAGGCCTGAGTTGCCCATCTCCATCATTACTTTCTGGGTTTCAGTCGCCTTTGCTCTTTCCTTACTCCTCCTCCCTCCCCTCCACACTTCCTCTAACTCAGTCCTTCCTGTTTCCTTTTTATCTACTCCTGTCCTTGTTTCAGGGACCCAGAAGGGCCTGCACAGCGGGGCCCCCCCCCCCCCCAGCTCAAATACACTTAGCTTTTCTTTCTTATTTCCTGAACAAAAACTTTTGGTTAAAAGCCTTTTTAGCTATTCACCTTCCATTATCAGTACAACTTATGCTAACAGAAATTTCCTCCTGTTTGCTTCAGATAAGGAAGCCCCCTCTGGGAGTCATAAATACACCTTAACTTGTTAAAGGTAATTAAATATTGTTCTGAGAAGTCCTTCAATAATCTTCTTCAATTTAAAACTATTTAAAGTGTCAGGTTTACATATTCTCTTATCTGTCATTGCCCTTTAGCAGTTAACACCAGGGGAGAGGCTCTTAGGATTTTGAGGCTAATGCTGTGTATCCCTTATGTTTCACAATAATATGGTGGGAGGCCAGACTCTAAGATGGCAATGAGATTACCTTTCTGCATTTTGTTGTTCTTGTATCTTGTCTGGGTTGGTTAAAGACTTTAGAAAGCCGTGAGTAAAATGATAGTATGTTCATAGTTTGTTCACTGTTTTTATTTCCTAAATGTTTGGGCAGGCTCACATTTCTTGTAACTGACACATAACTATTTGGCAGAATTAACTTATACCTAGGGCAAAAATATTTGCATGGTTCCTGTGGCCTTATAAAATGTGGTTTGTTAAGGATACATCATTGCTGTTTTGTTCTAATAGCTAGTCCCTTTTCCAGGGCGCAATGAGGCCAGCAGATATTAAGAGTAAGCCCGAGAAAATCAGGAAGGAGAAAGGTGTTCTGCTGGGCAGTGAGACTGTGATAGCAACAAGTGGGAGGATTTTTTTTTTTTAAACATTAAAATATATTTAACTTAAAAAGTGTTTTTCTTTATTGTTGATCAGAAAAGGGCATTACTTTGCTGTTCTGTAAGGGGTATAGCATTATACATCACTGTTGTGTCATTTAATGTGTGACCTTGTAGTCAAGTTGCTAAGCCTCTCTGGGTCTGCTTCCTGATGTACCAGCACTTATCTGAAGGGCTCTTGTAAGAATTACCTTAGGTAAAATTTAGGTTTGTGAGCTGAACAGTGTGACCTGTCTCTCAGAGAAAATGCTGAGCTTGTTTTCCTTCCCTTTGGTACTTTTAACCTGTAATATTATTAGCTGACACTTGTTCTTACAGTATTGGTAACAGACCTGTGCAAATGGGGCAGACAGGATAGTTTTGTGACTTTTTGATGTGGAATGAAAAGGCACAAGGTACGTTGAAGTACTACTCATATAAGAGATCCTATCAACATCAAGGAATTTATGCCAGAACACATATTTGGGAGATATCCTGGGTTTACCCTTTAAGTCTTTGGTTGCATCTAATAATACTATTTTCCCTGAAATTGATATTTAAGACTAATTGATAATCAGAACCTGTAGAACTAGCAGATTAATAACCCATTAGTATGAAGTTTTAAGTTTCAGGAGGGATTATGATCTCTTTCTTGATTCTTTTTTTTTTTTTTTTAAAGATTTTATTTATTTATTTGACAGACAGAGATCACAAGAGAGGCAGGCAGAGAGAGAGAGAGAGAGAGAGGGAAGCAGGCTTCCTGCGGAGCAGATGCGGGGCTCGATCCCAGGACCCTGAGATCATGACCCGAGCCAAAGGCAGCAGCCCAGACCACTGAGCCACCCAGGCGCCCATCTCTTTCTTGATTCTTATGACTAAATGTAGGAAAAACACCTTCAGAAGTTTTTCCAATAGCATCTGTAACTACTGTTTCAGCGTTAGTTAATAGGAGTTGTGCATGGGGAGAGACATTTAACTATATCTATTTGGTCATAATATTTATAAGTGATAACTGTTTAGTTCTATTTCTGTTTCATGGGGGTCTCTGACTTTATTATCATAAGTTAGGTAGAGATTAATAGCATGAATTCTGGAGTCAGGCCGCCTGGGGGTGAATATCAGCTACTTGCTAACTGGGTAAGCTTTGTTAAGTCACTCACTCTCCGATTCCTCAGTTATATATTAAGAGCAGTAATACCCCACAGGGTTGTGGTGAGGACACATTTCTGGTTAGAAATAACACTTGTTAAGTTCTTAGCATCAGAGCCTAGCCCCTGCTTTTGCTCTGGTTGCTGTTGCTGCAAAGCTTCGTATGGTTATTTAGCTTGACCCTCACCAAAAGCTTTTAGGAGATTGACACTTTCAATATCTAACATTTATTTGCGCATAGGACTTTCAATATCTAACATTCTTTTGTGTATAGGACCGTACAATGTGAAAAATTGAGAAAGCTCTCAATGAGAACTGTTAAAAATGCTTTGTCAGGGGCGCCTGGGTGGCTCAGTGGGTTAAAGCCTCTGCCTTCAGCTCAGGTCATGATCCCAGGGTCCTGGGATCGAGCCCCAAATGGGGCTCTCTGCTCGGTGGGGAGCCTGCTTCCCCTCCTCTCTCTCTGTGTGCCTACTTGTGATCTCTGTCAAGTAAATAAATAAAATCTTTCAAAAAAAAATGCTTTGTAAATAAGCTTAACCCCAGTATTCTCATCAAAGCGTATTTTTAAACATCAAATAATAGCTGTGATAATAACCATATGCTCGATTTGAACCTATCAATTAATGATCATTACTGTTTACCAATCACTAATTCTGTCAATTTTATGGAATCAGTTTTTTTGTCAGTTCATCTAAGAGCATGTTATCTACAGGTAAAGTGTTTGGCTTTAGCCAGTGGAATAAAGTTTTAGCTTTATTAGAACTTCTCATGTGTTTATTTGGAATGAATTTGTTGGTCCAGTGGTTAGTTTATCAGGAAAAATATGGCTAGTGGTAGGGCAGATTTGTGACTCGAAAAAGCTTTCATAGTACATACATTTCAATAAGGTGATTAGGGAATCAGTTATTGGATTTTCTTCTGGGCCTTTCTATTTATCCATAATCTATTGCTGTGAAGGTGTTAAATTTTATCTTTTGGTCTATTAATTAATTCAACAAATAGTTTTTTTTTTTTTTTTTAAAGATTTTATTTATTTATCAGAGAGAGAGGGGGAGAGAGTGAACACAGGCAGACAGAGTGGCAGCAGAGGCAGAGGGAGAAGCAGGCTCCCCGCCGAGCAAGGAGCCCGATGTGGGACTCGATCCCGGGACGCTGGGATCATGACCTGAGCCGAAGGCAGCCGCTCAACCAACTGAGCCACCCAGGTGCCCCAACAAATAGTTTTTGAGTACATATTTTGTAAAGCAGAAGCAATTAGAACAGAAATGATGAATTAGGTATAAACCATGCTCTTAACCTTGCATTTTAGGAACATTTACTTATCATCTGTAACAGTCCATGGCCCTTTAAAAAATGTTTCCCCTCTGCTTTATGATACTTTGGTAGATACCTAATTTTTCTCTGGTTTGCTGTACTTATTATAGCAAATAATCCTCTTGTTTATGAGTTTTAGCGGGAAAGAAAGGGTTCATTAGAGATGGCCTTGGAAGACATTGCTATGATGAATTATAGAGATCATGTCATAAGGATAAGGTAACATGGATATTTATAGATGCACATTATTTTTCCCACTTGTTCTTCAGTCAGCTAATTGATACCTATCAGAGATTGGCAGATTTAGAATTATGCCCAGGTTTGTCACTTATATTTTATTTTATTTTTTTTTTTTTAAAGATTTTATTTATTTATTTGTCAGAGAGAGAGACAGGAAGCACAGGCAGACAGAGTGGCAGGCAGAGTCAGAGGGAGAAGCAGGCTCCCTGCGGAGCAAGGAGCCTGATGTGGGACTTGATCCCAGGACGCTGGGACCATGACCTGAGCCGAAGGCAGCCGCCTAACCAACTGAGCCACCCAGGCGTCCCTGTCACTTATATTTTAAAATAAGCTAGTGAGGGGGTACCTGCGTGGCTCAGTCTTTAAGGGTTTGCCTTTGGTTCAGGTCATGATCCCCGGGCTTTGGATGGAGCTCTGAGCCTTGTATCAGGCTCCTTGCTCAGCGGGAGGCCTGCTTCTCCCTCTCCCACTCCTCCTGCTTGTGTTCCTCTCTTGCTGTCTCTCTCTCTTTGTCAAATAAATAAATAAAATAAGCCAGTGAGGTTGAACTCTTATTACACATTATTAGCACAGCAAAAAGTTGTCTTTGTGTTCTGTATTGTTCAAAGGATCATCACTGACTTAACTTAATGCCAGTGTGTTTTTGATTTTACTAAGAGTTTCTTTTTTTTTTTTTTTTTTTTTTAAAGATTTTATTTATTTATTTGACAGGGAGAGATTACAAGTAGGCAGAGAGGCAGGCAGAGAGAGAGAGGAGGAAGCAGGATCCCCGCTGAGCAGAGAGCCCGATGCGGGACTCGATCCCAGGACCCTGAGATCATGACCTGAGCCGAAGGCAGCGGCTTAACCCACTGAGCCACCCAGGCGCCCCTTACTAAGAGTTTCTAAGAGGAGCATTAGCCCTCAGTTATGTATCCTGGGGACGACACAAGTGCTCATTCACTGATTATTGTTAGAGTTGGTTGTAAAGTGCAGTTGGAATCCTTTAGATCAGGGAAGCTTTACTGACCAGTAGAACTTGAAACACAGATAGATGTTGCCTTCTGAATTGTGAGTTAAGAAGTAGTTTCATTTATCTTCTGCATTGAGCCAAGTGAAGGGCACTTCCATTTGTTAATAAACAGCACTTAATTTTAATTTTTTTCTTTTTTATGGTTTCAAGAAAGAAGTAATTGCTTTTCTTATTGTTTTAGTCTGAATTTAGATACTCAAGGGTAGTATTAAAGCCTTTTAAAATTAAAGGAACTAAAACCCTAATTCAAATGAAGATTGTGTAGCTTAAGAGGGAATCAGTTCTAGTTTCAATTTTTGGTAACCCACATAAGAATTGTCTTTTAACAATTAAAGAACTGAATATTTATCTGTTAAGATTAACCTCAGATTATTGTGAGAATGTGAAATTACATTTCTTTTCTGCTTGATTCTCTGTTGTGTTTAAAATTTTGATTTTAAGTTATAAGGTTAGGTTACTATTTGCCTGTGGATATGTAAGCTGATTTTAAGTGATCTTTGAATCAGTATTTAAATGGAAAAGCTAACCAGCATATATAAAATATTTTTAATGAATTTATTGCTTAAGGTGAGGTTAAAATTTTTTAAAGTTAATGTAAAGAAAAATAATGGTGAATGTGTTACATGGATATGGCAGAAATCAAAAGTTGATTGAGATTGACTGAAGCTCGGGAAGTACTGCATTAGGTAGTCTTTTTTGTATCTTCTTTGTTGCTCATTGAGTCAGAGAGAAGGAAAGAGAATCATATTATGGAAAGGGGAATGGAAAAGTAGAAAGATGACTTGCCCGGAGCTGCCTTGTTAGTATTTGGCAGTCCGCAGGTCAAGTAGGGCCCATTGCTTTGTGGCATGTGCTGTTTCTGAGTTGCCTTTTTATATTTTTCTTTCCCTTTTCTTAGAGTGTAATTTACCTTTTTTGAATCTTTTAAAAATTGAAAACTGAAAAATGAGCAATTTCTGAGCACATGTGTAACTCCAGCTGCTCCTCTTAGATGATTAATTATATTTCTGTGTTTTGCTGTAAATAAAGTTAACTTGTTCCGCACAGGTATCTTTATGTTTATTTGTTCATTAAAAATATTTAATGGGAATATACTGTGTGTGCCTCTTTAATCTTAATTAGCTTATAATGTATGCCAGGCTCTCTGCTAAGCACTTCATATGTTTTATTTGCCACTTGGAGAATAGCCAGTGTTATCTATGGCCTAGTCATTTGAAGGTTTTGTATTCATTGTCATAACTAGGTGCTAAAAAAATCAAGAAAGGACACTGATCAATGAGTGCTGAGGGTTCTGTAATGCAGAGA
The DNA here is from genome assembly GCF_030435805.1 of Mustela lutreola. Lineage (NCBI taxonomy): Eukaryota > Metazoa > Chordata > Mammalia > Carnivora > Mustelidae > Mustela > Mustela lutreola. The sequence continues at coordinate 121,483,010 of NC_081296.1, read as the reverse complement.
ACAGGTAGGGCATTGGTGGAAGAATAGATATTGGAATTCCTTGTTTCTGGTTAAAATGAAGTGAAATATAATTCTAGGAATGAAGAAAGGTTACTACTTTGGCCTGTTACCTTGGTCTTTGTAGAAAATTTGGTTCCAGTAGCTGCTTCCGAAGTTTTTGTTCTTTTCAGCTTTAATACTTACTAGTCACTGCTGCCAACATAATAAGCCTCCCAGAACTTAACTGTCATGATCACACATCTGCTGCTGATCCCTCAAAAAAATCTACAGTGCTCCCCAGGGTCCACCAAATTAAATAGGAATGCCTTACCTGATGTTCATCTGAGACATTGCTGTTCAAACAGATAAATGTTAAACAAAAAATAGCTAATTTTTGAGCACATCATTCATTTATCACATATTATTTGGGAGTGTTTCCTATGTCGGGCACATTTATGTATGTGACCACATTTAATACTTAACCTTACCAATGGTAGGGTTAGTGCTGTTATCCTTATTTTACATATGAAGAAACTGAGGCACAGGGAAGTTAAGTGACTTCCAAGGCTCCTGTAGTTTGTGGTAGAGCTGGATTTGCAGCCGGAGTCTGCTGGAGCAGCTGAGATACGCTGACTACTCTGAAAATTTTAGACTGTTCTGTAGGCTCTGACTTTTCCCCAACATTCTCATCTCTTGCTATCACACTGATACTTTGCTAACTGCGTTTCCCTCTGCTTTTGTGTAAATGAAGAAAGGGGTATAGCTGTGGGGATAGATCAGTGGGCTTCAAGCCAGTAAGCATAGTTCTAGTCATAGCTACCATATACACCCCTCCATCAGATCTCTCTTGGTGCTGGAAATCACTTCACCTAGACGTTGGTCTTGACAGTCATCTAAAGTCTCCTTCTTCCTTACGCTTTGTGTGTTTACACTTGCTTACATAAACCATGTAACTTCACACTGGGTTAAACTTTACCTGCTTTAGTGAAGTATAATTAGGAGTTGGTATATTCTGGTTACCGGTTTGGTTCCTCTTCTCCATTAGCCCAACCAAAAATGCAAACAACATACATGACTCATACTGTTTACTTAGCCTGTAATTTGATTTTGCTATCTCCTGAAAGCATACTGGTTGAGTACATTTGCCTGATTTTATCCATAAGAAATAGGTGTCTCCTCATAAGGACATAGATGAATAACGATAAAGTGCTTTTTGGAAGAAGTTTAAACAGGGTAACATGGGATAATTTGCCCAGAGAATACTGGTAAGTCATTTAGAAGTACATTGGCTCAGACACAATATCAACAAAGGAAGGTATGACTCCTAGACCAAATGATAAGCCTGTTTAATCCTTAGTGAGCTTAACTAGAATGTTTTGCAAATAAAATTTACTCCTGTCACCAGCAACTGCACTTTGCTTCTGTGAAAAAGAAGGCATTTCCTTTCCAAGGTTATTCACAGATTAGGTTAACAAGGAGGGTTAGAATCCACTTGCTCTTCACATCAGTTATGCTAAGTCAGGAATTCAGGGAAAGACTTGACAACAGCAGTTTGTCACTTTTGTTATCTGCTCTCCCCATACTTTTCAAGTCACACTTTCCTTGATACCTTACTCACTCATTGCACTTTGCAGTGTTGATACCCAAGATTCTATCACACACCTCTCAGGATGCAGAATTGACATGCATTGGAGGTCAAGTCCCTGTGCCCTGAGAATTTTTTTCTTATTCTGGCCAATTTTAAAATGGAAGTTACATTCTGGAGGATTGGGGCATGTAGGAATCAATGAGAAAATGGCACCTGAGGAAATTGATAGGTTTATAACAGATCCTAGTAGTGGAGATGTTAGTGGAAAGACTGATTCCCATCTTCCCTTTTGCTTCTGCTTGGCTCCTACCCCTTGATACAGCAAGGTAAGATTACCTTATATAGTTGATAAGGTAACTCTGTAGGTCCCCCGCCTACCTTGCTGCATCTGGTCACCTGATAACAAGGTGACCATATATTCTGGTTTACTTGGGACTATCCCAATTTCCCCACTGTGTCAGCACAATTATTAACACTCCTTTCATTCTTAAAAAAAAAAAAAAGTCCTAATTTCAATGGTAAGTTATATGGCTACCTACTCATAATCACCTGAGCTGCCTGGTACTCAAGTCAAACCGAAGCCCTACTCTTGGCTCTTCCTGTTCACCATGGAATGCCTCTGTGAGAAAGCCTGCAAGCCTCCATTTTGTTGTCAGGCCTTTAGCTGCCACTTTTAAGGTACCGTGTTGAGCCTGAGAGGCTGAATGGTTGGTTAGTCCTTTGTTCCTACCTTTCTTATTAGAAAGCAGTAGAGACAGCTAAAACTGTTAAGAAAATGCTACGTCCAGAGCCTAAAAGTTACCCCTTCCTTTGTATATACCTCCTCTTAAAGTTATTGTTCTGATGTTCACTTGTACCTTCTTCCTTCCCCCTTTAAAAAAGTCTTCCTGTGGGTTTTTTCTTTTGCAGTTCATTTTAAGGAAAGGTGTTTTGGGGAATGATTCCCCGCTGAGTGGGATTTTTTTTCCCATAAGGTGCTTTTATCCAAAATGTGGTGTGATGTTGATGTTAAAACTACGTTAAGGGCGCCTGGGTGGCTCAGTTGGTTAAGCGACTGCCTTCAGGTCAGGTTGTGATCTTGGAATTCCGGGATCGAGTTCCACATTGGGCTCCCAGCTCCATGGGGAGTCCGCTTCTCTCTCTGACCTTTTCATGCTCTCTCTCTCACTCTCTCAAATGAATAAATAAAATCTTAAAGAAAAAAAAAGCTATGTTGTTAAAACTCCATGTTATGGAGTATCTGCCCAGTACCAGAATACATTTGGAGTAAAAGTTGGCCCTCAAATGTATAGATTGGCCCTGGGAAGGATTTTCAGGAATTGTAGCTTTTCAGGTATATGGCTAGTTGGCTCTAGACTATTTTTCATGTTGTGAAATGACATCAGTAAAGAAGTTTAGGGGCGCCTGGTGGCTTGGTTGGTAAGCGTCTGCCTTTGGCTCAGGTCATGATCCCAGATCCTGGCATGGAGCCCCACATCGGGGTCCCTGCTCAGAAGGAAGCCTGGTTCTCCCTTTTCCCACTCCCTCTGCCTGTGTTTCCTCTCTCGCGCTCTCTGTCTCTCTGTGTCAAATAAATAAAATCTTTAAAAAAGGGTTTAAGCGATCTGGTTTAGAGGCCTAATTTCACCATTGTCACTGTGCTCTTTTACTAATGTTCTGTCTCTGTATAATCATAGAATTTTATTGCTGGAAAAGATGAATGGTCATCTAATTGAAGCTTTTAATTTTACTTATAGGGACACAGAAGAGCAAAGAAGTGATTTGCCCAGTAGTTTGCAACTAGTTAAGTAGTACAGTCTAGATTAAAAACTGGTCTCTCAATAGGGAAATTCATGAGGTTCTGTGTTTCTAAAGGGCTTTACTCAGGTAAAGTGTTAAACTCTTTTGTTGGCTTTCTCTGCCATTACATTCTTTCCTTATTTATTTTTTAAAAAGATTTTATTTATTTATTTGACAGAGAGAGAGAGAGAGAGAGGAGAGATCACAAGTAGGTAGAGCTGCAGGCAGAGAGGGGGAAGCAGGCTCCCTGCTGATGTGGGGCTCGATCCCAGGACCCTGAGATCATGACCTGAGCCGAAGGCAGAGACTTAACCCACTGAGTCACCCAGACGCCCCACATTCTTTCCCTATTTATTTTTTTAGATTTATTTATTTTAGAGAGTGTGTGTATGTGTGAACAGTGGTGGGGGGCAGGAGCAGAGGGAGACAGGGAGAGAGAATCCTCAAGCAGACTCTCTGCTGAGTGCAGAGCCCAACACAGGGCTTAATCCCAGGACCCTGACATCATGACCTGAACTGAAATCAAGAGTTAGACACTTAACCAAATGTGCCACCCTGGCACCCCATTGCTACTACATTTTATGTGCAGTTTCATTGTCCCTGAACATAGTTGTTTTGAGTAAGTTGGCAGTGCCCGTTATTTTAGAGAAGTCAGTAGAGATTTTCCAGGTTGGAGGCACACTGTCACTGGCTGAGTCTCGAGTTTTAATTCTTCGTCAGCCTATACTTCCCTACTTTGGAAAGTCTGTTTCCTTCCAAGAACATTACTCAGGAGGTGGAATTTTCTGCAAACCTAGGTGCCTGTCAAAATCTTGTTATACAGCTTCTCTCATTCTGAATTTCCATTCAAGTCTTGTATCTAATTTCATTTGTATCCTTTGTGTTACTACTTAAGGCCAAGTGACTAATTGGAACCTCTGAGGATTGTTTTGTTTCCTTTTTTAGTGGTGTCTTGATTAAGTTTGATGGTTTATACAGATACCACTCACTCCCTGCCATAGATGACTGAAGCATGTGTTTTTGCCTTCCACATACTGGCAAGAAACAATTGAGATTTGCATGTTTGGCAACCAGCTTCAAGCAGCCCTTGACTCTCAGGGTTGACATCTCTGTTTATACCTGTTTGTGGGTGGGTATCATGTGCCTTCCTCAAAGGATTAAAAAGCATTGGGCTTGCATTTGCTCAACTTATATAGAATTGCTCAAGCAGAGAAAAGAAAGCTTTATTATGTTGCTAATGTTGCTTATGCAAGAAATTTTGCAAAAGTTAGGCAGGCAGTGTTTTTATTTTTAAAAAGGAAAAAATCAGAAACTATTCAGAATAAATGAAGAGAGTGTCTGTGATATAATCAGGAGACATATTGTCCAGGTTAGTTCTGTATGGAAGAAGTGAGACTGGACATGATCTGTGGTCTGGGAGTACCTTATAGTGCATCATACTATCTAAATAACTTCCTGGTGAATCCTTACTGTTATTGAGACACAAGAATCTGTTTTTAGTGTTCCCCTAGCTCTATTTGAGGAGCTTTTGTTCTTTGACATCTCATTAATTCCTTCCTTTACTATTGAGAATTTCCTGTTGAATCATGCTAGTCAGTAGAATAGGGTACTTAGAAGACAGGCTTCCCACTTATTCAGAAGTTTTTAAAAAGATCATATATTAACTGTAGGAAATTCAGAAAATAAAGAGATAAAGGAAGTACACCCACCTACTCAGGATGACCATTTTTGACACATGCGACATATTTTAGCCTTTTTTGTATACATATGTACATATTTTAAAAATAAAATTGGGGGGCGCCTAGGTGGCTCCATCGGTTAAGTGTCTGACTCTTGATTTCAGCTGAGATCATGATCTCAGGCTCCTGGGATGGAACCCCAGGTTGGGCTCTGTTCTCATCCGGCAGTTTGCTTGAGATCCTCTCTCCCTCTTCCTCAGCCCCTCCTTTTGCTCGTATTTTCATGCTCTCTCCCTCTCTCTCTCAAATCTTTTAAAAATTTTTTTAAAAATTAGAATTAGGGGGTGCCTGGGTGGCTCAGTCAATTAAGCAGTCATGATCCTGGGGTCCTGGGATCAAACCCCACATCAGGCTTTCTGCTCCGTGGAGAGCAAGAGCTCGTGGAGGCAGAGCAAGCCTGCTGCTCTGCCTGCTTGTGTTCTCTCTCTCTAATAAATAAAATCTTTAAAAAAAAAATTAGAATTAGGTCATCTCTGCTGCTTTGTAACTGTTTTCTTAATATTAACATTTTTTGGGTAGGTCATTGAATATTTCTCAAAAGCAGGGTTTCTCAGCCTCAACAGTATTGACATTGGGGCTGGGTAATTCTTTGTTACGGGGGGGGGGGGGGCTGTCCTGTGCGCTGTAGCATGTTTAGCAGCATCCGTGGCCTCTGACCAGTATATGCCAACAGCACCTCCCCTGTTGTGATGACCAAAAATGTCTTCAGACGTTGCCAGATGGTTCAGGCGCGAGATCACTCTGGGTGAGAACCACTTTCGAAATAAAAAATTCTTAAACTCTTTGGTCTCAGGACCTCTGAAAAGTCATTGAAGACCTCAAAGAACTTTATGTGGGTCATCTTTATCAGCTTTTACTGTATTAGAATTTAAAGCTGGTAAAGCTTAAAAATTCATTTAAGACTGGAAATAATAAACCTTATTAACCTAATAATATAACGAAAAGTAACTATTTTCCAAAATAATAAATAGTGAGAGGAGTAACATTGTCACGTCTTTCCATCTTTTTAATGTGAGACGTTATGAAGGCATTTACATTTAATCTGTTGTGGAATATTGGTTTAGCTGACATATATGAAGAAAATTCAGCCTTACACAGGTATGTAATTCTAAAACGGAAGAGTATTTTAATGCCTTATCAGATGACTGTGCATATTCTTTGAGATTATATCAAAACTCAACAAGTGGAAGTTTCTTAGATCAGTTGCACTGTAGAATCTGAAACCATACCAGAGAGATTTTCGGTCTGTTACATTAAAATCCTTCGGTCTGTGGGAGCGCCTGGGTGGCTCAACTGGTTAAGTAGCTGGCTCTTGGTTTAGGCTCAGGGCATGATGATCTCTCAGGGTCATGAGTAGGGGAGTCTGCTTGAGACTCTCCCTTTGACCCTTTGCCCCTCCTCACCCCTGTGTGCACACGTATGCACATGCTTTCTAAATAAATAAGCAAATACATAAATAGAATCTTTAAGAAAAAAGCCTTCTCCTTAGGTTGCTGGCTTTTCTTGAAAAATTCAAAGGTCAGGCAATCTTGAGGCTGCATTCCTCTATGGCTATAACTGGCTGGAGCTCAGTAGCAGCTTGTTCTTTTTTTTTTTTTTTTTTTTTTTTTTTTAAAGATTTTATTTATTTATTTGACAGAGAGAAATCACAAGTAGATGGAGAGGCAGGCAGAGAGAGAGAGAGGGAAGCAGGCTCTCTGCTGAGCAGAGAGCCCGACGCGGGACTCGATCCCAGGATCCTGAGATCATGACCTGAGCCGAAGGCAGCGGCTTAACCCACTGAGCCACCCAGGCACCCAGCAGCTTGTTCTTTAAAAGGGTTATATGTTCTCCAGTCAGCCCGTCACTCTGACAGGTTTCCCTCATTTGCTTTGTCCTGGCCCCTGTTGTATTTGAGAGGCTGAATTGTATCCTGGTAAGGAGTACAGTCTCTGGAGCCAGAGTACCTGGCTGGGATTCAGATCCATGATCCCACTCTTGATTGCTGTGTACCTTCAGGATAGTTAGTTTTTCTGTAGTTTTATCTGGATAATAAGGATAACAACAATACCTCTTTGATAAGATAGTTAAAAGGATTAGAAGAGCCACTAAATGTAAAACCCTTAGGATAGCCCCTGGCCCAGAATAAATTTAGCTCTGTTAGCTATCGTTGGAGTTCAAACGGCATACATTTGGCTAACATTTCTGTAGCTCACACTGTGTATCAGGCAATGGGCCAAGCCCTCCACACAGATCTATCTCATTAATCCTAACATAACACTATAAAACAGGTGGGGTTATTTTCTCAGTTTTGCAGAGGAGAGGATACAAGTGAGAGAGGTTAAGTTACCTGCCTGAAGGCACTCTGCTAGTAAGTGGTAGTGACATCGAGAGTTGAACCTTTGCACTTGTATGCCAAGCCTGTGGTTTTGAATGCTGTGCTGCCTCATGCTACATCTGCCTCTAAAATAGGTCTAATTACAGAAGTGGCAGGCTTGGGTAAATGGAGATTAGTGCTCTTAATGTTTTCGTAAGTGATTTGAGGAGAGTATGCATATAAATATCTCAAATTTATGTATGACATCATTTCCTTCCAGTAGTGAAGCACCAAACCAATGAGGGTAAACTGCAGGCAACTTTTTTTGTCCAGATGGAGTGAGAGAGCGGAAGAGTGACTACTCCCTTTCTTTCTTTTTTTTTTTTTTTTTGGAGAGCGAGAGCTTGTGAGGGTGGAGACAGAGAGAGAGAATCTTAAGTAGGCTCTACACCCAGCAGAGCCAAACCAGGGCTCAGTCTCATGACTCCTGAGCATAACCTGAGCTGAAACCAAGAGTTGGAGCTTAACCGACTGAGCCATCTAGGTGCCCCTGATTACTACTGACTTTTAGAGTAGGTAAATGTAAAATAAAACAATGAAGAAAAATAACAGACTGCATGATGTGCTTCAAGATATTTAGTAAGGACTTGAGAGTCATTTTGGTGTATTATTTGAAGGTCAAAAAGGTCAGCAAACATTTCAAACCCATTAGGATAACTGTTACTTAAAAACAACACAAGACCATGGACTCTAGGCAGCCAGGGTCAGTGAGGGATCTCAAGATGGCTGGGCAAAAACTTGCTCTAATAACTATTGACTGGGTAGCTTTTGGGGAGATCATACCCCAAAACCAGAAGGCCATTGCTAACTCCCTAAAATTTTGGAATGAGACACTTACCTCCAAGTTGGCCACTGTCCCTGAGAAACCCCCTACTATCGACTGGGCTTACTCTAAGGCCAATGTGACGAAGGCTGGCTTGGTAGATGACTTTGAGAAGAAGTTCGATGCCCTGAAGATTCCTGTGCCAGAGGATAAATACATTGTTCAGGTGGATGCTGAAGAAAAAGAAGATGTGAAAAGTTGTGCCAAGTTTTTGTCTCAAAGGCCAGGATTGTGGAATACAAGACACAGCTGGAGAAGCTAAAGAACCTAGTTTCATTTGATCAGATGACCATTGAGGACCTGAATGAAGCCTTCCCAGAAACCAAATTAGACAAGAAGTATCCCTGTTGGCCTCACAAGCCAATCAAAAATTTATAAACTTGAGGTGGGGAAAGAGCGCTGGCCCTTGAATTATAAACGCTGGACATTAAAAAAAAAAAAAAAAAAAAAGACCAAAACAAAACAAAATAATAGGTGTTGGTGAGGATGTGGAGAAATTGGAAGTCTAGTGCAGTGTTGGTTGGTGGGAATGTGGGATGGCACAGCCACTGTGGAAAACAATACTCAGAAATAGTTTTCAGTTCCTCAGAAAAGTAAACAGAATTACTGTATTATCCAGGAATTTCATTTTTCGGTATAAACGCCAAAGAATTGAAAGCAGGGAGTTGAGCAGATAATTTGTACACTCATGTTCATAATAGCATTATTCACTATAGCCAAAGATTGGGAGCATGAATGGACAAACAAAATATGGTATATACATAAAACAGAATATTATTCAGCCTTAAAAAGGAAATTCTGACACATGCCACAAAATATGTATTGAACCATGAAGACATTATGATGAAATAAGCTAATCATAAAAGGACAAATATTGTATGAGTCCATATATATGAGGTACTTAGAGTAGTTGAACTCCTGAAGACAGAAATAGGGTCTCTAGAGTTAGAATCATGGTTGCCAAGGGCAGGGGAGAGGCAGGAATGGAGATTTATTATTTTGTACAGAATTTCAGATTGGGAGGATGTAAAAGTTTTGGAAGATGGGTGGTGGTGATACTTGAATAACAATGTGAAAATGTGAATGTATTTAATGCCACAAAACTCTACACTTGAAAATGATTTAAAAACCCAGCAAAATGCCAGGCATATCTAGGAGAAAATTAATGAAGACAAAATGGAAAATGCTTTTCTTTCCTGTGTAATGTGGTAGGGCAGACTCACTTAAAATTCATAGTAGTATTTTGGCCTCCCCACTTCGGGGTAAGAGGAATACAAGTTGATTTTAGGCTCCAGGCCTAGCTCCTTGCATTAGCAAGTCATTATGTCTCTCTGATCCTCATCTGTAAAAAGGGTTTATATAATCCTTATTTCACAAGCAGAGATGTATGTGAATGAATTTCTGTGCTGAGAATAATGCTAATTATTTTCATCTTTGGGAAAAGAGCAAAACAGACTTCATTTCCCATTCACTGAAGTGGCTGGCTATGTGGCCCACAGGCTGAGCCTCTGTATTTCCATGCCTGCTCTTAAAACTCAGCAGAGATACGGGCCACACAAAAAGTTTGGCTTCACAAAGTGGTGATATATACACTGCAAAGAAGGAGTAAATAGGCTAAAAAGATTTAAGGCGTGCTGAATAATTTTCCTTTTGTTTCTGTAAGTTAAAAAAAAAAAAAACCCAACTACAGCAATATAAAAGCGATTAAAAAAAAAAAAGATTTTATTTATCTTCTTGACAGAGATCACAAGTAGGCACAGAGGCAGGCAGAGAGAGAGGAGGAAGCAGGCTCCCTGCTGAGCAGAGAGCCTGACGCAGGGCTCTATCCCAGGACCCTGAGACCATGACCTGAGCTGAAGGCAGAGGCTTTAACCCACTGAGCCACCCAGGCGTCCCTAAAAGGGATTTTTTAAAAAAGATTTTATTTATGTGAGAGAGAGCAGGAGCGGGGGTGTGGCAGAGCGGGGAGGGAGAAGCAGGCTCTCCACTGAGCAGAGGCTCCAACCCAGGACCCTGGGATCAGGACCCAAGCCAAAGTTAGATACTTAACTGACTGATCCACCCAGATGTCCCTACAATATAAAGGGTTATTAACTAAAATTGCTCTTTCCAAGAGATAACCTCTGTTAAACATTTTGATTCTGCTCTTCCATTTACAGATTTGTGTGTGTGTACATACGTATATGTTTTATTAAAATGTATCAGGGTGCTGATTGAATCAGAGCATGTGACTCTTGATCTCAGGCTTGTGAGTTCAAGCCCCACACTGGGTGTGGAGATTACTTACAAATAAAATCTTTTAAAAAATGTATCATGCTATTCATACTCTTGTGCTACCTAAAATAAGAGTTAGAAACATTAGGGCAAATTCATGAATGATGTGTACAAGGAACTAGAACATTCTGAGGGTTATGTATACCTAATATATGACACACTGGGTAAGTGTTTTTACATATTTATATCTATACTGACAATGACCCTGTGAGATATTTGGTATTTTCTTCATTTTAGAATCATAAAACTGAGGTTAGAGAAGTAGAGTAACTCACCCAAGGACACATGGATGGTGCATCTAGGCACTTTTCTTCCAGAACTTGTACTTCATGTACCCTTCTATAGTACCACCTTTATTTACTAGGACTGCAAATCCTGGATCTAATCCCATTCTGCCATTTTTAAAAAGAAAATATTGTTTTGAATAGTTAGTACAGTCACAAACACTTCTTGGTCGTAGTGATTATTCCATGTCAGTACGGACAGAAATGCCTCATGCCTCCCCCCATCATAATATATGGTACATACATGAACAATAAACCTTCTTGTATTTTTGTTGTGGTAAAATATAATAACACAAAATTTACCATTTTTACTGATTTAACTATTCCTTTCAGTTGTATAAAGTACATTTGCATTGTTATTGTTATACAACCATCATCACCATTCATTTCCAGGAGTTTTTCATCTTGCAAAGCTGAAACTCTGTTTCCTTTAAACAACATCCCCGCCCCCTCTGCAGCTACTTTCTACTTTATGTCACTATGAATTTGACTACTCTAGATGCCTCATATAAGTGGAATTGGACAGTATTTGTCCTTTCGTGTTTGGTTTATTTCACTGAACAGTAATTTTAACCTGACTTCTAATGATGGACTTTTAAATGGTTTAGTTTCTTGCTCTTCAGACAATGTGCTGCAGGAGTATTTGAAGGATCAAGTTTTAGAATGCTCTCTTAGTCCTGTCCTCTCCTTGCCTGAATTTCTGAGGAAGCCCAAAACAAATTCTTTTCCTTCTGGGCCTCAGCTTTTCTGGGCTATAAAATAAGAATAATTATTTAATTATAATTTAATTTATATTTAATTTAATTAATAATTATAATTATTTAAAATTTAAATAATTACTTTTGTTACAGTATGCTATGAGGGCTTGTATAGTTTTTGCTTCTATTAGAAGAACCCTTTGAAAAGAGTATTTATTTATTTTTAAATTTAAAAATTTAAAAAATTTTTAAAAATTAGCCCAATTCAGGGCTCGAACTCATGACCCTGAGATCAAGACCTGAGCTGAGATAAAGATGCTTAAACTGACTAAGCCACCCAGGCATCCTGAAAGAGTACTCTTTTTTTTTTTTTTTTTTTAAGATTTTGTTTGTTTATTTAACAGATCACAAGTAGGCAGACAGGCAGGCAGAGAGAGATTGGGGGTAAGCAGGCTCCCCACCGAGCAGAGAGCCCGATGTGGGTTCGATCTCAGGACCCTGAGATCATGACCTGAGCTGAAGACAGAGGTTTAACCCACTGAGGCACCCAGGCATCCCAAGAGTACTCTTTTAAATATAAAGCTTCTTTGTAACTTCAAAACTGTTGCCGCAGTGTGATTATAGTACATTTTGGGATGAATTGGTGAGTTTAGTGCGGAATTAAATCAACCCCAAATGACCAGCAACAGAGTAGCTTATGTTCCTTTGGAGTTCTCAGATGAATTAAAGCTAAACAGTCATTCATGAGTAAACCAGGCTTAGAAGCCCTGTCCTCTGCTTGTCGCTTGCTTGGTCCTGGTGCCAAGCAGAAAGGCCTTGCCTTCCTATGAGGTCTCTGTGCTCCCCAGGAGCCCTAGAGAGACTGGGGATAACCAACCTTGCAGAAGGACCGAACTGGCCAGCGCTCAGAGCTGGCTTTATGGATCCTTCTCTCCACTTGATTATATGCAGGTCCAACAGTCTCTCTGCGTGGAAGCACACAATACATCTCCGCTCCTTTGAATTTTTCTAGATGATTTACAGAGAGAGGAGAACTAGCCAGTTTTTTTCAGGTTCTGAACTGATTTATCCTTGTTCCACTAGCCCTCCTTTGCTTTGTGGGGTCAGAGATTTGGCCACAGCTGTTATGCTCCCTCTACTGGCTCTAAAGCAGCTCCGCAATTTCAGGTGATAACCTAGTTTGCACCCACTGTGGTTTTTGACAACACATGGTTGAAAAGTGTTGTCTTTGCACAGAATTCTTAATACCTTGCCTAAGGAAATGTGTGTGTGTGTGGGGAGGTGCGCCTTATATCTTCTGACACTAAGCTCGAGGGCAAAGTGTAAGAAACAGGCCCTGCCATAGCCATGATTTCTGACTCAGTGATTCCAATCTCCTATGGACTTGGGCTGTCATCATCGTGTTAGATACTAAGGACACATCATTTTGCTCAAGGCGTTCTACAAATAACCACGTATTTTAAATTGCTAAGCATTATTTGGCAAAATTAAATCATCATATGAATGTCTAGTATGAACACTAACGATAATGCCAGAGAATAGTTATGTCTTTAAGTGCATAGGTGTAGATATTATTTTCCTTTTTATTAAACTTCTTTTTTTTTAAGCTGCTCCAATTCAGGAGAGGTTGTGCTACCTGGCATTGGTCTGATTGAATAAGTAGAAGTTCCATCAGTTCTATATTTCTTTGCCATGAGTAAACCAGCCCTTCCTGGGGAGTCTTGTTTTCATTTTTCTTTTTCTATCATGAACATTTTCTAAAATTTTTATTTAAGTCAGCTCTACATCCATTGTGGGGCTCAGACTCACAACCCCAAGATCAAGAGTTAAATGCTCTTCTGACTGAGCCAGCCAGCTGCCCCTCTATTGTGAACATTTTAAAAATCCAAAATGTTTTATTTTATAGAAATGTTCAAGTATTCACAACATTGTAGTATACCCATCTGTAATAATTACCAACATTTTATTGATCACCTATTCCCCCCTACCTTTTTATTTCTCGAATATTTTAAACGAAATTCCAGACATATCAGTTCACCTTTTTCACTATGCATCCCTAATTGATGAGCACTTTTTTATCTCTTTTTTTAACAGCACCATAATGCCATTATTATACTTAAGAAACATGACAGTACTAGGGCGCCTGGCTGGTGTAGCTGCTAGAGCATGTGACTCTTGATTTTAGGATCATGAATTCAAGTCCCAACTTGGGTGTGGAGCGTACTTAAAATAAGAGATATAACACAACAGATGAATGGATAAAGAAGATGTAGTATAGATATACAATGGAATATTATGCAACCATCAAAAGGAAATGAAATCTTGTCATTTGCGACGACGACGACGTGGCTGGAACTCTTGGAGGGTATTATGGTTAGTGAAGTAAGTCAGAGAAAAACAATTATATGATCTCTCTGATATGAGGAAATTGAAAGGCAACATGGTGGGTTTGGGAGGTAGGAAAGGAATAAATGAAACTAAGATGGGATCTGGAGGGAGACAAACCATAAGAGACTCTTAATCTCACAAAACAAACTGAGGGTTGCCGTGGGGAGGGTGGTAAGGAGGGTGGTGGGGTTATGGACATTGGGGAGGGTATGTGCTATGGTGAGTGCTGTGAAGTGTGTAAGCCTGACAATTCACAGACCTGTACCCCTGGAGCAAATAGTCCATTATATGTTAATAAAAAAATTAAAAACTATATTAAAAAATAAGAGACATAACAATGCTTCCTTAATAACATAAAACAAAAATAGAGAGATGAGCACTGAGTAATGTATAGAATTGTTGAATTGCTATATTGTACACCTGCAACTAATATAATATGTATGTTAAATATACTGAAATTTTAAAAAATTAATTAAAAAAGCAAAGAAAGTAATTGGGTTTGACAAAATGTTGACAGTTTATTAAATTTGCTTGTAGCCTTTTTTTTTTAAACAGAACTTTATAGATACAGTCGAAGTCCCCTTTTACTAGATGTGTTTATCTACAATTTATGGTATTTATATATTTAAAAATGTAAACTTAATGTTATCTTTTACATATCCTTCTGAAACTTCATTACTTACCATTAGGTTTTCAAGATTTACTCGTGTTGTTACACATATTCCTAGTTCATTTTAACTGCTGTATGGTGTTCTATTTGGTTGTGTTCTAGTGGAACTTACTAATTTATATATTAGTGAATACTTAGGTTGTCCATGGGTTTGTTTGCTTTTTTGCTACTATAAACAGGGATGCAGTGAACATTCTTGTGCATTTCCTTGTGCCACTTTTGTAAGAATGTATGTAAATTATAATATGCATTCCCCTGATTATTTTTTAAAAGATTTTATTTATTTATTTGACAGAGATCACAAGTAGGCAGAGAGGCAGGCAGAGAGAGAGGGGGAAGCAGGCTCCCTGCTGAGCAGAGAGCTCGTTGGCGGGCTCTATCCCAGGACCCTGGGATAATGACCTGAGCCGAAGGCAGAGGCTTTAACCCACTGAGCAACCCAGGCGCCCCTCCCCTGATCACTTTAGAGGTTGAGATGCTCTGTTACATTTTTTGGCTATATGGATTTTCTCTTCTGTGAATTGTCATATTTGCCTCTTTTCCTAATGGTTTTAAGAATTGATTTGTAGTAATTCTTTGAATATTTTGGCTCCTAAGCCATTGTCAGTTTTGTGTATTGTTAAAATCTTTCAACTCAGGCTGTCCTGAGTCCCTTGTTCCCTCCCTTGTTCCTGGCCCCTTAGTTTACTCCAGTTTAGTCAGCTTCTATTTTTATTCCTATGCTCCCTTGTTCTATTCTAACCTACACATTTTTGAGTTATGTTACCAAGATGGGGGATCCCTTCAGTTGTCCATTAGATGAACCGCTTTCTCATTTACGGTTTATTTTTGGTTCTGTAAGGTAGGCAACCCAGAATAGTGGTTAAGAATGGAGGCTATAGGGGTGCCTGGGTGTCTCCATCAGTCTGCCTTTGGCTCAGGTCATGATCCCAGGGTCCTGGGATTGATCTCAACATCACATTGGACTCCCTGCTCAGCAGAGAGTCTGCTCCTCCTCCTCTCTCTGTGTGCCTCTCTGCCTACTTGTGTTCTCTCTGTCAAATAAATGAGTAAAATCTTAAAAAAGAATGGTGACTGTAGAGTCTTAACTGTTTGCTTTTGAATCTTAGCTCAACCACATTACTTAATGTGTGTGACCATGGCAAGTTACTTAACCTTCTTGTATACTTGGCTGTATAATCTATAAAACCCTTAAGGGTAGAGCTGTTATGATCCACATTTTATATTTGATGAAACTCAGGCTCAGAGAGATTAGATTAGAAACATGAGTAAGTAGAAGAAACATGTGGACCTTTTTATCTTTTAATTTTACACTTTTGGTAGAGGTGTGGGTACAGAGAAATACTTCTGCAATATAGGATACACAGTAGCAAAAGCCATGCCTCAGTGTTGGGGAAAAACAGTAAGAGTAGAACTATAGAGAACTAAAGTGCCCACTGCCTGTTAAGAATCTATTAATAGGTTAAAAAATTCCTTTGTGTCATTATTCATTAAAATAAAACAAAAACACACACTTTTATTTTTATGACTTTAACATAAAAGAGATACAGAATTTTTCTTAAGGTTTTTTTTTTTTTTTTTTTTAAAGTAATCTCTGCACACAACATGGGGCTTGAACTCATAACCCTGAAATCAAGAATCATGTTCTCCACTGACTAAACCAACCAGGTGCCTCAAGATACAGAATTTTTAGATAAACATCCCAGGCCAGAGAACTCATAGTTGAAACAGGCAAATCATAAATACAGGAACTGAGCCACACTAAAGGGTTCAGTTTGATAGACAATGAAGGGGGAGGGGGACATAGAACTTGATTTTGACAAAGAAAGAAGGAACCGAAGGAGCAAAAGCAACTTCTTTCTAGGGGAGGGAGAATAACTTTGACTTAGCTACTGTACCGTCTTTGATTTTTTTTTATTATTATAAAAGGAAATATGTTTATGACAAAAAGTCAAGTACTACAAGAAGGTATAAAGTAAAAATTAAAGTACAAAAGTTTCCCAAAAGAATTAAAAGAATCCCAAAAGAATTACAAGATGGAATTGGGAGGGAGACAAATCATAAGTGACTCTTAATCTCACAAAACAAACTGAGGGTTGCTGGGGGGAGGGAGGTTGGGAGAAGGGGGTGGGATTATGGACATTGGGGAGGGTATGTGCTTTGGTGAGTGCTGTGAAGTGTGTAAATCTGGTGATTCACAGACCTGTACCCCTGGGGATAAAAATATATGTTTATAAAAAATAAAAAATTAAAAATTTTAAAAAAAAAGAATCCCAAAAGAATTAAAAGCAGGGACTTGAACAGATACTGGTATATCCGTGTTGTTAGCAACATTATTCAGAATAGCCGAAAGGTGGAAACAACCCAGATGTCTATCAGTTGATAAATGGATAAACAAAATATGGTGTGTGTAAGTGTGTATAACAGAATATTATTTAGCCTCAAAAAAGAGTGGAATTCTGATACATGCTTCAATATGGATGATCTTTGAAGATATTATGCAAAATGAATAAAAAAGACAACTATCGTATGATTCCACTTATATGAGTTACCTAGAACAGTTAAATTCATAGAGGCAGAAAGTAGAGTGGTGGTTACTGGGGATGGGAGAAGTTATTGTTTACTGGGTACAGAGTTTCATTTTGGGATGATGTGAAGATTCTGGGGATGGATAGTGGTGGTGGTTGCACAATAGTGCAGATATACTGAATTGTATAGTTAAAAATGGTTAGTATGGTAAATTTCACATTATATG
Organism: Mustela lutreola; assembly: GCF_030435805.1. Classification (NCBI taxonomy): domain Eukaryota; kingdom Metazoa; phylum Chordata; class Mammalia; order Carnivora; family Mustelidae; genus Mustela; species Mustela lutreola. Next base: position 121,465,677 of record NC_081296.1, on the reverse strand, counting down.
TAAATTTTCCACAGTGAAAAAGTTTCCCAACTCTAGCCTGGAGGTGGTGTCCACTATAAACAATTTTTTTAAAAGATTTTATTTATTTATTTGTAAGAAAGAGAGAAAGAAAGTACACAAGCAGGCAGAGAGGCAGGCAGAGGCAGACAGAGAGGCAGGCTCCCTGCCGAGCAAGGAGCCCGATGTGGGACTCCATCCCAGGACCCTGGGATCATGACCTGGGCCAAAGGCAGCCGCTTAACCCACTGAGCCACCCAGGCGTCTCCACTATAAACAGTTTTTATAATAGCCAGATAAGTAGGAGAATATAAGCATATATATGCAAATATGAACATGTTAGTTCAAAGTCTGCTCTTTGAGGGCACTCAGTTAGGTTTTGGGGACTCCGCAGTGTACAAAATTGACAAAGTTCCTTCAGTCATGGAGCTTTTTAAAATTTTGTTTTACACAAAATGAAGTTTGATACACATATTGGTTTTTTTTTTTTTTTTTTTTAAGATTTTATTTATTTATTTGACAGACAGAGACCACAAGTAGGCAGAGAGGCAGGCAGAGAGAGAGAGGAGGAAGCAGGCTCCCTGCTGAGCAGAGAGCCAGATACGGGGCTCGATCCCAGGACCCTGGGATCATGACCCGAGCCGAAGGCAGAGGCTTAACCCACTGAGCCACCCAGGTGCCCCGATACACATATTGTTTTATACCTTACATTTCCCCTTAATAAAGATGGACACATTTCCAAGTTAGTTCTTACAGATTTACTGATTTCATGGCTGCACGGTATGCCCTTATATGGATGTGTATAATTTGTGGCTGTTGGATGGGAATGGAGGAGGGAAAGAAGAGGTACAGAGAGCTGTGGTTTGCTGCTCGTGTTTGCCCCTTTTGTAACTTAAATTTTTATTGGGAGAATAGTATAGGCTTGTTGTAGAAAGTTAGTGCCAAATATATCAAATAAAAGTAAAAACCCTCCAATCTGTTTTTTCCCCGTCTTTCAATCCTGTTCCCTGACAATAGTTACCACTATTAATCATTGTTAACACTTGAAAGTTACTCATCTTTCAGACATTTTTAATGCATCTGCAAATATAAAAAATACATAGAATATACATCTTCTCATTTGTTAGAAGCTGGCTCATGCAGTATAATACTGCTCATTTAATTCAGATGATTGTGAGTTATGTAGAGGGAAGAGCTGGCCTGGGCTTTATGAGAGCTAGGCTCTGTCTAGATGGTGCCTGGGGCAGGCAGTTCCTTAGTTGTCACTTGCATGCTGTTCCATAGTCAATGAGGTCACATTAAGGAGAGAAAACTAGTATGCTAGAAGTATTACTGTGGAGTTCTTTGGTTGCAAGCATTAGAAACCAGCTCAGCTTCTGTTAGACAAAAAATGGTGGGTCGGGGGGGGTGGTGGTGCCTGGGTGGCTCAGTCAGTTAAGCAGCTGCCTTGGGCTCAGGTCATGATGTCAGGTCCTGGGATAGAGTCCCAGGTCAGGCTCCCTGCTCAGCAGAGAGCCTGCTTCTCCCTCTCCTTCTGCCTGCCACTCTGCCTATTTGTGCTCTCTATCTCTCTGTCAAATAAATAAATAAAATATATATTTTTTTTAAATGGGGGGCTTTATAGAAGGATTTTTAGGTAGCAAGTAAAGAAATATTTATTTAAAAAATCTTTAAAGATGTTATTTATTTATTAGAGAGAAAGAGTACGAGCATGGGGAGCAGCCGAGGGAGAGGGAGAAGCAGGCTTTCTATTGATCAGGGAGCCCGATGCAGGGCTCTATCCCAGGACCCTGGGATCATGACCTGAGCCAAAGGCAGATGCTTAACCAGCTGAGCCATCCAGGTGCCCCAAGTGAAGAAATATTTAAACTCAGTCTCTGGAAAGTCAGGAATAGGGTGGCTCTGAGGGTTTCAATATCAGTGTTTATCCCTTTCCATTTCTATATGTCCACGTTTTTCTGGGGAAAAGTGAGTGGCTTAGAGATTGTGTGTCTACTGATAGTTAAGGGGGTAGAGTCCTGGGTTTATGTGCCCCATGAGAATCTTACAGAATTGGGGAGTTGCAGTTTTGGAAAGGATGGGATTCAGGGCTGGCAAAACTGAGTGTCAGCCTTAAGTGTCAGTCATTTTAACCCTAGATTCTTAACTCCCCTCTCAAGGAGGAGATGACCGCCGGGTTCTGCTATGGCACATGGAACAAGCTATCCACTCCAGAGTCAAGCCCATACAGCTGAAAGGAGAGCACCATTCCAACATTTTTTGCCTGGCTTTCAACAGTGGGAACACCAAAGTATTCTCTGGAGGTGAGGAGAAGGGAGATTTCTACTTTGGGCAATTCACCGTGGCTGAGATTTTAGATAAAGGAGTGCTAAAATAACTCCTTGTTTTTCTTTATTTCACTGGGCTGTAGAATTACTGGTTTCCCATAGCTGTCTTTTCTGCATTACAGCAGTTTAGACGGGTATAGGAGCGCAGTTCTTCCCTCCCTCCCTTCCTCCTTCCTTCCTTCCTTCCTTCTGTTCTTTTGATTCTTCACTGTCATTTGTTTGTTTTTGGTAGAAAACTTCCTACATTGCAGTCTGGCATGTAGAAACATACACACATATTTAAAATAGTACTTAACCTTACTCTGTGTGGTACATTTTGATTTTTTTAAAATGCTACTTTATTCTTAAAGAACTTAAAGTTTGTGACTCAAATTGATGTCGTGATCCATGGATGGCTCCTGTTCGAAAAACGTTGTGTTAGGGTACAATTAGAATGGCTTGGGCTCAAGCCAGCCTCACGGTGGTCCTTATCAACCACACTCCTTTCTGACCACAACATTTCTAGTTCTCACCTCTCTTTTGCACTGCAGATTTTGCCATGAATATCTAGCTATGTGTTCTAAAAGCAATTTAAGTGCGGCAGATCTTAAAGCCAAGAGTATTAGTCTTCCTCCTGTACAAATATTTCCTCATGTTCCCTGGATTCCTTTTCTCAGTTACTGTCAGCATTCACATAAATGATTTAAGCTATTAAATTTAACTTTCAGAAATTGCTAATATTGAAGCACTTTTAACTAAAAAATGACACTTCCACATAGTTCAGCTTAACAGAAATCTTGAAGTCATCCTCAAACCTTCCTTTCTTTCATTTACGTATCTTGTCACTCACCAACTAGACTTGCAAGCTTCTCATATTCATCCTTTACTTTCTGTTCTCTTTTTTGTACCTACTGCCCTGGTTCGGGTCCTTATCTTTGATCCGGACTGTTGCAGTGGCCTTTGTGATTTCTGCAACCTGTCTGTAACTCTCCTTATTTATTACAAGTTTTCTTTTAAAAATAAAATTTAACCGTGTCAGCCTCTGACCCTACAGTGTCCTCAGGATGAAGTGTAAACTTCTACTTCTTGAGTCTCATTTCCCTCCCCAGTATCTTGTACTCTAGCCCACTAAACCACTAGCCATCTTAGGTGCCCTTGTATCATTTGCTCTTGCTCTTCCTTCATGGATCATGATTAATTGTCCAGTCCCCACTAATTCCCCTAAGTCTTCCACTGGTAAGAGTTTTGAGTTACTGGAGTTTCTGTTCAGATATCTTCTTCCCCATAAAAACGTTCTCCTTTTCTGCCATGTACTTTCAAACCCACTCCTGAAGGAAATATTATTTCCTTTTTCTGTGTCCCCATTATAGAGCATATCACTACAACATAACTCATTTTGTCATTATTAGTTGCTGCATAGATGGACTGGAAGTTCTTTGAGGGCCAGGCAGAATCTTCCTCTTCCTCTTCTTGTATCCCCAGCACCTCAGCTGTGCCTGTTACCTAGGAGGCATTAGTCTGGGTTTGATTACTTGGTACGCACCCACAATAGAGTTTATAGCCAGAGATCTAGGATGTCCCGGGCCACATCTCTACTGCTTCTGTTACTTTCTGTTGAAGTGACTGTTGGTTGTGCTTTCAGTGTAGAGTGGGAATTTTTTTACTTTTCTTTTCATATTCAGGTTTTTATGTTTGGTTATATAAGCACTTTGAAGGCAGGACTACACATATTGTGAATGTAGTATTTTTAGATTCCTTGATGGAATAAAGAAAAATGCAATAGAAAGAAGTTGTGGATAAAAATTTTCCCATCACTTATAATCACACAATCATCAGATTTTAATGTTGTGAGATGATAAGGATATCAATATCAGGAGATACTTATTAGGCACTTACTAAGTGCTCGGCCCTATTCTGAATGGTTTTGCGAATGTACTCTTACCTTTGCAATGACCCTATGAAGTAGGTACAATTATCCTTATTTTATAGATAAACAAACTGAGGCATAAGTTATCTGTATTCTAAGTCTCACAGTTGTTTTGCTTAAAAAAAAAAAAAGCTAGCTTGGATGAATTAATTTGCCCATGATCATTTACTCCTTTATGTTTCTTAATGGCCACAGTTTTTTGTTTTTTTAATTCCATATATATATATGTATATATTATAATCCATTTAGTAATTCATTTTGGAAAGCACCTAATTGCTACTAGGCTTTTGAAAATTCTTTTATATCTTTCTGACATTATTTTTATAAAACTTTTTTTCTAATTAATACTCCTAATTTATATTAACATTGACTTTGTTCATATGCTTTCTGAAAACTTGAAAATTTCATATTGTGATATGGACAGGTAGCACTTTGCAGGAATTATCAAATGTCTACTTTTCTCCCTTACAGGAAATGATGAGCAAGTTATCCTCCATGATGTCGAAAGGTAAATAGATTGTTGGTATGTGAAGGTGACTGACTCCAGTTTTCACATGAAGAAAGGCAAATATCTCTTTAGACAGAAGTAGTTGTTTTTTGAAGGAAATAACATGAAGCCAGCAGTCCTTTTCTGAAACAGATTTCTGTAATAATTTTGAAATAAAATTTTGATTAAGGAAAGAATTTGTAAAGTTGGAATGAACTTAGACTATTTAGGTGAAAATTTAAAGGAAGAGGTTGGAAGAGAAGAAAACAACAGCATAATAATAACTAATCTTTATGTGGGGTACTATTCTAAGTGCTTTACATGTGTTCATCAGTTTCATCCTCACAGTGATTCTATAAAGCTGTATGATTCTAGTGTCATTGTGGTTGAGGAAACTGAGGTGTAGAAAATTAGGTAACTTAGGGTCAGGTGGTACTGGGATTTGAACTTGGGCTGCCTGGTCCCAGGGCCATGCTCTTGCTCACATACCAGATAGCCACATCAATCCTCTTCTTCCCCTGCTGATACCAGATCTGACTGCTTTGAAGTTCGCTTGTTTTTGAAAATCAAGCACCACCCCCCAGCTCTGTACAGAAGCAGATACATTCCGCAGGAAGTGAAAACACTAAACTCATATATTGAATCACTTTTTTAACTATGCTCATTTAGTGCAAAAAAACAAACCATGAAATCTATAAAAAGCTTTTCTAATGAATTTTTATTTTTTACCTGAAAGTTGGGTACCTACTTTTTAAAGAAATACAATATCCTTTGGGTTTCGCTCGATTGACTTTTTACTGGAAATGAGGGAGAGCCCTACGTGAGGAACTTGAGGGCTGGGACTCTGCAGTCTTTGTGTGCATGTGTGTGCCTGTGTGCCTCTTTCTGCTCTCTGTCTCTCAGCAGCGAGACCTTGGATGTGTTTGCTCACGAAGATGCAGTATATGGCTTGTCAGTGAGTCCGGTGAATGACAACATTTTTGCCAGCTCCTCAGATGATGGCCGGGTTCTCATCTGGGACATCCGGGAGTCTCCCCATGGAGGTAGGGTCAAAGGGCTGTTGGACTGTGTTGAAGAGTTTGATGTCAGGTTCATTGCAGAAGCAGTTTATGACCTGAGTAACCTGCGTGGGAGAGTTGGAAAGGGAGAGGCAGCTCTCATGGTGGGGCATAGATGTGTGTTTGTAGACGTCCCATCATGTGCGCAAGCCAGAAGTGAGGCACCTTTCTTAGGCCTTCTCAGTCGCTTGTGAGCCTCCATAAACCCTTGGGCCTGTCGGAAACGCCACCGTATGTTGGTGTTCAGTGGCCTCAAGGAATAGAAGATGCAGGGCTTCACTGTAGAGGGCAGCTACCAGGGGCCAGCTCCGTATGGTGCTGACACACACAGTTCTTGGTTATTCACAGAGAACGAGGGTGTTCTGGTGTTTGTGTATAGAAACTGAAAACGATGGCAGATGCACCCCGTTTAAGGGGGATTGTCCAGGTGAGTTCCTCCTCTAGGAATGCCCTTTGGGCTTCTGAAGTATAAAATGAAGGATTGTTTTGTTGAATTTCTCTGAAGTTTTTCAGGAAACACATCTTTTCAGCTTGTTTCCTGAGTAAACTGTTCACTCTCTAACTCTGTTTTTGTTCAAAGAATTTCCTCCAGCATCACCCTCGGTGTTCCCCCTGCCCCCACCTTCAGTGCAGCTTTGTCTTGATCATACCTGTGTACACAGTATTACTCTCCTGCCTGTCTTGTCTGACAGGATCTGGATCTTATTATTCTATAGTCAAAGCGTTTAACATGCAGAGCTGTGCCTCATCACAGAGACTCAGGCTATAGGAAAAGCTTGTTTCTGGGGTCAGGCAGATAAGGTAGCTGCAAGGAGCAGCTGGGGTTGAGTCACCATGTCCTCTGTCTGGACTGCCCAGAGTCTCTGCTGTGTCCCATGTGGAAATCCTAGACTGGGCAGTGCTTTCTGTCTGTTGCTTCTAAACACTTGCCACACAAAAGTATGTCCTGGGTAGCAGAGTGATTCCTTCCTTGCCTGGAGCCCACTAATACAGGCAGCGGCCTGCAGGGTTTCTGAGTGAAGTTGATTAGGAGCTGGCTGGATGTAAGAGTTCAGGTGTTAGGTTCCTTTTTTCCCTTTCTTTTCTTCTTCTTCTTTTTTTTTTTTTTTTTAAATATTCCAATACTGGGGATGAAATCATAGAATTCTAGTCTGAGGCTCTTAGATTGTTTAGGGAGCAATTTAGAGAGAACACTGTGCTATTGTTTTTCCTCACCTTCAATTTTCTCATTGTTTTTCTTTGTCTTTATTAAATCTTTGTGTAGTTTTAAAAACTTTTAATTTCTAAAACTAATAAATTTGGATTAAGGTACAATAATCCTATCAGTAATCGGTTGTGAGTTTTTTCAGCTCATGTGGAATTCAGTCTTACTGTAAAACAGCTTACCTTCCCAGTTCCTGTGACCGTTTCCGTTTGTCACAGGATCTGAAGAGGTAGAATACTCAGTGTTTCTGAGTATTATAGCTTCCAGTTTGTTTATATGTGATAGAGTTGCTGTTTTCAGACGTAAGTGTGTGCAGAGAATGAGCAGGGGTGACTGCTGGGGCGATGTACTGCTTTGGGGCTCCAGCTACTAGGATGGTTTCTACAGGGTCACATTCCTGCTTTGACTGCCTCTGGCCCAGAGGCACTGAATGAGCTCTGGGGCTGATTGTCATTTCTCTATTCACAGAGCCCTTCTGCCTGGCAAACTATCCATCCGCTTTTCACAGTGTCATGTTTAACCCTGTGGAGCCCAGGTTATTGGCCACAGCCAATTCAAAGGAAGGAGTGGGACTCTGGGATATTCGAAAACCTCAGAGGTGAGCCCCATTTATTCATATGGTGTTAAAACTTGCCCCTGCCTCAACTTTCAGGTGATGTGATCAGCAGGGTCGTGAAAACCTGTTTGACCATTGATCTCAGTTGGCCATCTCCTGACATATACTGGTGCCTGTGAAGCCAGGGGAGCCCTGTCCCCAAGAGACAGGCAGTCTGAGAAATCCACACTCCTTGCTGAGGGACTCATAAATTGTAATCTGACTCTAGACAAGTCAGTTCTAGGCAAATAGATGAGAACCTCCCTTCAGTACTGCCTTCTGTCTTTAAGCCCAGAGTTCCCCAGATGCCTGGGAACTCTTGCAGGGGGGATGGAGGAGACAGAGGAGGAGAGTTTGTTAAACTCCTAGCCACTGAACCAGGGATTCTTAGCTCTAGGCAGGAGGGGTTTTCTACATGGCTTTGAGAGAACTGTGAATCCACCAGATTGTGTGGAAATTATATTATGTACCCATCTAAGTGCATTTTTCTGTGAAGGGAGTTTATTTGTTTTTTTGTTTTGTTTTGTTTTAAGTGTCTCAAAGAAACCAGTGGCTAAGACAATAAAGGTTAAGAGCCACTGCACTATAGTGTTAGGGACCTAATGTGTTTTCCCTTCTGTTTGCATTATTAAAAGAGTACACTTAAGACAATCTTCAACCAATGATATACAAGTCACTAATGGGAGAATTTCAGGCATCACGAAGGGAAATGTGTAGGTGGAGGTGAGTAGGAGGCTTTTTCATGTTCCTTAAAGCCCATGGACAACTTTTTATGGCACCTGTACTTAAAGCTAGCTTTGCTTAATAAAAGACTTACATGCATTGTCTGCTCTTCTGGAAATTCTGCATGGAGGTAACTTCCTACTTTGTAAAGCAGTATTGCAGAAGAATATCATGGAAAGTAAGCGAGGTTATGATTTATTTCATGGATCTCGATGAAAAAGGCAATTAAGTACAGAGGTTTATCTTCCTTGGTGATTTTAAGTTCTAGCTAATTCTCTCCATGGGGCCGTCACAGGGATCTACAACTATTGCAGCAGATCTGTTAGGCCAGAGAGGTGCTGCTTTTGTTGAGCAGGACTCCCTGAGGCTCTGTAGGGCAGCAGAGGTTTCTCCCGCCCTTTGGTAGATACACACTCAGCTCTTGCTTTCCCCCCTACTGAAATGCGTATAGTGCCTTTGCACTGTATGCTTGGGGATACTCATTCCCTGCCTGTGTTTCCCTGTGTTCATCTGTAACATTCTCTGCCACTTGAGATCTTTGAGACACAGCCAGAGAGGGAACACAAGCAGGGGAAGTAGGAGAGGGAGAAGCAGGGAGCCTGATCCAGAGCTCGATTCCAGGAACCCAGGATCATGACCTGAGCTGAAGGCAGACACCCAACAACTGAGCCACCCAAGCACCTCAAGAACAGCTCTTCTGCCTTATCCATATTACAAAGGGCGGGAACTGGGTTAACTCTGCCAGTCTTCTCCCAGCTTGCTACCTCCCATGCTTACCATTGTAATGAATAGCTGGCTACTGGAGTGGGGCCCTGAGCTATTCATTTCTAGTGGAAAGCTTGAGCAGTGCATGCTGTAGCAGTGTCTGGAGAGTAGAGGAGAGGTTGAGTGTTTTAATCCTTCTATTATCCCACCCCCAGCAGTTTCCTACTGTGTTTTGTATTTGGGCTCTCCCCCCTTTCTACTTACCTCCTCACTAAACATGGCTTCTTTAAAAAAAAAAAAAAAGTGAGATTATTGCTTTATTTTTAAAATAACATGTATTAAATATAAGGTTTATATCTAGAGAAATATAACGAAAGAAAAAAGAAAAGAAAAGAAAAGAAAAAAATCTCATCTCCAGATTACCTCTCTTATATTTACTACATGTTTATACATCAGTATGGTTCTTCTTGGTCTCTAGTCATATTCTCCAAAGATAACTATAATGAACAGTTTCTTATGTATCAGAACATAATTTAATACATGTACTAGCATGTATATCTATCCTTTAAAAACTTTAGGCTAGGGGCGCCTGGGTGGCTCAGTGGGTTAAAGCCTCTGCCTTCAGCTCAGGTCATGGTCTCAGGGTCCTGGGATCGAGCCCCGTGTCGGGCTCTCTGCTCAGTGGGGAGCCTTCCTCCTCCTCTCTCTCTCTGCCTGCCTCTCTGCCTACTTGTGATCTCTGTCTGTCAAATAAATAAATAAAATATTAAAAAAAAAAAAAAACTTTAGGCTAAAGGAACCATGTTCAACTTCTTTTTTCAATTAATAATATGTATTGGAACTTTATTCCTATCAGCGCTTACAGATCTAGCATGTTCTTTTTTTTTTTTTTTAATATTTCCTTTTTTTTTTTTAAAAAGATCTTATTTATTTATTTGAGACAGAAAGAGAGCACAAGCAGGGGGAGCAGCAGGCAGAGGGAGAGGGAGAACACACAAGCACACACAATTTTCCATGCAATGGGGCTCCATCCCAGGACTCTGGGATCAGGACCTGAGCTGAAAGCAGATGCTTAACTGCCTGAGCCACCCAGGTGCCCTTTAAGATTTCATTTTTATGTAATCTCTTCACTCAATGTGGGGCTCGAACTCTCAACCCTGAGATCAAAAGTCCTATGCCCCACTGACTGAGCCAGTCAGGCACCCCCACTAGCACATTCTTTTAATGGCTGCATGATGTTCCATTTATATGGTGTATCTAACAGCCAGGACTTCTTGTTTCCAGTTTGGGCATTATAAACAGTGCGTTGCCTTGAGCTTGATTGGCACAGCTATCTTGGCCTACCTTTGCAAAAATATCTATAGGAAATTGCTGTATCAAATGAGGTATGCTTTTCTATTTTTTGATAAAAATGGTCACATTGTCTTGTCACCACAAGACTGTAGTGATTTACAAACCTACCAACTATGCATGACTACACATTTTTCCAGACCCTTGCCAACACTTACAGTGTCTTATGGGGGGAAATATTCTCTTCCTGTTTTGCTTATGTCTTTAATTATGGGTGAGGTTATATGGTTTCCTTGGTAACCTGTAGTTTTCAAAGCCCATATGGGAGAAAAGTCATCTAATAAGGCTAATTGATATTCTTAACTGATTCCTTTCTTGGAATAAAAAGAAGGAGCACAGTGGACTAGGATGTTTTTACCTGTTTCTTTCAACTCTTCTAAGGTTCTTTGGGGTTCTATGGGAATGAGGCAGAAAAGGAGCATGAAATATTCTTGGGATCCTGTTCTTCATCTGCTGGTATTTTGGGACTAAATTACAGATCTTTTCTGTTTGAATTCTCTCAGTATAAATTGGTTTTGGGAAGGAAAAGAGGGGGCTTTGTCATTTCCATGCAGGATTGATAATGTTGAGTTGGCAGTAGATGATTTGTCTCCTGAACACAGCTGCCTAGAAACCTCAACCTAGATCGTGGGGCAATTCTGAATCCCCTGGGACAACAACCCTGGAACAAGGTAGATCTGTTCTAAGGGATACTTAAAGTCTACAGAGATATTTTAGGAAATTTGTGAACCCCTTAAAATTGCAAGTAAAATTGTGTGTGCTTGTGTATTCAACTGAGTACACATGGGATTGGGAAAGAGTTTTTACTAGGTTCTCCTAGAGACCTTTGACCCACAAGAAGAAAAAGTTATTCAGCATATTAATGGCTCTATATTTATTTATTTACTTATTATTATAATTTTTTAAAGATTTTATTTATTTACTTGACAGAGATCACAAGTAGACAGAGAGGCAGGTGGGCGGCGCTGGGGGCGGGGTGGGAAGCAGGCTCCCTGCTGTGCAGAGAGCCTGATGTGGAGCTTGATCCCAGAACCCTGAGATCATGACCTGAGTGGAAGGCAGAGGCCTAACCCACTGAGCCACCCAGGCGCCCCTCTGCTGATGTCTTTTTGCAGCCATCCTATTCTTTGTCACTGCCAACATCCCAGTTATGTCTTGCTTGGACTGATGCAATGGCCTCTGAATAGGTTTCAGATCTGCCATCTTCTAACATTGAGGGAGTTCAGAAAAAGTAAAGATTCCCCTGCTGTTACTCAGCTTGTCTCATCCTTTTCATTCCCTGTTTCAGCTGACTGTTCACACACCACCTCTCTCCCTTCTTGTATCTTTAATTTCTGTCACTTGCTGTCAGAAACTGTTCTGTGATAGGTAATGGTGTCTTGCTTTGACAAGGATAATAAGGAGAGTGATTTTTTCCTACTCAATAATAAAACTAGGGCAAGCCAGGAATTCCTATAAAGACTTACCTTATAAGATGGTGTTTTCACGTGGTGTGTAAATGACACATATGAAATTGGGCACCGAGTGCAAATTCCCACTATTAAAAAAGAAATTGCTCTCAGGACCTCACCTGGCTTTGGGAGACCTCTAGGTTAGATGTCTGTTTTGCAGGGACTTTCTCAATTCTGCTGCTGTAGAGACCAAATTAAATGTAACTCCTTGCCTTCTGAACAAACCAGACCATCTCTTCCGCATTGCATTTTGAGGGTTGCTTATGCTATAATGGGGCTCAGGGTACAGCTTCAGAGGCTGGAGAAGGTGCTCATGCTCTGGTGTTTGTTGAAACTTTAAAGAATGAGCCTGTCCAGACCAGAATGCAAGGCCATTAGGGTAGACAGAGATTTCTTAAACATGACCCAAAAAGCACTTTACATGAAAGAAAAAAAATGTTAAATTGGATTTCATTCAAATTAAGAACTTCGGTTCATCAGAGACACTCAAGTGAAAAGATGAGCCAAAAGACAAGCCATAGCCATCCATGATCTGGGAAAAAATATTCATCATACATGTATTGAACAAGAATTCCTATCTACAGAATCTATTCTAATAGAACTACAGATCAGCAATAGAACTACAAATCAGTAAAAGAAAATGGAACTTTTAAAATGAGCAGGACTGTTGAATAGGTGCTTCACAAAAGAAGGTAGACCAAATAGCCAATAAACATTTGAAAAGCATTCAGCTTCACTACTCCTAAGGGCAGTGCAAGTTAAAACCACAGTAAATTATCACTGTAGATCCTGGATGGTTCAAATTAAAGAGACTGATAGTACCAAGTGTTGATAAGAGTGTGGAGCAACTGAAAATCTCATACATTTTAGGTGAGGGTAATTTGGTACAACCACTTGGGAAAACTCTTTTGTCAATGTCTGCTAAAACTCCACATGTGATTCTATGACCAGCAATCTCACCCTTAGGTATATCTAAGAGAAGTGAGTACGGACTTCCACCAAATTTGTGTATAATAATATTCACAGATGCTTTATTCATAACAACCAAAAGCTGGAAACAACACAAATGTCCATTGAAGGAGAATGGATAAGTAAACTGCAGAATAGCCATACAATGGAACACCACATAGACATAAGAATGAATTGTAGGTACCCACTTTGACATGGGTGAATATTGAATGAAAGCAGCCAGATAGATACGGAAGTGTATATGGCCTTCAAAAACAGGCAGGTCGTAGAAGTCAGAATAGTGGTGACGTTTGGGAAGGGTACTGACTTAGGGAGGCATGAGGGAAGCTTCCAGGGTTTAATATCTGGGTGGTAGTTTCATGGGTATATACTTCAGTAAAAAAATTACTGAGCTATATACTTAGAATTAGTATACTTTACTTAAGTATATTTAATGTATTTATTTAAATTATTATTTTTTTAATTTACTTGTCAGCATGAGTAAGGACACACAAGCTGGTAGTTGGGGGGGAGAAGCTCCTTGCTCACCACTGAGCAAGGAGACTGAAACTGACGTGGGACTCTATCCCAGGAATCTAGAATCATGACCTGAGCTGATGGCAGATGCTTAACCAACTGAGCCACCTAGACACCCTACTTAATGTATTTAAAGTACATTTAATTCTCATTCTCTCTCTCTCAAATAAATAAATAGATAGATAGATAGATAGATAGATAAATAAATAAATCTTTTTGAAAACGGGGCACCTGGGTGGCTCAGTTGGTTGGGAGACTGCCTTCGGCTCAGGTCATGTTCCTGGAGTCCCAGGATCAAGTCCCGCATCAGGCTCCCTGCTCAGCGGGGAGTCTGCTTTTCCCTCTGACCTCTCACTCTTTTTCTCTCTCTCTCAAATAAGTAAATAAATAAAATCTTAAAATACATTTAAAAAAATCTGAGATCACTGGGACGCCTGGGTGGCTCAGTGGGTTAAGTCGCTGCCTTCGGCTCAGGTCATGATCTCAGGGTCCTGGGATCGAGTCCCACATCGGGCTCTCTGCTTAGCGGGGAGCCTGCTTCCTCCCCTCTCTCTCTCTCTCTGCCTGCCTCTCTGCCTACTTGTGATCTCTCTCTGTCAAATAAATAAAATCTTAAAAAAAAAAAAAAAAATCTGAGATCACTATTATCTTCACCTGGTTACTTGCCTTCCCTGTGATGCCAGTGGTTGTAGCAATATCACCAGCTCTTTAGGAAATGGTTTGAAGGAACAAAAGAGGGAGAGAGGACAGTCAGGAGGACCCAGCAGTTTGGATGGTGCTGTAGAAAACTGCAAGAGAAAAGCTGGGGACCATTGGCATTTAGTTGTCAGAATGATTAGCTCTAATTGGGGGACATGCCTCTGGTTAGCCACTCCTTTTTTTCTTTCTTTCCCCACTCACCCATCTTTACATACCTATACAATACTCAGACAGGTGTTCCATCCACCAAAACCTATAATAAGCACTTGTTTTCTCTCTAGAACTGTATTCCTTTCTTGTTTCTTTTTATCAGTGTCACCATCACTCCCACAGTCATCCTGGCCTAAAGCCCAGAGTCCTATTTTCCTTTTCTATCTCTCTGCCCCTCTGCCATACCCAGCCTTGCTATGTGTTAGTGCCTGGCCACTGTTTTCAGTTCTGAAAGCCCTACCTCCATCTCAGGCCCATAGCTCTATTCAGAAGGGACTGACTACTGGCTTCTTAGCTTGCCTCTTGCTTCTGCCATGTAGTACACTTCCTTAAACATCACTCTTGCCATTCCCTACCCAGGAGTTTTAGTGGATTCGTGATATCTTTGTTCATGGCCATATCCCCAGAACCTATGTGTGGGATGCTCTAAGAAAATGTTTTTTGGAATGAATGTATGACCTGCTTTACTGGATAAAATAAAAACTCCTTCAGTAAGCAGTCTGCTTCTTCTCTGGTGCCATTGTCCCTTCTCTCTCTCCTTGTACTCTCTTCCATATACAAATACACATAGAGGAGTATGTCTCAAATTTTTTTGCGCTTTTCTTTGGCCAAATTTTAGTTAGTTGTCAGGGTCCACAGTCAAATGGTAACTCCTCAGGAAAAGCACCCTTGCTCCTTTGTTGCATACCTTTTTTTTTTTTTTTTTAAAGATTTTATTTATTTGAGAGAGAGCATGAGAGAGAGAGAGCAAGGGAGGGGGTAGAGAGAGAGAGGGAGAAGCAGACTCCACACTGAGCAGGGAGCCCAACTTGGGGCTCAATCCCAGGACTCTGGGATCATGACCTGAGCCAAAGGCAGACACTTAACCGACTGAGCCACCCAGGTGCCCCCTGTTACATATTCTTAAGCACTGGGTGTTATATGCAACTAATGAATCATTGAATGCTACATCAAAAACTAATGATGTACTATATGCTGGCTAACTGAACATAATAATAATAAATACATACATACATATGTACATGGTACTCTGAAAAGAAAATAAAAAGCTTCTTTTACTCACTGTGTCCCCAACACCTAGCACAGTCTGGGTACAGAATATGTGCCAGTGCATGAAGTTTTTTCTTCTGCAGTAAGGGATCTCTATTCAGAGCCTCTGTAAAGGACTTGCAGTCTGTGGCATGCATGTTGCTTGGCTTAGTGGCTCTATTGCTGCTTTTGCCATCATTAGTGATCTTTTGATAGGAGTGTTTATCTCCAGCTAGACTTAGAGTATATTTTTTATTTCCTTCCCAGTACCCAGGAATTGCTTCTCAGAAATGAAGTGCTTGTCCTGAGCTGTACTATTACCTGTCATGTTTTCCTTTATTTATTTATTCATTTGAGAGACAGACAGACAGACAGAGATAGCGAGAGAGAACAACAGTGGGGAGGAGAGGGAGAAGCAGACTCCCTGCTGAGCAGGGAACCTGATGTGGGTCTCAATCCAAGGATTCCTGGGATCATGACTTGAGCCAAAGGCAGACGCTTAACCGATTGAGCCACCCAGGCACCTCTGTCACGTTTTCCTATGGATTTTTAAGGCCATGTTTTATTTATCTCTGATCATTAGACTATTGTGTTCAGTAAATACCAAATGAATGCAGTTTTATACTTATACCCAAATAGTCTGCATTTTCAGAGTAAGCTTTCTGTAATGTTTTCTGGACCTTTTAATTCCTTCAGTGTAATGGCATGGGTCAAAATTTTGTCTCTAAGGCATAAATCCCTAAAGGAGATTGTAAGGGTTCTTCCTGGGTTTTGACTGCCTCTCAGAGTTCTGTGGGGAAGCCAGAGATTCTGGTGAAGTTGCTGTCTTGTTTTTAGGCCACGAGGTGGAGCTCTAGAATCAGCTTTGTCCATTGGAAGGCACCCGGGCCCCAGGTATTCTCAGACTTTAGAGGGCATCAGAATCACCTGGGAATCTAGTTAAAATGCTCCTTCCTGGAGCACAGTTCCAGAGATTGAATTGTTAAGACCTGAGGCAGGACCTGTGAATCTGCCATTTGCAACGGCTATTCCAGATGATTAAGCAACGTCGCATTTCCTGCAAGATAGGAGCTCTGGTTATTAAAAGGGGTTGGGGTTGGGGGCGTAGGGGAAGGTCCATGTTGAATTTATTTCTGTGTTCATTCTGATCCAGGGTCTTTGGATTTTAGGCCAGAGCTTCCCCATTCCCATTCCTTTGCACAAGCACAAATGTGCCTTTTGTAAAAGAGAACTCAGAACATCTGGGGAATGGATGGGAGTTCTGGAAGCATGTACCAGTTCATATCCTTCCTTTAATATTGCCGAATATTGCTATTCAGAAGGAAGTGATATCAAATCCTTAAATCAAGTGGACTTTCTTATTGTAAAATCAAATCTTTTCTCTTTAAAAAAATTTTGTGGTTAAAAAAAATTTTAGATACAAATATTAGTAAAAGGAATACTAATGTACCTATTGCTCAGCTTCAGTAATTAACCCATGGACAGTCTTGCTTCATTTATTCCTCATCTGTGACCTCCCTTCCCAATTATTTTGAATCGATTTCCCTGTAACATGATCTCATTTCTTTGTAAATACTTTGTAAATATGTATCTCTGAAAGATAATTCTTTTCCTTTTTATTTTTTAAAGATTTTATTTATTTATTTGACAGCGGGAGAGCAGGGGGAGTGACAGAGGGAGGAGACTCAGACCCCCCGCTGAACAGGGAACCCGGTGTGGGGCTCCATCCCAGGGCCCTGGGATCCTGACCTGAGCAGAAGGCAGACGCTTAACCACTGAACCACCCAGACGCCCCGGGATAATTCTTTTTTAAATTGAGATAAATTCAGGAGCACTTGGGTGGCTCAGTCGTTAAGCGTCTGCCTTCAGCTCAGGTCATGGTCCCAGGATCGTGGGATCGAGCCCCACATCGGGCTTTCTGCTTTTCAGGAAGCCTGCTTCTCCCTCTTCCACCCCCCTGCTTTGGTTCCTTCTCAGGCTGTGTCTCTCTTTGTCAAATAAATAAATAAAATCTTTAAAAATAAATAAGTAAATAAATTGAGGTAAAATTCACATAACATAAAATTAACCATTTTAAAGTGAAAAGGTCAATAGCATGTAGCATGTTCACAGTGTTTTATAACCTCTATCTAGTTCCAAAACATTTTCATTCTCCTAAATTAAAACTCATACCCTTTATGCTGTGACTCCCCAGAATACTTTTCTCTTGGTAGCTTCTGGCTACCATCTCTCTGCTTTCTGTTTCTTTGGATTTACCTGTTCCAGCTGTTTCGTACATTATGTGACCTTTGATCTGGCTACTTATACTTATCATCATGTTTTCAAGACTCATCCACATTATAGCATGTATCAGTACTTCATTCCTTTTTATGGCTGGATAATATTCTATTGTATGGAAATACCACATTTTGTTAATCACCCTTTGATAGGTATTTGAGTTGTTTACACTTCTTGGTACTATGAATGGTGCTATTATTAACATTCATGAAGAAGTATTTGTTTTGAGTATCTGTTTTCAGTTCTTTCAGGTATATAGCTAGCAGTAGAATTACTGGGTCATATGGTAATCCTATGTTAAACTTCTTGAGGAACTGCCAAATTACTTTCCATAAAAAGAAAATTCTTTTAAAAAACATAATCCCAGTATTATCATACCTAAGAAATAACAATAACTTCTTAATGTCATTGCATCTATTTAATTAGTGTTTAAATTTCCTTAATTGTTACGGCACCTGGCTGGTTCATTTGGTAGAGCATGTAACTCTTTTTTTTTTTTTTTTTAAAGATTTTATTTATTTATTTGACAGAGAGAGATCACAAGTAGGCAGAGAGGCAGGCAGAGAGAGAAAGAGGGGGAAGCAGGCTCCCTGCCAAGCAGAGAGCCTGACCGAGCATGTAACTTGATCTCTGGATTGTGAATTCAGGCCCCGCGTTGGGTATGGAGATTACTTAAAATCTTAAAAAAAGAAAATTTCCTTAATTGTTTCATGAATGCTACAAATGATTCAGGATTTAGATAGGGTTCATACAAAGCAATTATTTAATATGGCCTCTGAGTCTCTTAATCAATAACTATTCCCGCCTCTCACATTTTTCCATTGCAAATCTATTTGTTAAAATAACTATTATTTATCTTACGGAATTTCTCACATTTTAGATTATAGTGATTGCATTTTACACTGTCGTTTAGCATGTTTCTTCTGACCCATTTTTTCCTATAAACTGTTTTTAGATTAAGGGGCTTGAAGTGATTCAGGGTTTTGTGGGTGGTTTTATTTTTGGGGGGTTTTTTTGGTTGTTGTTACAAAAATATTTCATAGGTGGCATTAGATATATCCATAAGGATGCTAAAAATGTCTAGCTTTGTCTCTACTTTTGTTTTAAAATACATTGACCGACTTCTAATTTGGCTTTTTGAAATACGAGTGGTGCTGCTGAAGTTGTGGAGAAACTGGATCGCTCCTGCATTGCTGGTGGGAATGTACCATCGTATAGCCACTCTGAAACATAGTTTGGTAGTTCCTTTATAGATTAAAAACGAACTTCCCAGTCTCAAAAGATACATACTGCATGATTCCATGTAAATATTCACAAACTAATATAGTTGAACAGATGGAGAACCGATAAGTGGTTGCCAGATGTTAGCAATGGGGATAGAGTGGGGATGAATGTGGCCGTACAAGGGAGGGTAGCATGAGGGAGTCTTGTGATGATGGTAACATACTTGTCTTCTTCTTTTTTTTTTTTTTTAAAAAAAAGGAATGCTTCACGAATTTGTGTGTCATCCTTGCGCAGGGGCGATGCTAATCTCTGTATCGTTCCAATTTTAGTATAGCTGAAGCGAGCACCACAGGTGTTTTAATTGTAGTGGTTACATGAGCTGTGCATGTGATCTAATTGCATAGAGCTACACACACACACACACACACACACACACAAATGATTGCATGCGTAATCGGCAAAATCTGAATAAGCTCTATAGAGTGTATCTATGTAAATTTCCTGGTTTTGATATTTTACTATTGTTATCTAGGATGGTAACACAGGGAGAGGGTGGCTAAAGGGTACAAAGGATCTTTTTGTACATGTCTCTGCAACTTCCTCTGAATCTGTACTTGCTTCAGAATTAGAAGTTAAAAAAATATGGATTCTGTCTTAGTAAAGTTCTCCTTTTAAAACTTCGAATAAAGCTGCAGTCCATTCTGACTACTACTTATTCCAGTACTGGTCTCCTGTCCCCTCCCCTGAGAGTAATGAGTGTTAGGAATTTGTAGTATATGCCTCCAGAACTTTTTCTTTTTTTTTTACTTTTATATGCTAACATATGTATCCATAGAAAACATACAGAGTTGTCTCTGTATGCATGTATGTTTTTCACTCATCAGTATGTGTTGGAAATTTACCCATACATTAATATACCTGGATTTATCTCATTTCTTTTGCCAGTTAAGAATTTGAGTCAACTCTCTGACTCTTTCTGTTGAGTCAGCTGAGATTTTTCTTCTAGAAGTCTATTGTAAGCACTCCCTCCCCTGTGTCCCCAGTGGAGGGTAGATAGTCTTCCTATATCTCTCACTACACGTTTTCCTTACTACAACACTATGTATGTTATAGATGGAAACTTTTGGTTTCCTTATACCTAATAGGTTCTTGAGGTTGTCTCCTTCATCTTTTTTTTTTTTTCTTTCTTAAGATTTTATTTATTGGGGTGCCTGGGTGGCATTGATCAAATCCCGAATCGGGCTCCCTGCTCAGCGGAAGTGTGCTTCTCCCTTTCCCACTCCCTTTGCTTGTGTTCCATCTCTTGCTGTGTATGTGTGTGTGTCTCTCTCTCAAATAAATAAAATCTTTTAAAGATTTTAAAATCTTTTTTTTTTTTTTTTTTTTAAAGATTTTCTTTATTTATTTGTCAGAGAGAGAGCGAGCGAGAGCGAGCACAGGCAGAGTCAGAGGGAGAAGCAGGCTCCCTGCGGAGCAAGGAGCCCGATGTGGGACTCGATCCCAGGACGCTGGGATCATGACCTGAGCCGAAGGCAGCTGCTTAACCAACTGAGCCACCCAGGCGTCCCTAAAATCTTTTTTAAAAGATTTTATTTATGTATTTGACAGCGACAGCGAGAGAGGGAACTCAAGCAGGGGGATAGGGAGAGGGAGAGAAGCAGGTTCCCCGCTGAGTAGGGAGCCTGAGAGGGGCTCCAGTCCCAGGACCCTGGGATCATGACCTGAGCTGAAGGCAGGTGCTTAACAACTGAGCCCACCCACGTGCCCCATCTCCTTCATCTTATTTCAAACTTGAAACTGTGGGCCTAGTGCAGTATGTAAAATAGTTAGTAGGTATTCAGTAAATGTTTATTCAGTAAATGCATGCATGAACACATGAGTTAATGAATGACAGGACAGGGTGTGAAGTGAATTACTTAGATAAATCCTCTGGCCATGATGCCTCCTCGTCTGATAGTATTTTCTGAGGTAGAATAATCCATCTCCACCATGTATTCTGTGAAATCTTGGTTTTTTGTTTTGTTGTTTTGTTTTTGCAGTTTATTTGTTTTTAAGAATTATTTATTAGAGAGGTGGGAGGAACAGAGGGAGAGGGAGAGAGAAACACAAGCAGACTCCACACTGAGTATGGAGCCCCACATGGGGTTCGATCTCACCATCTGGTATCATGACCTGAGGTAAAACCAAGAGTCCAGCGCTTAACCAGCTGTGCTACCAAGGCACCCCTCTGTGAAATCCTGTTGAGCCAAGAAACAGAAAAAAATTTGCTGGTTCTACGTCTGCTGCTTATCTGTCGTGTGCTCAGGACCAAATCACGTAACTGCTTAGGACCTTGGTTTCCACCAGTGTGAAATGAGAATCATGGGATCATGGCCTGAGCTGAAGGCAGATGCTTAACCGACTGAGCCACCCAGGTGCCCTGCCTCTTGCAATTTTTCCAATTTTCTGCTGCTTTGTGGCTTGCCTCTCAGATTGGGTTTCATGTATAGATAAATGTCAAGACCTATGTGAACTTTGGTGGATCCCTTTTTTTTTTTTTTTTTTTTTTAATGTACAAAGTCAAGAGTTTTTCAAACAGCTGCTCACAATCCATTAGATCATTCATTCAGCAGCTCTTTATTGAATGACGATTATGTGTCTGGCACTGTTCAAGCACTTGGGATATATGGGGAAAACAAACAAAAGCTCACAGTCTAGTGGGAAAAGACAAATAAGAAACAAAATAAATACATAAAAATATATGGTGTATAAGGTGGTGATTCATGTACTACAGAACAATAAAGCAGGCAAGGGAGACGGAGTACTGGGGAGCTGGTATTTTTGCACAGGGTGTCAGAAAGGGCCTGGTTGAGGAGGATACTTGAAGAAAGAATCATGGGCATCCCTGGAGAGGACCTTTCTGGACTTCAGGATCTGCAAATGCAGACCCTGAAGCAGAAGCATGTTTGACTTGTTCTAGGGTCAGCAAGGAGGCATAATGTGGTTGAAGTAGAGTAAAGTAAGAAGAGTGCTAGAAGGTGGGGTCAGAGATACAGGGGTTGGAGAGATGGTTGTCTAGGGTTTTACTGGTGTCATAAGGAATTGGCTTTTACTCTGGTGTAAATGGGGAGCCACTGGATGACCTTTAGCAAAGGAATGATGTGTTCTGACTCATGGTTCATCATCCCTCTGGCTGTGTTATTCAAGATAAATGAAGCATGGGCCAAGAGTGGAAGCAAGGAGGCTAAGGTAGGAAGCTCTTTCAATAATTCTGTGGGCCACGACATCATTGTAGATGGTCACAAGTATTTATTAAATAAAAAAAATATAGAATAGAAAATCAGTGCATAGCATTATAGTAGGTGGTAAGTATTGTTTAATGAAGTTATGCTAAAAGATGTGGGTGTACTGGGATGCGGTATAAAATGTACTTTACAAAAGGTTGCTAGAAAAAAGTTTCAAAGCCATTATTCTAAGACAGTTGTGTGACTGCCAACTAGAAGGGACTTTGGTGTTTGGATATGTTCTCAGTGAGCGGCTCCTATGAGAAACAGGCTGGCTTCCTGTTTCTTCTCCCATCAGTCAGCAGTTTGGCTTGGCCTTCCCTCCCTTTCTTTTGCATCCCTCGCATCTCTCATTTTCAACTATTTGTGTAGGAGTTCTTCCTAGAAGGTAAGAAATTGAGATTTTGTTTTCAGACCCTCTTCTGCTTAGGATTTTTTTCCAGACTTTGCCTCTTTCCTCTTTAACGTTTCTCCAGCTTTGTGATCTTGTACCCTAACAGTCATGTACCCACCCCAGTTTCCCCTCCTGCCATCAGGGACTGCCTGTTTACCTGCATGTATTCCCACGCCCTCCTGCAGCACTGCTACTGTTGCTATAGGAGCTGCCATCCCAGTCTCCCTCTTCCCCTGGCTTTTTCCTGCCTTTTGCCACCCACTGTTCATTAAACTCTTCCTTTCCAGTTTTATGTACTGTGAGGTTGGGGCTGATGCTAATGTAAAAATCTGTCAGAAGGTAGGACCAGGAGTAGTTAGTTGTAAGTGAAGATGAAATGGCTGCTTACGAAATCCCTCTCTGTTTTCTGTAGCTTGGGATGGAGGGGGATTCTGAGTAAGCCAGGCCATCTGATGAGCTGAGATGACTAAATGTTGAGTCCTTGTTCTGTGGGAAATTCATGAGTGTCCTATAACAAATCTTTTGCTTATGGCAGTGCCTCTTACTTTATTTTGAGATCTTGTTTGGTTCTGTGTGGTTTTTGGGAATCTCTGGGCCAAATGCAAAAATTTAGGTTCCAAATCACTTCAACTTTGGGTATGTCCCTTTTCTGGAAGATGGTGTGATTAGAAATACTGCAAGCCCGCCATCCATGTTTGCTTTGTGGAGGGACTAGATATGTCATTTGGTCATTTAAAGATGTGTTAAAAAGATTTTTTAAAAAGATGTTATTTCTAAGTAATCTTTCTACCCACACCATGGGGCTCAAACCCACAACCATGAGATCAAGAGTTGCATGCTCTATTGACTGAGCCAGCCAGCCACCCCTATCCAAAGATCTCTTTATCAGAAATTTACCAGGCCCTTCTGCCAACTTCAGTCAAATTTAAATTTCTGGGTATTCAAGAAGGGAAGGAAATCTTATCAGGTACGCTGAACCTGTATCTATATTTCAAGCCAGAGAGGTTTGGCAGTGAATCATGTTCTGGGGAAAGTGAGTTTGTTTAGACATAGATCACAGCGTTATCTTTCTCATACTAGTTGTCTAATAGTTCCAGCTTCCTCTAGGGAAGTCTCAATCTTGAAATTGAGGATTGCGTTAGAAAAAACAAAAGAGAAAAGGTTCTCCTGCCAACTCACATAAAATAAATGGCTAAGGGATTATTATGACCCTGAGCATTCTTAAATAAGATTGGTGTGGGCTGTGACTCCCTGAACTTGTTTGCTTTCTAATTCTATTGTTCTCTAGGATTTGTCATATTCTATGGGTTGTGCGAGTACAAAATGTCTTTTACTCCTTATAGGTTATCCCATCCTAAAGCAGAAACTGGAGGGGAGGAAGGGATTTCCCCCACCTATATAGGATCTTGATTGTGCCACTCTGGTGGTACAATACCAGGTCTGATGTCTGTGATTTGGAATAACAGTACATTTCATGGGTGTTATTGAAGCTTTCACTTGGAAAATGTAAGGAATTTCATGCTGGTGGGCATTGGTAAATCATGTTAGTACCGGCAGATGAATTACTTAGTCATGGTTTTATGGAAATCTAGCTCCATAGAATCTAATCTTGGAAAAGTTAGCAGTGCCCTATCTTGTGTTGCACATGATCACACGTATCTTTCTCCCAGTTACTTTCCTTGGAAACAGGCTTAGCCTGTTTCTCTTCTATTCCAAGCCCTTATCCTTGGCCAAGTACTTTAAAAATGTTCTTTTTACTCCGTAAGAGCAATAAAAAAAAGTCCATTTGAATACTGGGGGTGGGAGGGAGCAAAAAAGGAAAAATTCAGGAGACCACACTAGTGAGAAATCTTTTCCTGTTGTTCTGTGGTTCTTCTGCTTTTCGTCCTGGATCTTTTACATGCTGACCCTTGGATTACCTCCTACCCCATTCTTGTATCATTTTATGACAAATCATTGCTTGAAGATAGGTTGGGAATAGATTTTTTGCTTTTCTTTTTCTAAATAAGGATATTTTGAGTTGAATACATTTTAATCTGTTGCTTGCCTTTCAAGATACTGCTCGTCTTATCTGGGTGCATAATGGTGGCCATTTTTCTGAAGAGCGGGGATAGTGCCATCTCCCTTATCAAGATCAAGAGTTGAGAAAGCAAGTAAAGATTGAGGCAGTCTTCCCTCAGTTCTCCAAGAGGAAATGAGAAAATTCTCCATTGGGGAATGTATTGATGACAAGAAAAAGACATTTCAGGCACTCTTGGTAGAGAGGAACTCTGGTTTTCAAAAGGAATTGGAGTCCTTTCTGCTAATGGACATGGGGCTGTAAAAAGTGCCATATTGTATAATTGGTTTTTTTTGAACCTCTGGTAATCTACCTTCTCTCCACCTTGTTTTCCTCCTGACCCCATTCTCTCTTCTCTTCCTGCTTCCTTTCCCCCAAAATGCCAAAAATGAAACCAACCATCTTTCTCAAGGTGGTTTGAAAGTCACATGCATCAGAATTAATTGGGGTTGTTAAATTCAGATTCCTGGGCCCACTTCCCAGATTGAATTAGAATATCTGGGGGTGGATCCAGAAAATCCACATTTTTAAAGAGTCCCAGATGATTTCTCAGGCACTTTACACTTGGAACCTTAAACTACAGATCTTTGACATAATCTTTGTATCTTGACTGTGAGGGCAGACTGCTTCTAAGCTTTATCTTCCTAATGAACTAGATCATCCTTACCATTCTCACCAGGAGAGCCAGCTGTAGAGCCCCTGCTGAGAAATCATGGTTAACATCGTTCACTCTCTGGATTTCAGGTATCATTCTGCCCTCTGGTAGGAGTTGAATTTTGTGCCCAAACACAAAGAATTCTGTTTTAGTAGCTGATGCTTTTTAGACAGCACCCCCAGACGCTTAGGAGCAAATTCTACACCCTTCCCTCTGTGTGAGAGAAAGGAAGCACAGGAGAGAAAAGTTAGTGATTCTCCTAGAGCCCACAAACAGACCTGTGTAGGATGGCTAGAATGCGAAAATTGGTCAAAGAGCTCTGGTGGGGGTGGGATGGGCCTGATGCCTGTCCTGGGCAGACTTCGACAGGTCTGACTAGAATCAGCAGAGGAAATTCCTGTTATCCGATGCAAAGGGCGTTTGCCAGAGGCCCCAGCTTTCCTGTCAGAGGTGCCCAAGCAGATGCAATCCCCTGCTGCTGTTGCTGGTGTGGGGCTGGCCAAGTTTCTTGCCGTGGAGTCTTGTTTCCACCCCCAGCTCCTCTTCAGTCCTACAGATGGTGGTTTATTTGTACACTCTGTGCTGCTGTGGGATTGAAAGCCTCTCATTGTTTTTGAGCTCAGTGTTTAGATAACACCGCATGCCTGTGGCAGCTAGGGCACCCTGTGAAGGAAATGCCTGGACTCTAATAGCCCCGTCATTCATTCTCTGTATGTGAGTGAGTGTGGCCTCTGTTGAGGACCATTATGAGAACATTTCTCTGCAGAGATTATTACTTGGGGCCTGCAGGGCTACCAGCCTTCTTCTTGATGTTGGGAGTACTAGGCTCTGTTTCCTAAGTCTTTTTTCTCTTTCCATTCTTTTCAATCCTACAAGGATTAAATCCTGTTTTGCCCCAAGCCTTGTTTCCACATGGAGCTGCAGTACCAGAGCTTGCCTCCCTCTGGTGAGAAGACTGCTCTGGAAGACACAGGGCTGACCCACGCTCGTGTGGGTGTAGATGGTTTGACGACTAGGTCGGGTTGCTGCCTTTACATGTGGTTCAGGGGCTCCTTTTCCTATGGGATATCTCTTTTCCTGTCCCCCTTAATCTTACCCTTCACGCTCACCGCAAAAAAAGAAAATGCGTTGTCTCCATTCAATATTAAATCTCTTCTGGTAGTTTATAGCTCTTTAAGTTTTCACTTGGTAAAATGCTATTAAAACTTCTTTCTTAAAAATGTTCAGATAAATCTGCCAGGCTCTAATTTAGGTCTCTCAAGGCCGTTTCCAGCTCTGTGATTCCCTAGAATTTATAAGCTGTTTTTTTCCTAAAACTACTAGGACTCTTTTCTTTCCAGGACAACAATGTCTGTGTGAGGTAAAATGAGTTCGTAGTTTTGATGTCACATAAATTTCTGCATCATTCCCCGTGTATATACTTAACCTCACTTTCCTGCCAGTAATTCAGCGCCCCAAGAGTTGAACACAGAGTACAAAAGAAGTTGGTTATGATATGGTCAGTGAGTAGTTCATCCCTTCATAATGAAATAGAGTCTGGTTAATCAAGGGCACTAATTACTGGAAGATAAACACACGGATACACACCCTTTGCTGTTTTGTATTGTATAATTGTTAATGTTCATGGCCAATCTGGTTCACTGTAAAACTGAAAGTATCTTCTGAGTCATCAAAAGAAATTATTTGGAACCATACTGTGTGAGTTTGTTTTAATGTTAGGAATATTATGAGACTCCAGAAGAATAGTAGGCAAACCAGAGTGTATCGGTCTCCCTAGTGAAGCTGGATAAATATATTAGCCAAAGTACATATAGACTTGTTGGGAATTGTACAGGAAAATAAGTCATCTTGCTTCTCTAATTGTTACAGTACTTACCCTGCATTTAAATTAAAATTTTTTGTTTAATATTTACTCTTTAGTTATGCCATCTAGAACATAAAGTTTCTGTGAACAGATTAAAAATTCAAAAATAAATGCTTAGGTAATAAAATGATTTTTTAGAAGATTTTTTTATTCATAACAGAGTGTACACAGGAGCTCAGTGGTGGGGGGAGAGGGACAAGCAGACGTGCCACCGAGCACGGAGCCTGACAAGGGCTCCACCCCAGCACCCCAGGATCATGACCTGAGCTGAAGTCAGATACTTAACAGACTGAGCCACCCAGGTGCCCCAGTAATAAAATGATTACTGTTAAAAAAAATATCCAGGGGCACCTGGGTGGCTCAGTTGTTTAAGCAACTGCCTTCAGCTCAGGTCATGATCCTGGAGTCCCCGGCTCGAGTCTCACATTAGGCTCCCTGCTCAGCGGGGAGTCTGCTTCTCCCTCTGACCCTCCCTCTTCTCAAGCTCGCTCTCTCATTCTCTCTCTTTCAAATAAATAAGTAAAATCTTTAAGAAATATATCCAAATTAAGCAGTAAAGTATCTGTTTTTCTTGCTGATGTGCTTTGTATCTCTAATACAAGGATAAATATATCCCTTAAATGTCATCCACGATTAGCCAGTTAGAGTGGACACGACTTATCTCGCAGGGACTTGGTGAGTATCTGCTTGATTATGTAGTTAGCTCAGGAAAATGAAGTAACTAATCATTTTAATATGTCTCTTCTTTCATGATGCTTTTGTTCTTTATTTCCTTTAAATTAACTGGTAATTCACCTTTTGGAGATTGAAAAGAGGAACTGATAGGTTAAATAACTTGCTCTAATGAAATCAAGGAGCCATTCATATCCCATTGTTATCGTCTAGCCTACTGCATAGAAATACTTCCAGTTGTGCAAACCTAGCAGGAGATTCTGGACACGTTTTGGGAAGAAGTAAATGTGGTTATTTTGTAGGCTCTTGTCCATCCGTCTCATGCCCAATCCCTCTGCTTCCTGCCTTCCAGTTCTCTCCTGCGCTATGGTGGCAATCTATCCCTCCAGAGTGCCATGAGTGTGCGATTCAATAGCAACGGCACCCAGCTCCTGGCCCTGAGGCGTCGCCTGCCCCCTGTGCTCTATGACATCCACTCCCGCCTGCCTGTGTTCCAGTTTGACAATCAGGGTTACTTCAACTCTTGCACCATGAAAAGTTGCTGCTTTGCAGGGGATCGCGATCAGGTAGGTGCCCTCTGTCTCCTGCATCCTACATTCGTGCTTTCCTCTCAGACTGCTCCTTCTGTGCTGGTCTGTTTCTCTTTTGCATCATGTCAGAAACTACTGAGGCACACTGTGTCTGTGGACATTCTTGCATATTATTGAGTTTCTTTATCAGAGCTGCCTCTGAGTAATACGAGGCACACACCATGAACCAAGGCTGGCCACAGTATAGTTCTGAGCAACCAAGATTTGCCAAGTTTGTGAACAGACTTTAAAATTCTAAGAATGTGTCATTTCAAAAGGAAGGAGGGAGTCCCTGGAAAATGAGCCTCCTGAAAAAAGAGAGACTGTGTGTGTGTGTGTGTGTGTGTGTATCAGTAAAACACGATGATGAATGAAACACCCTAAGTACCATCCAAGAGACATATATCCTGAATGGCCCCTTGGGATAGCATCTTTTTTGTGGATGAGATGGGCTGAGCGGCTTTGTTTGAGAGAAAGCCAGATGCTGACTCTTACTTTTTATTGCCAGCCTCACAACTGGGAAGGAGAACCCAAGCAGCATTTCCAGCCTTTTCAGAGTCTCACTGGGAATTGAAATACTGATGTTGACTTAGAACTGGCAGCTTAGAAACATGCTTGGCATTCATGCACCTGTCTTGGCCATAGACGTTCTGAAGTGGGTGTCAGTGTGTGGACCAGTTATACTGGTCTCAGTAATCAAGCTGAATAAAGAAAAATATAAAGAAGCATTGATCAAATAAACAAATTGGGTTTTTTTTCCCCCTTCTCAAGCAGAACGAATCTCACGCTATTTCACATCTAGATGGGAAGAGAGAGACCGTAATTTCATGCAAATGCTTGGTGTTTTCTTTGGGCTCATCATCATTATTAACATACAATTTTCATATGCTCTACTTGCTTCTTTAGAGTTATTTGTGGGCAAGGGACATAAAAGAAACAGTTCTTGGGGAACCTGTGAAGACCCTGCTCTTTGAAAGCAGAACCTGTGGTTTTTCTTCCCAGACTGAAATTGCTACATGCTCCCCAACATTAGAGCTTAAAGACTAGTATATGCAGTAGGGGCACATGTTGAATTGAGTTAAATGTTAGAGAAACTGAAAATGTCTTTTAGGTTGTCTAGACTAGGGACTTCCCTTTTGTAAATAGAGAATATGTATCTAACAGAACTATGTTGGAGTCAAGGGGCCTACGGCCTACTTAGCTGTGATCCACACTGGGAACCACTAGGTGGCCTCAGTCATATAAGCGATGTCTCCTTGAAGAAGCAAAATGCCTGAATGACTTAGTTTTTACAGGCTGTGTGTTCCTGGGGTGGAAATAAGCATTGTTTCTAGACAAGATCAGACTCACAACAGAACAGATCATTATCCACTCTTTCGATTGGTTGATTTCATTTCACTTAGATGTGGAAATGACAACCAAGCCTCTCCCTCCCTTTCTCCCTTCCTTTCTTCCTTCTTGACTTTCTTGCTTTTAAGTTTATTTTCCATCTTCTGTCACTCTCCTGTGATTTTTATTTCAATGGCCAATAAAAAGCAGACACTAAATGTAATGGTTTATTAGGTTTTATTACTAGAAACGGGGCTGAGGGAAAGATGAAAGATATGAAGGAGAATGGATGTTAATTTTCTTTCAGTTCCTATATTAGCAGCCAGAACCTGTCTGCGTGGAGCCCTTAAAAGACCCAGCCAATATGAGTCTAGCCAATTATTACTCTAGCCAATATGTAGAACACCCCGACCACGCTTTCTTAACCTCTGCAATACCGACTTTTTGGTTGAATAATTCTTTGTTTTGTGGGTTCTCTTGTGCACTTCAGGATAGTTAGTAGCACCCCTGGCCTGTCCCCACTAGATGCCAGTGATGTCTTCCTAGTCATCCCCCAGACAACCAGAAATGTCACTAGACTTTGCCAAGTGTCCCCTGGGTGAAAATTGCCCCCGATGGAGAAACTCTGACCTAGATTATAATAACCATTTTGCCCAAATACATTGGGACAGGTATTTCCACAGGCAGAACCAGAGTAAGTGTTCATGATTGTCCTGGGTACTTACATACATTGGCAAGATGTAGTTGTTTTTGCCTTTAAGGTTATACATAATGATAAAAACATTGAATAGCTTTTGATTTTTTTTCTCTTCAGATTTGACCAATTTATTATGTGTGTTTTTAAAAAGAATATTTAATTTCTATACCCCACGTGGGGCTTAAACTCATGACCTTGAGATCAAGAGTCATATGGTCTTCGAACTGAAGCAGCCAGGCACCACTTATGTGTGATTTTTTTTTTTTTTTTTTTTATCCTATGGAAAAAGTCTATGGGTACTGTATCCTCTCTAACAAACTAGACTGTTTTTTGGTTGGGATATGTGGTTTTCTGTGAAGGAGGATACAGAGTTATTGAATCTACCTTTGGATCCATTTCAGAGGTAGAGTCTTTCAAGTTTGTTCATAGTCCCCATAGAGATGATCAGAAGTATATAACGTAGGGAATAGGAAGTACAGAGATTTATGTTAGGCTATTTTTGTTCACTCTTTGGGGACTAAGAAATGAAGTGTAGCTAATTCATCATTGTCTGGTCTCTAATACCTGGCACACAGTGAAAGCACAATAAATATTTGTTGAAGCAAATCTTGAATACTTTGGTCAATGTGTGGTTTTTTAGCTTTTTAAGCCTAAGGCTTCTCTGACTATAAGTCAGAATTGATAAGTACCATTTTTTCCTGCTTAACTTCCAGGGGCTTTATGAGGATAAATTAAAAGATTTTCAGTCAGACTAATCTACTGACCTTATACTTTCTAAGTGTTGTGCAGGAGGCCAAACTTACTCTCTCATTGCTAGAACATGTCTCTCAGAGGTGATTTATAGGCTCTGACTTTCCACACTCAGAGCTAAAGCAGCAGCTGCCACAGTTACAGTATGATCTGCAGGACTGACATTATATTCTCTGACTAGTCCAGACAGGACTTTTTCTGCTGCTTTCAAATTCCAGTGCCTACTCTTTCCTTATATTGGTCTTTATATTTGCTCTTGTTTTTGTATACTTCAAGAACGCCCACAGCTGGAGGCTCTGTGCTCTGGAACTCTTCATTTAGTCATAGGCTGGGTAACCATCCCAGAGAGGAATCTGAGAATTTCCATAATAGGAATGAACATGGTCAAGAAAGACACTAAGTGATCTGTGTATCTAAGACAGTCTTCTGGCTTTTAATTACAGTGAGATTAGTCTTTCCACACAAATGGACCCAGATACTGTGCCAGAGAGCCTATACTTCCTTTCAGACTAACCTAGGTTCACTAGGTGTTTCTTCAGTCTCAGAATGAAATTAACATTTCAAGAAATTGGATTCAGGGAATAGACTGTGAAATAGGCTGAGCCTACTTTGTGTCTCACCTATGCTCAACGCTAGCATTGTAGATAAATTCTAATTATAGAGCTATTAGAGATCATTTTGTATAACCCTCCTTTTATAGATGAGAAAGAAAACTGAGTCTCAGAGATGTTGGGGACATAAGTCAAGACAAAATACATGTTTGTAGCTGAGCCAAGACTAGAACCCAGATTTTTGAGATCTCAGTAGAGCCCCTTTTTTTTTAAGATTTTATTTTTAGGGGTGCCTCAGTTGGTTGGGCAACTGCCTTTCTTTCTTTCTTTTTCTCTTTTTTTTTTTTAAGATTTTATTTATTTATTTGACAGAGAGAGATCGCAAGTAGGCAGAGAGGCAGGCAGAGAGAGAGGAAGGGAAACAGGCTCCCTGCTGAGCAGAGCCTGACGTGGTACTCGATCCCAGGACCCTGAGATCACGACCTGAGCCGAAGGCAGCGGCTTAACCCACTGAGCCACCCAGGCACCCTGGGCAACTGCTTTTCGCTCAGGCCATGATCCTGGAGTCCCGGGATTGAGTCCCGTATCGGGCTCCCCGCTTGGCAGGGAGTCTGCTTCTCCTGCTAACCTCTCTCCTCTCATGCTCTCTCTCTCTCAAATAAATAGAATAAAATCTTTAAAATAAAAAATAAAATAAAATAAATAAGATTTTATTTTTAAGTAGTCTCTATACCCAGTGGGGTGTAGGGGTGGGGGGATGCTCAAACTCAACAACCCTGAGATCAAGATTCACATTACAGCCCTTTTCACTCTACACCTTGATGCCAGCAGAAGCAAGGCAAGCAGCAAAAATGAGTGATTTGGGTTAGAAGGTGGTGGAGGTGGTGGTGACTGTGGCCAATAAAGAGATCCCACCCCATTTAAATATAATTGACTCCCATCTAAATGAAGCTTTGACTCAGCTTTAGCCCATTGTTGCTATGAGGGTCTCTGGGTTTTTTCAAGGGAAGCCGGAGATCAAGATTTTAGTGTAAAAATCTCCCGATTTTTAAAATATCACAACAAATTAAAACCTAACTGTATGAATAAATTAATCTGTACATCATACCTGTTCTACATTAGGAGCCCCCAGTTTGAAACCTCTGGCCTCCAGCAGGATATTTTTCTCTCATGTTTAGTTTCTTGGTCTGTCCCTAATTCATAGGTGAGTGGAGACAAGTTCCCTTTTCCTGTCTCCTACTGGACCCTTACTTCCTGCCTCCCTCTCCTCCCATCTTTTAAAATAAGAAAGTAGATACTTACTGAGCATCTACTGTGTGCCAGAGGCTGTGGTACACACATGACTGCCACTCCCTCCTCTGTGGGGAGTACTCTTCCCCTCTCTCTCTGCCTCTCCCCCCTGCTCATGCTCTGTCTCTCTCTCTCTCTCTCAAATAAATAAAATCTTAAAAACAAACAAAAACACACGACTGCCCAGTAACAACCTCTTTTAAATTTTTTTCTTGTTTTTTTTTTTTTTTAAACATTATTTAAAGTAATCTCTATACCCAATGTGGGGTTCAAACTCCTGACCCTGATATCAGGAGTTGCATGTTCTGACTAGGACAGCCAGGGGCCTCGTGATTTTCATTGAAAGCCCTATATACAATCTGTCTTCCCAGCTCTTGGCCAAAAATACATAGTTTATTTACTTCTCATACAGTCTTTTTAATTATTCAAGTTTATAACTTCTGTCATCAGATAAGCTGGTATAAGTGCCATCAGATTGGCTGAACATCAACAGAAACAACTAACCCAAGGAATCTTGCAGCCAGGGCACCTTGGTGGCTCAGTTAAGCGTCTGTCTTCTGCTCAGGTCATGTTCTAGGGTCCTGGGATCGAGCCCCACATTGGACTCCCTGCTCAGCGGGGAGTCTGCTTCTCCCTTTCCCTCTGCCTGTCTCCCCGGCTTGTGCTCTCTTTCTCTGAAATAAATAAAATCTTTTTTAAAAAAAAAGAAAGAAAGAAAGAATAGAAATCTTTCAGTAAAATAGCACTCCTTCCTCTGGAGGCTGCCTAAATCCAAGGGCTCTCCTCCTTGCTATCACCATCATACTCGGATTTTTTGTTTTTTCTTTTCTCCCTGAATCCTGACTGGGTACATTCTGTCTCCCAAGCTTCACACTCCCCTCTGCATACTCAGTGAGCCAGTCTCTTAACAGGGTTAAAAAGAAGGCCAATTTTCCACCTGCTAGCTCTTCTGGCACACACACTTGTAAGGCAGCATTCTGCTTTTGTTCCCTTTCCTTCACAGTTCCTTAAATGGTTCTTGCCCTAGATTGTGAAAGTCCACCAGAGCTCAGGCTTCTG
Source organism: Mustela lutreola (assembly GCF_030435805.1). Classification (NCBI taxonomy): domain Eukaryota; kingdom Metazoa; phylum Chordata; class Mammalia; order Carnivora; family Mustelidae; genus Mustela; species Mustela lutreola. The sequence continues at coordinate 121,431,798 of NC_081296.1, read as the reverse complement.
GGAAGTCAGTCTTTCAGGCTAATAGGTATATATGTAGTCTGGAAATGGACAGCGTGGTTATTTTTTAAATTTTTTTAGATTTTATTTATTTCTCAGAGGGAACGCAATAAATAGTGAATGCATAAGCAGGGGAAGTGGCAGAGGGAGAGGGAGCAGCAGACTCCCCGCTGAGCAGGGAGCCCAATGTGGGGCTCCATCCCAGGACCTTGGGATCATGACCTGAGCTGAAAGGCTCTTAACCCACTGAGCCACCCACGTGTCCTTGCTTTGGTAATTTTTTTTTTTTTAAGATTTTATTTATTTATTTGACAGACAGAGATCACAAGTAGGCAGAGAGTCAGGCAGAGAGAGAGGGGGAGGCAGGCTCCCCGCTGAGCAGAGAGTCCAATGCGGGGTTCGATCCCAGAACCCTGGGATTATGACCTGAGCCAAAGGCAAAGACTTAACCCACTGAGCCAACCAGGCGCCCTGCTGTGGTAATTTTTAAATCTTCTTTTGCTTTAGTTTTAACCTAAAGCCTGGACTTAACAGTTCTACCTCTTGCTGAATATGGGATGGGGAAGGAATGGGAAAGTATGATAACATTTTCTCGAAAGGGCTGAGCATTGGAGTTTCTGAGCACTGCAATCACTTACCCAGGGCTTTCTTTTAAACTTGATAGATGGTGGGGCCCCCAAAATCATGAGAATGAAATCATCCTAACTCATCCCCTGGAGAGAAGAGCTGACTTGTTCCCTGTGAGTCCAACAAAATGGCCTTGAATACGTGGCCTGGCCTCAGACATTACATCATCACTCAGCCTTTCTATGTTGACATTATGTGGGTATAGCAGAGGTGCAGGCAGGGAAGCACATAAAGTTTAACTTGATTCTTTCTATAACTTCGTGTAGCCCTGATTAATCTTGCTGGGGGTGTGGCATGCCATATATTCTCCTTTATCTGAAATAAAGGCACCCTCTTGGGGTCGGTCCTTTGACTTGCTTTGTGACTTGAAGCTATTATTTTCTTCTCCTCATCTTCCTTTTCTATCTTGTATATTTTTAGCCCTTTAGCTTCTGAGGCATTTTTCATTTCATGTTGAATCCTCCCAGTGACAGATTTCACCCCAATGCAAAGCTGAGGCCTAGAGTGTTTGAAACAGCAGATGTCATCGGTCACAAGAGGAAGACTGGACTGAGTCTCTTGCTTGTGATCATGCTCTCTTCTCTTCCTCATAGATGAGCTGCTACCTGGGTTCTACACAGGAAGTGTTGGTAGCACCTTCCATGGACTAAGAGAAATTCCTTGTTGTATATATTATTTAGGTGAATTATTTTACAGGCTTTTATAGAGAGAAGGTAGCATGAAAATAATACCAGCCGTGTATAACTCTTTTTGAATCCTGAACCTTTTTGAAAATCTAAAAGCTATGAACACTTATTCAGGAAAATGTACATATGCACATCATTTTGCATATAAAATTAAAGAGTTCATGAAATTCTGGAAACCTAGCAGTTTTGGGTATTAGACATCCTGAATTAAGATTTTACCCATGGATTAGATCCCTTAGTTCATTTACTGATGCAGTTTTAGAGCTTTGAAAGCTTCAGAGGTTCTGGAGTATAGCAGCCTGTTTGATATGGTCTGGTTTATAAGTGTTTAGCGGAGAAGGAACACAGGTGAGCTTGATTTCTTCTTAGGAACAAAAGGAATTGATAGGATCTGGTGATACAACATGATAGGTCTCCCTCAATGTATAGTTCTGGCTCAGAGGCTGGACTCTAGTACTAGGAAATTGCTGGTAGATACCCAGGAAGGGAACAGAATATTACCTTTCCTGCTCTACCTGCCCTATCTCCTGTAGAGATTTGCCTCTCTTTCCGGTGTCTTCAGACTTTGGAGAAAAAGGAAAGTAACGTTTCTTCCTCTGAGTGGTTGGAGACCCTGGCTTGAACAATGAGTATAAATACTCCTATGCAGACTGAAATGAGTGCTGCTGTCTCTCTACTGCCCAGGCCCCACATCCAGCAACTGAGGCCCACAGAGGGAGATTGATGCCAAAGCCCATTGGGTTGATTGCCCTTCCTCTTGCCCAGCTTTCCAAAAGAGTTTTGCCAAATAAGAATTAATATTTAAGTAATGCAGCCTACTTTGTTACAAGCAGCTATTGGAGACTTAGAGCATTTTTATATTTCTTCCCTACTGATTATTTGACTACTATTGGCTGTCTTTATGGAACATTTCTTTATTAATAGAATTTTCCTACTTGGTTATTTTAATAAACCAAAGAATTCCAGGAACCTAATGGAGTTGAAATGGCAAGTGGAAGCAGGAGTCATGTAACTTTACCTGAGCAGAAAATAGTGGTAGTCTTATGGATATGCATATTTTTATTCTTTTGTTGGGAGCCAAGGGAATTCTGTTTCTCCTATCACAAATAAGATAAAATAAACTTAAGGGCTTTGGGCATTTCCAAAGCAAAATTGCACTGATTGCTTTAGATGGCATTTGTGGCAGGTACTGGGTGTAAATGATATGAATATTATATACCAGTTGCAAACTTTTTTCTGGAAATAATCTTTGAAAGAGCACATCACGAAGTTGTTCAATCACATTTTTTTCCCTTTCTGACAAAAGGTCAGAAGTAAGATTTAAATAGCAGTCTCTCTGCTGTTACTAATCTAGGCTAGAATAGCCATCTGGTTTTTCTATCCTAGTCAATACAGTTAATTAGGCAGGCATGCCATTCACTAGAGACTAATTAATCAATTACTATGGAAGGAGCCTTGGAGAAAACTGTGTAAGTTGATCAGTACTCAATGAATAGAAACTGATTGATATGTTCCCTTCTTTATCAACAGATGTTTGGGAATATCAAATGCTGTGCAAACATACATACATATACATACACTTAGAAATGGAGCAGAAAGATATTTCTGTGTTAGCAAAAGGCTTGTTAAGACATTAACGTGTTATTCTTGGAGCATGTCAGGTGATGGCCTATCCCTCCTGCTGTCTAGAACATTTTCCTCTTTTTAATATGGATTTTGGGTGGGAAGAAGGGGGCAGTTTTTGCTTCTATAATGTTTCTAAACCCAGTGAGGCCTTAGAATATTGTTGGTAAGGTTATCTGTAACACCTTTAAATAAAGGTGTTAGGGAAGGAAAAATAATTTCTTTACTAGACGATGGCTAATACATTTGGGGTTTTTTGTTTTGTTTTGTTTTGTTTCCCATTTTCTTCTAAGAAGCTTCTATTTAGTAGGCAGTTTTGCTGTGGCAGGCCAGGCTATGCTTAGATCCCTCTTTGACCCTTCAAGTTATTAAAAATTTTTTGTGACTTGGGTGACTCTATAAAGGTGGTCTCTGTTTTTAGAGGCATGGACTTCTCTGGGTATTCAGCTAACAAAATGCCTTTGCAAATAGAGGTCTTTCTCAGAACTTGTGTAATTGGAGAGTGCTAAGAGATGAAAGGGGCAGGAAATCCTGGAGGGGACACTGGTTATTACAGTGGCCTACCAGAGAGTCAGAAGTGTTAGGTGAATGGCTGTTTCTGTAAAGGTTAATGGATTGACAAGGATATGTGGGCAAATGAGACAGCGACAGAGTGCTAATGCAGTCATCTTTTTTTCATGCTGATGGTAGTGGTTCCTTCTTAAAATCTATTGAGAAGAACAGCTGTTGTGTCCGTCTGCTTGACCAAGTTAATATTCCATATTGATAGTGGATTAGATAAAAGGATTAGATAAAATGCCCTGGCCTCGAGTTAACTCAAAAGCGACTGAGCTGCATGGAGGTGAGTAAACAGACTGTCTTCTTGGGACTGTAGAATGAATGAACAGTGGGGGGGGGGGGGTCAGAGTGTGGTCAGCCTTTAACCTTTGTGGTCAGCTAGCTGGGGAGGATTGTGGATGACATGGATCCCCACAACTTAATGCTTGTGATTGCATTGGTGTGTCACCCATTTTACCCACAAAGTCCAACTAAAATTAAGTATGTCTCCCATTCTCTGATCTGAACGAGTCTGTGGGTCTCCCACCTCCCCCCATAATCTAGAGCATTTTGGGAAATGGGGCTTTAATTGCCTAGATACTGGACTACAAAATATTTTTCTCCTTCTTTGGAGCCCTGCCCTGTTCCTCTTAGGATATAAAATAAAAGATTTGTATGAAGTGAGTTTTTAATTTGTCATTTACCTCCCACACTGTTTAGAATAAAGTCAAAGAAAAGACCTAAGAGAAGGTGATTCTTTACATTCATGTCCTACTTGGTGATAAATTTAATATCACCTTGTTTAGTTTTTGCTTTTCTAAAATGGAACAGCAATCTTTAAGTTTTTTCATGGTAGTGTTTTGCTTTGTTTTAATTTTATTTATTTATTTATTTATTTTAACAGCGAGAGATCACAAGTAGGCAGAGAGGCAGGCAGAGAGAGAAGGGGAAGCAGGCTCCTTGCTGAGCAGAGAGCCCGATATGGGGCCCGATCCCAGGACCCTGAGACCATGACCTGAGCTGAAGGCACAGGCTTTAACCCACTGAGCCACCCAGGCACCCCTGTTTTTTGTTTTTTAAAGATTTTATTTATTTATTTATTAGAGAGAGAGAGAACATAAGGGGAGAGGTCAGCGGGAGACGCTGCTCCCTGCCGAGCAGGGAGCCCGATGTGGGACTCGATCCCGGGACTCCCAAGATCATGACCTGAGCCAAAGGCAGTCGATTAACTGAAGAGCCACCCAGGTGCCCCTTGGTAGTGTTTTAAATGTGAATTTTGCTTGTGAAGTCCTCCATCATAAAAGGGAGTAAAAATATTAAGTGTGGGAATTTGGGGCAAGCATTTTTTCTGTTATATTTCTGTAGCTTACCTATTTTTAAAGGGTTATCTGCTGCTGAACCATTCTGTTATCTAGGCCAGAAGAGTTTACTCCTGGTCAGCCTCAGATTCAACACCAGATTCCCTGAGTAAAAATATGCAGAGACTATTTGAAATTAGATATCAACATAAAAAGGAAAAGAAAGAGAAAGAAACCTGTACCTTCAGTTTCACCACTTGAGGTGAAGTTCAATTTTCTGGTTAATTCAAGTAATTACCATGTTACTAAATTTGGATATAATTATGCAGTTTGGGTAGTGATTTCTTTTGGTGGTGATTGGTGTTGGCACTATTTGGTCTTTGTTCTCTTGCTCATTTTTCCTTGTATCCCACAGCAAGTACTTAACTGTGAGAAGGCGGGTCAAGACTAGCAGTGCCCCAGTTGTCTTCTTGAGCACTGTCTGTTAGCAGGGCCTCAGTCGTAGGCTCCAGCCTGACCTTGGGAGGAGATGGCCCCTTCCAGTACACCCTTAAAAGAGGGACCATTTCCAGCTCCTCTGATGATGTTAAACATATCTCTGCAGTCAGCCTGCTTGAAATAATCTGTGTTTTTGCAAAGCTTAAAAAAAAAAAAAAGACAAAAGAATTCTTTTGGCTATCTTATATTTTAAATTAGCCCAGAACTCTGTGCCCTCTCCTGGAGGCCACTTCTCCCAGATATTCATACAACTTGTTCCTCATGTGAGCTCTGCTCAAAATTCCTTGTTGTCAGAGAGGCCTTATGTGATCAGTCTATGTAAAACAGAAATAGCCAACTCCCAGTACCCCATATATGTCCTAATATCCTGTTCAATTTTTCTTTATAACACTTACACCATCAGACACACATATATATTCTTAACTTTTTTTCCTCTGCCCACTCTTCTCTCACATTACATGTCCATGTAATTTTTTCTCTCCCCACACAGTAAAATATAAGAAGCTTCATGAGGGCAGGGATAGCATTTTTTTTTAAATCAATTCTGTATTTCTTTCCTTGGCACAGTGCCCAGCACATAGTAGACATTGGATAAATATTTGTTTAATGAATAAAGGATGAACTCATTTTTATTTCAGTCTCCCACAGTCAGCAGTATCCCAGGCAGCCAACTTTTAATGCTGGAAGGGGCCCAGCAGACAACCATGAAATGCCATAAATGAATTCCAGGGCAGTTTTGTGATTCCAGTGTGTGAACACTTAAACGGTCTGACTAGACGGCAGTGGGTCAAGACCCCCGTCTTGGAAATCATCCCAAGCTGTTCCCTTGTGATGGTTCCAAGAGGAAGAGAGGGTCAAGAATTGCCCTTACTCCTGAGGTGAAGCCTGTACATTGTATGCATTTTCTACATATTTTAGGCGCTGTCATATTAAATCTCAGAGGCCTTTACTCTGTGGGAGTTTTCTTCCTTCTAAGGCAGTCTTCTGAGTCAGCATTCTGTCTGGGAGTCCCCTTTTACCTTTTCATGACTTTCCCTGCTGAATAGCTGAGCAAATAAGAAATCACTGATCCTTCACTATGAAATACTAAACCTGTGATAAGCCCAGCCTGTCTCACTTTTTTCCCCCACTTTTTTTTTTTAAGATTTTTATTTATTTATTTGATAGACAGAGATCACAACTAGGCAGAGAGGTAGGCAGAGAGAGAAGAAGGGAAGCTGAGTAGAGAGTGGATGTGGGGCTCTGTTCCAGGACCCTGGGATCATGACCTGAGCCAGGGCAGAGGCCTTAACCCACTGAGCCACCCAGGCCCCCCTCTCCCACTTTTTTTTAATATTTATTTTTTGTTTGTGTAGTTTGAGAAAGTTCTGGGGGCGGGGACAGAGTAGCAGGAATTCTGTATGAAGTTTTGTAGCCCCTTTTAAACACAGAGCATGAAATGAGATGTTGAGTAATAAGTATATACTATGTATACAAATAAGGAGCAGATAGTTCTCTTAGGATCCTCTCCCCACGTGTCTTATTTTGGGTTCAAGTTTCAGATGCGCATGGTTAATTTGGAAATGCAAGAAATGCTAGAGCAGTTGGGGAGTACACTAAGGAAAGAAAGGGTGACTTAGCGAGTCAGCAACAGCTGAGGGCAGTTGGGGCTTGATCCTGGGAGGAGAGAGTGTTGAGCACACACTTCAGAGTTAACTCCTTCTCCCCGCCCAGGAGAGGAAGCTGGAATATTGATACACCCACTTCTGCCAGTCATCGGTTGAGTGCAGCTTCGAAGCAATGTTCGTTCACCGGAGCAGCCTGCTGGCTCCTAGGCTTTGATTTTGATACTGGCAGTTGGCAATGAGGTAGAACGTATGAAGCAGCAAGGCCTGAGGGATGTGAGCAGGGTATCATGGAGGATTGAGCTATGCCTTGCTTCCTGTTTCTCCTGAAACAGCACCCATTGCTTTCCCTTTGCCCCCTTCCTTTCACCTTTTTAACGTCTTTACCCAGGGTCAGCTCCGTGCTCAAAGCTATCTTGGTTTGCCCCTTACGACTCACCACACATCTTATTTGTCTTAATATGGTACCTAGTGATCTCTACTTCCTGGCATGGTAGTTGTGTCTATGAATACACACATGTATATTTTCTACTGTAGCTCCTTGGAACCCAGGTATTACCCTACATGTCTTCGTAAGTCCCAGAGTACCTGGCACATAAGTGCCCGGTTATTATGTAATTAGGCCAATCTTTCCCCCTAACTAGTAGGTGGTTTTGTAAAAAGGTTTGAGAGGAAAGCCCTTGGGTTCCTGAATTCCAGCTTCTAACTTCCTGTAAGGAAAGTATCAGAAACTTCAGGGAGTTACTGGATGAATCCTAAAGTCAGGGCAACGGGGACTCACTTTTTCTTTTTTTTTCTTGTTTTAAAGAAACTTTTAGAAAGTGTATACTTTAGGTGCGCCTAGGTGGCTCAGTGGGTTAAGCCTCTGCCTTCGGCTCAGGTCATGATTTCAGGGTCCTAGGATCGAGCCCCGCATTGGGCTCTCTGCTCAACAGGGAGCTTGCTTCCCCCTCTCTCTCTGCCTGCCTCTCCGCTTACTTGTGATCTCTGTCAAATAATAAAATCTTTTAAAAATTTTTTTAAAAAATAGAAAATAAAATTTAAAAGTATATACTTTAATAGTATTAAGTATATTTACATCATAATGTAACCGTTTCTACCATCCATCTCCAGAAGTTTTCATCTTCCCATACTGAAACTCCATACCCATTAAACAGCATCTCCTCATTCCTCCCTTCCATCCCCGCCCTGGGCAACTACTATTCTACTTTCTGTCTCTATGAATGGGACTACTCTAGGTACCTCATAGGTGGAATCGTACAGTATTTGTCTTTTGTGATTGGGCTTATTTTACTTAGCATGTTCAAGAGTCATCCATGTTGTAGCACAAGTCAGAATTCCCCTTTTAAGGCTATATAATGTTCCATTGTGTATATATGCCACATTTTTTTTTAATACATTCATCTGTTGATAGACACTTGGATTGCTCCTACCTCTTGGCTAGTGTGATAATGCTGCTACGAACATAGGTGTACAAATATCTCTTACGGATCCTCTTTTCAATTCTTTTGGATATTTACCTAGAAGTGAAATTGCTGGATCATGTGATAATTTTATTTTTAATGTTTTGAGGAATTTTGGGGTTTTTTTTATATGAGCCGTCCTAATGAGTGTGAGATAGATTCTTACTGTGGTTTTGACGTGTATTTCCCTAATTATTAGTTAGCATGTTGAGCATCTTTTCATGTGTTTATTGGCCATTTTGTGTATGACCATTACATATTTTTTTCTTTGGAGAAATGTCTTTTCAAGTCCTTTGCCCATTTTTAAACTCAAATTGTTTTTTTTTAATTTTTTATAAACATATAATGTATTTTTATCCCCAGGGGTACACGTCTGTGAATTGCCAAGTTTACACACTTCACAGCACTCACCATAGCACATACCCTCCCCAATGTCCATAACCCCACCTCCCTCACCTAGCAACCCTCGGTTTGTTTTGTGAGATTAAGAGTCACTTCTGGTTTGTCTCCCTCCCAATCCCATCCCATTTCATTCATTCTTCTCCTACCCCCTTAACCCCCCCTGTTGCATCTCCACTTCCTCATATCAGGGAAATCATATAATAGTTGTCTTTCTCCAATTGACTTATTTCGCTAAGCATGATACCTTCTAGTTCCATCCATGTCGTTGCAAATGGCAAGATTTCATTTCTTTTGATGGCTGCATAGTATTCCATTGTGTATATATACCACATCTTCTTTATCCATTCATCTGTTGATGGACATCTAGGTTCTTTACATAGTTTGGCTATTGTAGACATTGCTGCTATAAACATTCGGGTGCACGTGCCCCTTAGGATCACTACGTTTGTATCTTTAGTGTAAATACCCAGTAGTGCAATTGCTGGGTCATAGGGTAGTTCTATTTTCAACATTTTGAGGAACCTCCATGCTGTTTTCCAGAGTGGTTGCACCAGCTTGCATTCCCACCAACAGTGTAGGAGGGTTCCTCTTTCTCCACATCCTCGCCAGCATCTGTCATTTCCTGACTTGTTAATTTTAGCCATTCTGACTGGTGTGAGGTGATATCTCATTGTGGTTTTAGTTTGTATTTCCGTGATGCCGAGTGATATGGAGCACTTTTCCATGTGTCTGTTGGCCATCTGGATGTCTTCTTTGCAGAAATGTCTGTTCATGTCTTCTGCCCATTTCTTGATTGGATTATTTGTTCTTTGGGTGTTGAGTTTGCTAAGTTCTTTATAGATTTTGGATAAACTCCAGTTATTTTTAAATGTGTCTAAGGAAACTTTTTAATTGAAGTCTTTTGGGATTAGTCTTTGGGTTTCCTTGTCTTGAGAATATTTATGAAGTGATTTGTCAAGTAACCATGACCCAGCAGCTTAGAGACTTCTAGTTCTAATCAGATTTCCACCATTCCCTCACAGAGAAAGCATAGAATCCTAAATTAAATGAGCTTTAGAGAGTGTCTGTTACGGCTCCTATAACAGAATAGCACAGACAGGGTGTCTTATAAATTACAGTTTCTTTCTCACAGTTCTGGAAGCTGAAAGTCCAAGATGAGGGTACCAACATGGCTGGTTCTGGTGAAGGCTGTCTTTAGGGTTGCAGAACATGAACTTCTCTCTGTATCCTCACATAGCGGAAGGCACCTGGGACATCTGTTGGGTCTCTTATTTATTTATTTTTTTAAAAGATTTCTTTATTATGAGTCTTTTTTTTTTTTTAAAGATTTATTTATTTATTTATTTGACAGATCACAAGTAGGCAGAGAGAGAGAAGAAGGGAAGCAGGCTCCCTACTGAGCAGAGAGCCCAATGCGGGGCTTGATCCCAGGACCCTGGGATCACGACCCAAGCTGAAGGCAGAGGCATTAACCCACTGAGCCACCCAGGTGCCCCTATTATGAGACTTTTTAACAAAGATTTTATTTATTTATTGGAGAGAGAGAATAAGCGAGAGCACAAGCAGGGGGAGGAACAGAGGGAGAGGGAGAAGCAGACTCCCCACCAAGCAGGGAGCCCAGCGCAGGGCTCGATCCCAGGACCCTAGGATCATGACCTGAGTTAAAGGCAGTTGCTTAACTGACCAAGCAACCCAGGCGGCCTTGTTGGGTCTCTTATTAAGACTGCTAATTCTTTTCATGAAGGCTCTACCCTATTCCCTAATCACCTCCCAAAGGCCACACCTCCTGATACCATCACATTGGGCATTAGGATTCCAAAATGTATATTTGGTGGCGAACACAAACATTCAGAAAATAATAGAGAGCTACCAAGTGAGGAAATTGGGCCCATTTTCTTTTTCCACTGTGCCCTGAGCTAAATCACCTAACCCCTATGGATAACATTTTCTTTATCTTTAAACATGCCTTTCTCTGCCTCCTTTCTCACTTTCTTACAAGTATTTTGAGGACTGGTGAATTGATTTTTTAATTATTGTAAAGTATTTACATAAGGCATGAAGTTGTGTGTCAGTTGAACTTCACAGTTTTTGGAATTGTTCAGTGTCATTTTTAAGTCAAGTTTTCTGTAGAAAACTGTAGGCCCTGGTGGTCTGGATGGCTCAGTCAGTTAAGTGTTCAACTCTTGATTTTAGCTCAAGTCACAATCTCAGTGTTGTGAGATGGAGCCCCCACATTAGGCTCTGTGCTGGGCTTGCAACCTGCTTAAGCTTCTCTCTCTCTCACCCTTTGCCTCTCCCCTCCGTGCCTCTTTTTAAAAAAAGAAGAAGAAAACAAAACTATAGGCCCTTCTTTTTCTAGGAAATAAGGGGATGATGCCAAAAGGCAGAAAGTAGTGCTGACTTCAGCTTAAAGCAGTATACTTTTGTTAATCTTTGCAAATAAATGAGCTGTCAGGGTTGCTGACTTGTTGCTGTTAGACAATGCTTTTATAAGTCCTCATTAAAATCAGTCTGGTTCAGTGTCCTATCTGAGATCAAGTAGTTTGAAACTGCCACGTAGATGGGGATTGCTTATGATTGTAGCACTAACTCATGGCTGTGTGGTGATGGCTTCCTGTTCAAAGATGTCCGTTGACAGCAGGGACGTTCAGGATGCTTACACTTGGAAAAAGATCTCTGGGAAGCTCCTAATTTTTTTGTTCTGCATTAGAAGTGTTTTTGAAAAATTGTGATAAAATATACATAACATAGCAATCACTATATAGACTGTATGGAGGCACCTGGAAAAATTAAAAATAGAACTACCCTATGATGCAGTAATTCCACTACTGGGTATTTGTCCAAAGAAAATGAAAATACTAATTTGAAGAGATACATTCACCCCTGTGTTTTTTGCAGCATTATTTATGGTAGCTAAGCTATGGAAGCAACCCAAGTGTGCATCAATAGATGAATGGATTAAGAAGATTGTGTATGTGTGTGTGTACACATACATGAGTGAATACATGAGTGTATACAAGTGTATACATACACACACATGTGTGTATATATATATATATGTATGTGTATATATATATATGTATGAAATATTTACCATAAAAAAATAATGAGATCTTGCCATTTGCAACAATGTGCATGGACCTAGAGTGTTATTATATTAAGTGATATCAGTCAGACAGAGAAAGACAAATCTTAGAGAAAGACAAACTGGTGGTTGTCAGAGGGAAGGTGGGGTTAGGGAGATGTGGAATAGGTGAAGGGGATTAAAAGGCACACACTTCCGGTTATAAGTAAGTCACGGATTTGCAAAGTATAGCATAGGGATAATATAGTCAATAATAATGTGATAGTGTGTGGTGACAGATGGTAACTACACTTATCATGGTGAACGTTGAATAATATGTAGAAATGTCAAAACATTATGTTGTACACCTGAAAGTAGTATAGTATTGTAGGTCAACTATGCTTTAATAATACAAAACTTAAATATATGTATATATACAACAAAACCTTCCATTATAATCATTTTTAAGTGTGCTGTTCTGTGGCATTAGCTGCATTCAGATTGTTGTATAGCCATCACCACCATCCATTTCTAGAACTTTTTCATCCTCCTAAACTGAAACTCCATACCCATTAAGCAGCAATTCTCCTGTCCTTCCTCCCCCTAGTCCTTGGCAACTACCATTCTACTTTCTATCTCTATGAATTTGAGTACCCTAGGCACCTAGGGTGAACCATACAATATTTGTTGAACCATACAATATTTGTCTTTTTGTATCTGGCTTATTTCACTTAGCATAATGCATTTAGGATTCATCCATATTGTAGCACAGGTCAGAATTTCCTTTTTAAGGCTAAATAATAGTCTGTTATATGTGTATACCTAATTTTATTTATTCATTCATCCATCGATGGACATTTGGGTTCCACATTTGGCTGTTGTAGGCATTCTTTTATGAATATTGGTGTACAGATAGCTCAAGTCCCTGCTTTGAGTTCTTTAACATACACCTAGGAGTGGAATTTCTGGGTCATATGGTAGTTCTGTGTTTAACTTTTTTTTTTTTAATATTTTATTTATTTATTTGACAGAGAGAGAGATCACAAGCAGGCAGAGTGACAGGCAGTGGGGGGGGGGGGGATAAGCAGGCTGCCTACTGAGCGGAGAGCCTGATGTGGGGCTTGATCCCAGGACCCCAAGATCATAAAGTGAGCTGGAGGCAGAGGCTTTAACCCACTGAGCCACCTAGGTGCCCCTATGTTTAACTTTTTTTTTTTTTTTTTTAATTTGACAGAGATCACAAGTAGGCAAAGAGGCAGGCAGAGAGAGAGGGGAGAAAGTAGGCTCCCTGCTGAGCAGAGAGCCCGATGGAGGGCTCGATCCCAGGACCCTGGGACCATGACCTGAGCTGAAGGCAGAGGCTTTAACCTACTGAGCCACGCAGGCGCCCCTATGTTTAACTTTTTGAGGAACCTCTGTACTGTATTCCATAGTGTTTGCACCATTTAATATTCCCACCAACAATGCGCAGGGATTCAATTTCACCACATCCTTGCCAACACTTGTTTTCTGTTTTTTTGTTTTGTTTTATTTTGTTACTTTTCGTGTGTGTGTGTGTGTGTGTTTTGTTTTTTTTTGGTATTAGCCATCCCAATGACTTTGAAATGGTATCTCATTGTGATTTTTTCATTTTCCTAATGATTAGTGATGCTGAGCATCTTTACATGTACTTATTAGGCATTTATATATTTTCTTTGGAGAAATAGCTGTTCAAGTCCTTTACCCATTTTGGAATTAGGTTGTTTTGGTTTATTGCTGAGTTTCAGCCAGTGAACCTTTTAATTGGCAAATAACATTAAAGAGGGTATTTGCTGTGTGATGCCTTACGAATATTTGCCCATTTGTCTCATTTATTTTTTAAAAAATCTTTCTCTATATAGATAGGTAGATAGATGTAGATATTTTATCAGTCAAGATATAAATAATAAATGTGTATTTTTTTTTTTATCCCAACAGTATATCCTTTCAGGCTCTGATGACTTCAACCTGTACATGTGGAGAATTCCTGCAGATCCAGAAGCAGGTAAGTATATCCCTAGCATGAACCTACTGCTAATGTTGGCTCTGTTGATTGACCTTTGGCATATGTTGTGCCCTGAAGGGAGTGATCTGTAGAAATAGGATGATATTTCTCTTTTAATATAGTAAGTTTATCAGAAAAGTGACCAAGGGAAATTTAAACATAAAAAAGTAGAAGCCAGATTTCACTATAACCTCATACAGACAGATCCTTATTGACTTAGTGATGCTCATATTTCTTCCCAAGAACTTTCTTTAGACTTCATAGATCTCCATTATGTCCATTTTCCTTGCTCCTATTTCACCCCTGGAATATTTTTATCTTGCTTTCTCTTTTTATCCATCTGCATATTCTTGTTTATTTTTCTAGGGTCTTTTCCTTTCCTTTGGCCTCCTTGCTGATGGTAACTAAAGGGTAACTTTCTTTGTTGATGGACAAGTTCAGGCCCTGGGGTTTGGCTGATCCCAGATATCAAAGAAATTTAGAAAGAAATAGTTTTGCATTTCTCTAGATGTATTCTGAAAAATGCCTGCAGCTTTCCATGAATTTGGATCTAGGCCATCTGAGCTTTCAAACATCATGGATTATTCTTCATTCTTGATAATGGTGTCTTCACGTACTCAGTTCAGTCTTCCACTGGTTGCTTCCTACTGGTAGAAAAATGTCTGTTTTTTATCCTCAGGACAGCTCAATATAGCCATCTGCTCCAGGTGATACATGGCATCAAACTGGAAAATGGCCATTAGGAAAGTAATAGAGGATTATGCCAAGTTTATTACCTAAAATTTGTCTAGTCCTCAGTGTTTAGGGAAGTTTTTGGTTTGCTTGTTGCTGAATTAACAATATTGTTACCAAATGTCTGCCTTTCAAAACTTGTTGAAGCCCACTTTTGATGTAACCATCCTATTACTGTGGTCTGGTTACTAAACAATTTGCAAAAGACCTTTTTTTCCTTCTGGAATTTAGAAAGCATGAGTGAAGCAGCTTACTTGTGAAGCACAACCAGATGAGACAGCAGCGGTCTAGCTGAACAGAAGTGATATTCTAGCATTAGACTATTATGTCTCCACCCCCTGGTCTTATAGATTGATTATCTGAGGATTAATCTTTGGGCTTAATTATATCTTTTACCTGATCTTAAAAAGCTTTTAATTATTAAGTCAGTGTGATTTTTTTTTAAAGATTGTATTTATTTATTTGGCAGAGAGAGATCACAAGTAGGCAGAGATGCAGGCTGGGGGGGGGGGGTGGAGCAGGCTCCCCACTGAGCAGGGAACCTGATGTGGGGCTCGATCCCAGGACCCTGAGATCATGACCTGAGCTGAAGGCAGAGGCTTAACCCACTGAGCCACCCAGGCGCCCAAGTCAATGTGATTTTTTAAAATAAAAAATGGATAGCCCCCTTCCCCTAAGCTGTTCTCTGGAATCTTTTTCATGTTTGTATAAAGAGAGAATAGGGAAGAATTAACAATAGTATTACAGATTTTTTTCCTCTCCCAGCTTATTTTTGTACTGATTTAGGTATGGGCCACAGTGGACTGACTTTTTAAGTATAGATGACTATGCAGTCTTCGGGTCAGCAGGGATCTGATAGCTGACTTAGGATTCCAATATTAAAACTGGGAAATGGATACCCAGACTTTCCAAGGGTATTCTAGGCACAGCTGCTTTAAAGGTATTCCATTTCTAGATTCTCAAATTCTATATGTTTTCTTTCATAAAATCAGTATTCCTAGGAAAGTACCCATTCTCCTTTCCCACTGCCCCTTTCCTCTTCTTTCACTTTAGAATACAAAAACAAAACCCAGGAAACCAAAAATACTCCATAAATTTCCAACCATTTGCTCTAAGAGTTAGAAACCTCCAAGGTGCAAAAATATATTAGGCTGAAATGTCTGGGGGCAGGGGGTGGGAATAGGTAATGTGGAAATACTATTTCAAGGAGGAAAAACGAATGATGTAAAATTTCTATTAAAAAAGTACTTGTAGGGGCACCTGGGTGGCTCAGTGGGTTGGGCCTCTGCCTTCAGCTTGGATCATGGTCTCAGGGTGCTGGGATTGAGCCCCGCATTGGGCTCTCTGCTCACCGGGGAGCCTGCCTCCACCCCCCCTGCCTGCCTCTCTCCTACTTGTGATCTCTCTTTCTGTCAAGTAGATAAATAAAATTTAAAAAAATAAATAAATAAAATAAAAAATAAAAAATAAATTTAAAAGGTACTTGTAGGGGTGCCTAGGGGCTCAGTAGGTTAAAAGCCTCTGCCTTTGGCTCAGGTCATGATCTCAGGGTCCTGGGATCAAGCCCCACATCGGGCTCTGTGCTCCTCAGGGAACCTGCCTCCCCCACTCTCTGCCCTCCTATCTACCTACTTGTGATCTCTTTCTCTCTGCCAAATAAATAAATAAAATCTTTAAAAAAAAAAAAAGTGCTTGGGCGCCTGGGTGGCTCAGTGGGTTAAAGGTTAAAGCCTCTGTCTTCAGCTCAGATCATGATCTGAGGGTCCTGGAATCGAGGCCTACACACTCTGCTCGGCGGGGAGCCTGGTTCACCCTCTCTGCCTACTTTTGATCACTCTCTGTGTCAAATAAATAAAATCTTTAAAAAAAATTTTTTTTAATTAAAAAAAAATTACTTGTAGGGCTTCAGATCCCACAGAGTATACAGTGGTGGCTCCCACTGCACAGTAACTACAATAGTCACAAAAGCCATAAAGGTGTCTGTGGCAACAAAGTGTGCTAGAAACACTCAAGTTCTGAAGAAGGCAGAGCCCTTCTAGCCCACCCACAGGTGCTGCCCCTCGTCTGTCCTGGGGCATGTGCACAGAGCCTGCAGATTGGGCCACCACAGAAGAAATCAGAATTTGCTCTGGTCACGTGGGTTGATATGACAGAATCTAGAGGTGCCCCAATCCCATGGCCAATCTTCCCTGTAGGACATTTGCTGAGTGCTAGGGTTGTCCTGGGAACTATGGGACTGGCCCTGAGAGGCGGAATGCAGGTGGGTCCCACCTTAACACAGTATTTTGAAGACAAAGCACCGCCCACCCCCCCTTGCACCCCGCCATGGGAGGGGCCTGCTCTATGGAGCTTTTGCCAGAGCATACCTGGGAAAGGAGGATAAAGAGCTAAGCTTAAAATCTCTAAGGGACAGAACATTCAGAGCAGAGAACAACAGAGACTTGCCAGACTCTCCATTAAAAGCCCAAGAGGTGGGGCGCCTGGCTGGCTCAGTCTGTAGAGCTGCAGCTCTTGATCTTATGGTTGTGCGTTCAAGCCCCACATTGGACATAGAGATTAATTTGAAAAAATAATAAAAAAAAAAAAGGCCCAAAAGGCTTACACTCAAGGATGGGCTGGACCAGGAAGGATCAGTGAACTATCCCGTAATCTCCTGGTGCTTAGGACACAGACCACAGTTTGAGAAAGGCACCTGCAACAAGCACACTCTAGGTCTTGACTTGAGATATCTGAAGCCAGAAGTAGATGTATTCTTACTAAAGAAGCAACCCAGCACTGAACTGGTTCCTCCCGATTAGATTGAGGTTGATCAAGCCCTTACTTTATTTTCTCAAGAGTAGAATGGGGAATGCCATAAGGAGGAAATCAGCTTTGGTCTGTGTGTTCGTCTGCTAGGACTGCGATAACAAAATCCCACAAAATGGGCGACTTAAACCACAAAAATACATCTTTTCACAGTTCTGGAGCTTAGAAGTCCAAGAGAAAGGTGCCGGCAAGTTTGATTTCTCCTGAGGCCTTTCTCCTTGGCTTGCAAATGACCACCTTCTCACTGCGCGCTCACATGACCTTTTCTCTGTGCACATACATCACTGGTGTCCCTTTTTCTTAGGAGGATACTGGTCTCATTGGATTATAACTTCATTTAACCTTAATTACTTCCTTAAAGGCCCTATCTCCAAATACAGTCAAATTAGGATTTAGGGCTTCAGCATATGTTTTGGGGGAGATAATTTAGTCCATAGCAGTCTCTATGGTTTTTTTATACTCCATGTCTAGCATATGATAACAAATAATGAGGCATGAAAATGTGGCTAGTAATCAAGAGTGAAAAAATAATCGATAGGAGCCATCCACAGTATTATCCATATATTGAAGTTAACAGATAAGGACTTCAAATGTTATAAACAAACAAAATAGAAAAAAAAGATGGAGAATTTCAGTGGAGAATTGTAATCTATTTAGAAAATCACATAGACATTATAAAACTGAAAACTGTATCTAAAACTAAGACTTTATTGGGCGGGTTTAACCTGCAGTGAGTGGACAGGCTTGGTGAATAAAAGGCAGGTTAATAAAAGCTATCAAAGGACAATGGGAACAGAGAACAGAAAGAGCACAGTGTAAGAGATAAGAGGTGCACAGATGATTCAGCATAGATGAAATTGAAGTCCCAGGAGGATAAGAGAGAGAAAATGAAGCAGAAGCAATATATGAAGAGACAATAGCTAGAAGAATTTTCTAAAACAAATGAAATAGACTAATTCTCAGATTCAAGAAACTCAGTAACCACAAACAGGATAAATACAATACACTTAGGCACATCATACGTCAGACTATTAGAGACAAAAGATAATGAGAAAAAGCCCAAAAGCAACCTGAGAGAATATACAAATTACCTGTAAATGAGCAACAGTAAGAGTGATGGCCAAATTATGGAAACCAGAATATAATAGAATGATATCTCTTAGGCGCTTAGAGAATTAAAACCTGCCAACCTAAAATTCTATATCCAGGGAAAATATCTACCAAAAATGTAGGTTTAATAAATATACTTTTAAAAAAGAAATTACAGAATTTTAATGCAATTGCTTCACAGCCCTCAGTGAATTAATGCATCTAAATACTGAGGAGTGACAGGTGTGCAACATCTTAATAAGAAAGGCAATTAGACATTATGTGCCTTCTGATAAAAAGAACACAATACTACTGATAGGCTTGCCAAATAAAACAACTCTGAATAAAACCTCAGGATCCAGCTTTCAGTTTGCAGGAAGCACAGAGGACAGAGGAACATATTGTACTACATTGTGAGCTTACAGTCCACAAAATCCAGAGTTTAGAAACGTTAGGTCAAAGGGCCCATTTTCTCTAGTAAATACATCCTACTGAAAAAAGGAAAGGATGGACAGGAAGAAGCCTATTGTATAAGAAACATAAATGATGGGGTGCTTGGTGGCTCAGTGGGTTAAAGCCTCTGCCTTCGGCTCGGGTCATGATCCCAGGGTTCTGGGATCGAGCCCCACATTGGGCTCTCTGCTCAGCAGGGAGCCTGCTTCCGCCCCGCCCCGCCTGCCTCTCTGCCTACTCGTGATCTCTGTCAAATAAATAAATAAAATCTTAAAAAAAAAAAAAAGGAAACATAAATGACATATTAAAACAAAAACCAGATGAAACTATTTAGAAATGCACACTTGGATGAATAAAATCATTAAAAATGCAGGGAGGTGATTAATATAAAGATCAGTGGAGATTGGCTAATAGCCGATTTCATGGGAGGAAAAGGGTTGTAATTGAAATGAGGCACATGAGGCATGGAAATGGACAGAAAAAATGCCATTTTTTGACTTGAATGTCAGTTATAATAGTGTTCACCTTAAAAAACTTTATTAAGCTCCACTTCTTGTGCTGTTTTCTGTATCTTTTTAATTTCTCAATGATGAAACAAATTTGGAAATATGTGTGGGTCAAAGAATAAATCACAATAAAAATACAATTTTCTCAACTAAACATGAAAACAAGTCATCCTGGCATTCATTCTCATGGATACTACAGGGGTATTTGACTATAAAATTTTCTGTTCACGTACCCACCCCGACAATAATTTTTTTCTTGAGTTTCAACTTACATGTGTAAAGTACACTTTTATTGAGGAGTGACTTAAATCTATGCCAGGATGTCCAGCATAATAAAGTGCTTGTTGCTCCAGGGTAACTCCAGCAATTAGAAAGTTCTTCCGTAAGTCTTACTCTGTTTCCCGGGAGTTGAATGCTGTCTTACTGAGAATGGCCTCTCTTCCTCTTTGTAGCCTTTTGCTCATTTGAAGGTAGCTTTCCTGTCCTCTTCTAGATCTCTCCAGAGCTAGCATCTTCGGCCCACCCCCGCCCCGATGTTCAGTTTTGCATTTTCTCAAAGAAATGATTTTTTAAAAATTTTTATTTATTCATTTGACAGAAAGAGATCACAAGTAGGCAGAGAGGCAGGCAGAGAGGAGGGAGGGAAGCAGGATTCCTGCTGAGCAGAAAGCCTGATGCGGGGCTTGATCCCAGGACCCTGAGATCATGACCTGAGCTGAAGACAGAGGCTTAACCCACTGAGCCTCCCAGGCACCCCAAAAGAAATGATTTTATGTTTCTTTACCGTACTGATTTCTCTCCTCCAGATTTGTTCTACCTTTGTTTAAGGATTAACTAAATAAGCTCAGCAGATGAAGCCTGGCTAGACCAGAGGAAAATCTTGGCTCCTTGATATTAAGTGTGTTGCAGGGTGTTTCAGGAAGTACACTCAAGATCACATAAACTGTTTTTGGAGGTCACAGAACCTGTGATCTGCTCAAACTTAGAGTTGGCTAGGGGCCCCCATGGTGTCTACATGGGCTGTCGTTGGTCCTGGATCCCCATTCTTTATTTGATGCTTGGATTTCTTTGTACACAAGACAAAGAACAGGACCTTATGATTGCTTGTCTTTCTTGTTGGATTCACTAACTCGTAATTGAGGGGTTTGTTTTCTCTTTATTACTATTCCACATTACATCATCAGGGTATCACAGTAAGTCTGTCTCTTTGATCGTCATCTTGTTCTGCATGTAACTAAGCACCTTTTGTGATTATTTTTCATAAACCTTGGCTCATTTGGGGAATTCAACCTTCCTGCCACTCTTCTGACGACCCACCCACATTCTTTTCCTTTGTTAATATAGCTTTCCTTTTTCTTTCTGTTCTTTTTAATCTTTTTTTATAACTTTCACAGTTTTTATAATTAAGTACTTCTTGTTATCAAAATAATACAGGTATATAATTTTTAATCAAATTAAGATATTACAAAACTTATTTTTTTAAAATGCAACAGTTCCTTTCTCTTCCTATAATTCATGCTATCTTTGAATTTTCAGTTTTGGACATTCTCTGTTGCCTTTCTACTCTTGAAATCAGCTACCTTTCCAGAAGGGAATCTTTATCTAGGATCTGCAGGATATTTGCCTGGCATTTGAGCCATGACTCTAAGAGCCAAATAAGGGAATGGAGCTGTGAATCTCACAGGTCTATGCACAGATTTCTGCTTGATCCCACCCTCCACTGCACCTGGTGTCTCCAGTCCATAACCTCTTTAGGTTGACTTCAGCTTGCAACCCCTAGGTCTCTGCCTGTTGGGGAATGGGGAGCTACCTGGCCATATGTGCTCAGAGGAGGAGTATAATGGTGTAACTGCTCTTTATACAGGCTTTTAATTCCCCCTGGTTCTGGCCCTACTCTTAAGCCTGGCTTCTGGGATACTTAGCCCCTCTCATTTTTATATGTAACGTCTCTATATTTAAATGTTGACAATTCATAATTTTAAAAATACTCAGCAGTGTTTGGCAAGCCAGACATATGAGGACTAGATGTGGCCCTTGGGTTCTAGCTTTGAATGCTTAGATGACAAAAAGTCTGTGGGGAAATCCGTGGGGAAATCCTTACTCGAATCTGTCTCCTCTTTGATTTAATCAAAATATGGGACGAGGCTGAGTTTGTTCTCTCAGTGCATGCCTGCATGCTTGTTGAACAGAAGATACTAAGGCAGGCTAATATGGGGAAGCAGCCTTGCTGTTCTATGCCTTAATGGTCCAACGGGCCATCAGCATTTATTGCAGACCTGCTCTGTGCTTCACAGTGCATACCAGATGCTGAGAAAACTAGACGGAGAGCAGTCCTGAGCATTAGCCAAAAGCAAGGACATTCTTTTTTTCTCTACTCTCCTGTTCAGAAAGACAGAAAGTCACTGGGGAATTGCAGTGCCAAACTCAAAAGAGATGAAATGTATTTATTATATAAACAGTATAAACTCTTAATCTCTTAAGTAATTTGCATAGGGCTTCATTGTAAGCTAAGGAAATCTTTTTTTTTTAAGATTTTATTTGAAAGAGAGAGATCACAGTAGGCAGTAGGGAGTCAGAGAGGGTTGGGGGGGAGCAGGCTCCCCGCTGAGCAGAGAGCCTGATGTAGGGCTCTATCCCAGGATCCTGAGGTCATGACACAAGCCGAAGGCAGAAGCTTAACCCACTGAGCCACCCAGGTGCCCCAGGAAATCATTTTGAGATATGAGAGCTAATAACCACCATAAAACTTAATACCTGGCAAGGTTAGGCTCAGGTTTTCAGTTGATGTCAAATAATAACTCATTTTCTAAAAACCTCTCCAAAAATTAAAGGACTAGAACTGGGAATTTGGCTGTGGCAAAGAAAAAGCCCATCAGAATGTTTTACACCTCTCAAGTATGTAGGAAGAGCATCTGTTTTAATGTGGTGATTCTGAAGATAAAATAAACAGACCAGCAATTATGTATAGAGCCAGTGTGATATATTGGAAAGAGCATTAGGCTCAAAATCATACCTGGATTCCAGTCCAGTGCTGCCACTAACTAGCTGATGGAGTGATTCTAGGCAAGTTATGTAACAGCAATTGTCTGAGCTTTAGTTTCTGCTGTAAAAACCCTTCCCCTCCCAAGTCCTCATATCACGAAATGATTTAACAGTCTCGGGAGCTTTCTGAAAAATGTGTGTTTTCAAATATAAGACGTTGTTACTGCCTTGTAGAGTAGGATCGTCGTCCACAGATCCGTAATTTCCAAAGCATTTGCTCCCTAGTAACTTAGGTATGGAAGTAATGAATTTGGCAACATGTGGGTGTCTCTGGAAAATCTTCTTATTATCTTCTCCTTCCCTTTCCCCTAATTCTTGTTGGAAAGGGCTTTAAGGTTTTTACAGATAAGACTTGTTTCCCTTGAGATCTGCTTCTATGTGAAGACCTTCCTGTTTATGGAAAGAAACATAATGTAATAGAGTTGGTAGGCCTGCATTTAACTCCTGATCCATTCGTCTAGTTTCTGCTTCGGAAAAATTGTTTAATCTTGCCAAACTTATTTCTTCATCTGTAAGACAAGAACATTAGTGCTATCAACAGTACAGCCAGCGTAATAACATCCACCTCCTGAGGGTGCCGGTGAGGGTGTTTAGCAGCTGCTCTGCCATGACTGTTACTCCTCCGGAAGAAAGCTTTCTCCCTTTGGACTCTTCTCTGAAAAACTCCTTAGAGTCCAAGACTTTGTCTTCCTCTCCCTCAGGAATGGCTGGTTGAGTTGTTGCATCAAGGCTGCTCTTGATTCATTGGTAGTTGAAGAGGGGTAAGGTTCTGTAACAGATTTTTCCCTGAACAGAGGGGAAAACATGCAGTTTCACTGCCCAGTCACTGCAGCCACCCCCACTGCCAGCAGGCCAATGGAAACAGCTGTAAATGCATTTTCATGGGCCTGCACATGTGTGTGTGCTCTGTGTCTCCTCCTTTTTCTAGACCTGTCTTCACTCTCAGTGAGTTAGGCCTGGGCATCTGCCTTTTTTCCCCCCTCCCTTATGCCTGGAAGAACAACTGTTTTTAATTGGTCACAAGTAGTTGGTTATAAACACATGTGATATACAGATGATCAAAGAAGAACTAGTATAATTTACTTTTTGTGCAGTTAAGCACTGCTGCCTGTGGAGCTCTTTGAGCTTTAACTGAGCATTGACTGTCCCCATTGGACTTTTTTTTTTTTTTTCTTTAAGTCTTAGGTAGTTATGTGATTCCTTAGGAGGCATCCAACACTCTCTGTATTGTCACTACCCTGATTTAATCATTTTCTTTTTTTAAGAATTTTATTTATTTATTTGACACAGAGAAAGAGATTAGAAGTAGGTGGAGTGGCAGAGGGAGAGGGAGAAGCAAGCTCCCCCCTGAGCAGGAAGCCTGATATGGGGACTTGATCCCCAGACACTTAACTGACTGAGCCACCCAAAGCGCCCCTCCCTACTCTGATTTAATTCTTGTGGTTTGAAACTTAGAGACACAGGGGATGTTCACTCAGGCCTTTTGGAATTACTCAGGTTATTTGGACAACTCTTTTAGACATAGCAAGGTAAAGAAGTAGTCCCTTGCCCCTCAGAACAGGAACCTCTTAATTCTACCAGTGGTATCAAGAATGAAATAGATTAATTGCCTCAAAAGGTACCTGCCAAACCTCATTTTGGTAGATAATAGCTTTAGCCTTCTCTTTCAAGCCTTGCTCCAGAGAAAATGATACGGGGATTTACTTCAGTCTGTTCACTTACTGAGTATCCTAACATAAGACAATATGCTGGAGTGCCTGGGTGGCTCAGTGGGTTAAGCCGCTGCCTTCGGCTCAGGTCATGATCTCAGGGTCCTGGGATCGAGCCCCGCATCGGGCTCTCTGCTAAGCAGGGAGCCTGCTTCCTCCTCTCTCTCTGCCTACCTCTCTGCCTGCTTGTCATCTCTCTCTGTCAAATAAATAAATAAAATCTTAAAAAAAAAAAAAAAAGACAATATGCAAAACCCGATGTGCCTGGGTGGCTCAGTGGGTTAAGCCTCTACCTGTGGCTCAGGTCATGATCTCAGGGTCCTGGGATTGAACCCTGCATCGGGCTCTCTGCTCAATGGGGAGTCTGCTTCCCCCCCACCCTGCCTGCCTCTCTGCTTACTTATGATCTCTGTTAAATAAATAAATAAAATCTTTAAAAAAAAGACATTATGCAAAACCCTATGGGTGACTGAAAGAATAAATACTTTCTTTCCCTCAAAGAACTTCTAGTCTAAGAAAGACGAGAAAAGGGGATGTGTGTGTATGCACATGCTGAATTTAAAAGTGGGGTTCCAGGGCCCATAGAAAAAGATAATGAAGGGAGGCTTGAAGAGATTTTGAGGATCAGTAAAGTTTTCATGGAAAACAGCATTCCAGAGGACCATGACTGATGGATAGGATTTTAGCCCCTTTATTTCTCTGCTCTTACTATAGTAAAAATGCCATAAAAAAAATATCCAAATTTGTCAGAAGGAAGATGGAGAAACACTTGGATACCCCACACATTGGATGATGGGGACACTAATGGAGATTGAGTTTTATCCGGTATACTAATATTCTGCAGTCAAATGCACTCATATCTTTTCATTCACTTGTCAAACATTTATTGAAAACCTAGTCCATGCTGGGCACTGTTCGAGGCTTGATTAAATATCAAAAGACCCCTGCCATCATCGAGCTTATGTTCTACCAAGAGAAACTTACAATAAACAATAAACACAATAAATTAGATTATGTTTAATAGGTTAGAAATGCTAAGGAAAATGATAACATAGAGTAGAATAAGGGGGTATGGAAGTGGTATTGGGGGGTCAGGGAATTGCAGCTTTTTAGGTAGGATGTTCAGTAAGACCTCTTTGAGAAGATCACATTTGAGCAAAACCTCAAAGTGGTAAGGGAGTTAGCCATGCAGAAATCTGGGGTAAGAACATTTTAGGTCAACCCAATGCAAAGTTCTGAAATAAGAATGTGCCTCATGTGTTTGAGAAATAACAAGGAAGACTGTGTTTTGAGGTAGAGTAAGGGGGAGGGGAATAATAGGGTTAAGTAGGGCACAAAGGGTGTCCCATTAGGCTGTTACTGTGGGTGAAACAGAAGACCCATTAGAGAATTCTGAGCAGAGGAGTGACATGATCTAACTTAATTTAACAGTATCACTCTGGCTGTGGAATTGAGGATAGATGGTGGGCATGGGGCTGCCAAGGATAGGAATGAGGAGAACTAGTAGGAGTCCCCCATGATACAGGTGAGTGATGGTGGTGGTGGCTTAAATCAAGGTAATAGAGGTTTCAGTCTAGACGTTTTTTGAAGGTAAATCCTGATCATGGTTTCCTGATAGATTGGACTGGGGGAGAAGAGGAGCAGGTAGAGTTTGAGATGTCTCTTATTAAACATCCAGGTGGAGATGGATGTTGAACAGTTTGGATAATAGAGGTATGAAATTCAAGAGTTCAAGAGAAGTTCTGAACTAGAGATAAAAATTTGAGTTTTGTTTGCATATAAGTAGTGTTTAAAGCCACAAGACTGGGTGAGATCAGCAAACAAGTGAGTATAGCTAGTCAAGAGAAGGGAAGCAACCACTGAGCTCTAAGGCATTCCAGTGTTACGGAATCGGGGAGAGCAGCCAAAAAGGAAAGCAAGAAGGAGTGACCAATTACATAAGAGAAAAACCATGAGAAGGTGGTCCTAGGAAGGCAGTGAAGAAAGGGGAGGCAACTATATCAGATATTGCTGATAGGTCCCATAAGTAGAATGAGGACTGAATTAAACCTTTGGATTCTTTGGTATCTCCGAGGTTAGGGAAGGACTGTGTAATTACAGTGATTTGATATCCATTTTATTATTTGAGTAACCACTGCCACCTTTTTCAACTTCTCTGCACCCCTCCCCCTGTAAAGTGGTACCACTCTTTTATGTATTTACTCATTATCTTGCCCTATTAATACATTCTGCATAATTTTGTTTGATATTCCAACCTAGAGCCCACCAGATAGGATCTGCCCATGAAATGCTAAAAGCATTTCCTTTACCATAATCTGTCATTTTTATCTGAGCATTGAGGGTTTCTTTTCTTTTCTTTTTTTTTTTGAGATTTTATTTATTTATTTGAGAGAGAGAGATGGAGAGAGCATGAGCTGGGAAGAGAGGGAGAAGCAGGCTCCCCACTGAGCAGGGAACCTAACTGGGGCTCAATCCCAGGAACCTGAGATCATGACCTGAGCCACCCAGGAGTGCAAGGGTTTTTTGTTTGTTTGTTTGTTTGTTTAAATATCACCATTAACAATGTTCTAGGAGGCACCTGGCTGGGTCAGTCAGAAGAGTATGCAACTCTTGATCCCAGGTTCATGAGTTTGAGCCCCATGTAGAGATTACTAAAAAAAGTTAAAACTTAAACAAAACAAAACAAAACAGAAATCTAAGAGCAACTTATCAATCTTACTGGGAAGAGGTCCTCAATGGCAGTTGGGGCTACAGAACAGGACATGTTAAGTATTTTGTTATAAAATAAATCCCAAATCAATCAACTGGATAAAATACCAGTATTAATTTTGCTGTCAGAGTTTTTGGGTTTTTTCCCCCCTTCCATTAATTAATGGGTAGGACAAACACCCCTCTGAGAATGGGATGGGGAAATGGTGGGTAACACTGAGATTAGGGAGGGTGAAGTGTGAAAGTGGTAGTAAGGGACCCGGAACAGGGACCAGATGATTGGAAGGGGCTGATGGAAGGCAGGAAATTAAGATGGCAGTAGATAAATTTGCATTTCTGAGTAACAGAGTACTGGCCTTAGACTAAAGTATCAAGAAATCTTAACCTGGCTGCTTTTACTTCTTGAGCTGAAAACATCATCATTCTTAGAGGATTTTGTTAAAGCAAATAAAATTGACAAAGAACAGAAGTAACAAGTTGTCAAGAAATGGGAGTGGTGTCCTGACCCTTGAAAGTCCTGAGGGGACAAATCTCTGGCTGAATGTTGTAGAAAGGGGAGCATAGGTAAAGGGAAGGGAAATGAGGACTATACACTTACCCCCTTGTCTTCTCTGGAGGGACACTTGGCTTTGGCATTTTAGAATGGTGTTTGTTGGGGTTCTGAGTAAGGTGTTTTCTCTGAGTCCCTTGTTTCCTGGGATCCCCCTGTGGTAGTGAGTCAGTCACTGATACCGGAATCTTGTAAGATAGTCCACTGCTTTTCTAAGACCTTGCAGGAAAATAGGTAAGGGGATTTATAGCCTTCTTCACCTCCCTAGCATCCCATTCCCATTTGAACCAAAGGGAAGATGGAGATGTAGAATTTTGGCTTTGTAAAAAAAAAAAGAAAAAAACCCTACAGAGTGATGCCAACGTGTTAGGTGGGCCAGTCAGAACAGATGACTGAGAGAAATGACCGTTGGTTTGTACAGAAGTGGGTAAACAAATGACAGCTGAAGAATGAATGAGGTGGTTTTCCCCGGGTATGTGCTGTTTCAGTTATTGGTGTCCATTATTAGTGATGAGGTCTTGACTCAGCTCAGTAACCATGGGTTGAGGTTGATCTGCATCAGGCCCCTAACGGCTGTCTGAGAGATGATCCTGAAGGGACTTTTCTTTTAAATTAACATATAATGTATTATTTGCCTGAGGGTTACAGGTCTGTGAATCATCAGCTGAAGGGACATTTTGTAGCTTACATAGTTCTTAGCAAAGAATATTCCCTGCCTGACTCTTTGCCAACTTGATCCTCCTGTTGATGGGTACAGTCTAGCTAAGTAATGGAGAGAGGAGACCCTAAGTTCTCATATATACTGTTATTTTTGATAACGTTGTTATTTTGATATTTTACTGATACTGGCATCTTTAGCTATTTCAGATAGAAGAAATCTGGTTTATACAAATCTCCAGGACTGATAAAAATCTATTCTCTAATAATCATTATACCTAAACTGTACAGTAGCAGCTGTATTCAGTCATTTGAAACCCAGAAACCAGGAGAGAGACTATCAAGCCTCCCTGAAGCCCATTCACTGTTCGGATTCTGTGTACACAGCCTTGGATGACTTAAACAAATGGCAGCCATAATTCTTCCTATAGCCATTGTCACCATCAGTCTCTTGGCTCTGTGGATTTCCTAGTTACCAGTTTGGGCAGGAAGAAGGAGGAAAGACCTGTATTAAAATTGCTGCCATGGGCAGAATTGGAACTTCTGGCTTTGGTGTGGTTGTGTTTCTCCAGTATTATCTCAACGAGCAGGGAGACTGGGTCTGTATGCTGAAGAAGCCTGACCCTGTGGGACAGCAGACCTGCTCGGCCCATCCTGCTCAGTTCTCCCCAGATGACGAATACTCTCAACACTGAATCACCGTCAAGAAACGCTTCGAGGTGTTCATGACCCAGCAACCGCGCCCTCTGAGGGTCCCTTACATTTCATGTCTCTTTTGCTACCGCTCAGAGACTTTGTGAAACTAAGCTCTTCAAACTGAGCCTTGAAGCCTTCTTACCACCCTTGCTCTTGGGAATCTGGTCTCATCACTGCCTTTGATCATGCTTGTGTGAAGCAGTCATGGTAGCATCCCTCTTAAGGGAACAAGTTTGAATCCTCCTTCCACAGTTTGAATCATTGCAAGCTTATTTAAATGATTTGAAAGAGAAAGTAAATAAATAAATAAAGTTGCTGCCATGAAGAGAAACCAGATGAGGTCACATTGTATGGGAGAATAGAAAGTTTTCCCATGGTCTGAGTTTATAGATGTTGAGACCCTTTAGTTATTCTTCAGGCCCAGAAGTTACTGAAGTTGTATTCCAAATCAGCTTTGGCAGAAAGGTCAGTTTGGTTGATAAGCTTTAGGTCTATGGTAGTTGATTCTTTAAGACATGAGACCTTCCATCTGTCCTCCTATGGGTAGTACTTATTCTACAGTTGCCTTCTCCTGGGATGCCTGGGTGGCTCAGTCAATCAGGTGTCTGCCTTCGGATCAGGTCATGACTCAGGGTCCTGGGATCGAGTCCTGCATAGGGCTCCCTGCTCAGTGGGGAGCCTGCTTCTCCCTCTGCCTGCCACTCTCCCTCTTGTGCTCTTTCTCTGGCAAATAAATAAATAAAAATCCTGAAAAGAAAAAAAGAATCGCCCTCTCCTGAAACACTGGCCATTCAACAAGTACTTACTGAGCACCTGCTTTAGTCCAGCCATTGCATCCCCCATTCTAGATGTGCAAGCTCTCATGAACTATTCAGTGTTGGCAATATGATGAAATGTCCTGGGGGATACAGTGGAGCTTGTGCTCTGGATACCACTGGATAAAATCTGCCCCTTCCCATTTTTAAGTTGAGGGCTTAAAAAGAAAACCGACTCATACGGTAACTGCCAGAAAGATTTCCAAATATTTTATGAGCTTCAGACTCCATCCCTGTTCAAATCCTTTCATCTCTTAAAGGCTGCTGTTACAGTGCAGTGGAAAGGATATTGGGGGCATTATGGGCAAACAGACTGGTTCAAATCTTGATTCTGCCATTTACTTGACTAGGAGGAAGTCTATCAAATTCTCTGAGTTACTTAAATTACTTCTCTTGGAGGCAGTAAGATTAAATAAGAGATTGTACTAGGTTTAACCCAAAGTTTCTTTGCTAGTGACTACCCCAGTGCAGGTATGGGTAGGAGTAGGATGTTAGAAACACAGAATTCAGAAGGGACCCATGAGTGGGAATGCTACTTTTTTTTTTTTTTTAAGATTTTATTTATTTATTTGAGAGAGAGAGAGAGCAGGAGAAGGGGGAGGGTCAGAGCGAGAAGCAGACTCCCCACCGAGCAGGGAGCCCGATGCAGGACTCAATCCCAGGACTTCAGGATCATGACTTGAGCTGAAGGCAGTCGCTCAACCGACTGAGCCACTCAGGTGCCCCGGGAATGCTACTTTTTGAATCAACCTTACATAGGAAAACAACAACAACAAGGGAACTCCTTTGAGGAGGGTAAGATCCCTGTATGGGAACAGCTGTTTTACATTCCCATAGATCTCTTTTCCTTAATTTTCTCATTTATTTTTATTTTGACTAGGCTCAGGTTACCTTCCCTTCCTTCCACTCCACTCTGGGAACCCAGTACACTGAGGCTATGTAGGGTTTCCCATCACGGCAGCCTGCTTTGGTGCTTAACCTTTCCTTTTATTTTTATTTGTTTATTTGTTTGTTTATTTTTTGGTGAGCACAGCTGGGGAGGAGGAAAGGCAGAAGCAGAGGGAGAAGGAGAGAGAGACTCCTAAGCAGTCTCCATGTGCAGTGCAGAGACCAACGCAGAGCTTGATTTCACAACTCTGAGATTGTGATCTGACCTGAAATCAAGAGTCTGGAAGCTTAACCGACTGAACCACCTAGGCGCCCCTAACCTTTCCTGATCCATGAAAACATATGCCCTATGTTTATGTGTCCATAAAGGAGAATGCCCGAGTCATTCTCCTTCATGGTTTATTAGCAAACTTGATGATGTTGGGTTGGCATATGGATAGCTTTAAGTGGGTTATCCATCCTGGATAATTCAAATATTAATAATGTCAGGGGTTCCTGGAGTGGCTCATTCAGTTTAAGCTTCCAGCTCTTGATTTCGGCTCAGGTCATGATCTCTGAGTCATGGGATCAAGACCCCCATCAGGCTCTGTGCTCACCATGGAGTCTGCTTTTCCTTCTCCCTCTGCTTCTCTCCCCGCGCCCCCCCGCCATGACACTCTCTTACTCTCACAAACAAACAAACAAACAAACTCTTTTAAAAATAACAGCAAATATGGTGGAAAATTTAGGCAAAGAACATTTTTGTCACTGACCGAGTAAGCACCCAGTGCTAGTTAAGTTGGCAGATCTGAAAGCTCCTATTGTCATAAAAGAGATGTTTATGTACACGGCAGTCAAGAGGAGTATCTTCCATGAGTCAAAGGGGAGTTGTGACAAAAACAAAAAAAATGGGGTGGGGTGGGGGTTGTGTCAGGAGGCCAAAAGCAGAAGACCCCTTCTCCAGAACCAGATTATTTTTAGAGAAGGAATGTTGTGTAGTCATTGTCCCTGTAGACAGTGAGATGAGAAATGTCTGGAATGAGGGTTTAAACAAGGTAGAGTTGGGAGTGAAGTAGAGGCATGTGGAGCGGAAGCTGCCTACTGATACTTTGTTCCCTAATGGCACCATACTCCTGGGGTGAGGGGGCTAAGATGGTATTCACGGCTTAGATAAATGAACACTTAACTTGTTTGTGTCTAAATGCATCATATTTTGCCAGTTGGCTGGGAACACAGGTTGGCCTATGTGTACTGAGCTGTTGATGGTTACCCAGAAGCAACCTTGTTCAGAACATGGGTGCATGTGTTCTTGTGTGATCCATTGAAGTCGAACCTTTGAGATTATTCCAGGTTTATAAATGATGACATATTCATTTGTGTTATAAATTCCAAGCATCTAGTGCTTTTCCCAGTCACTGAAGAAGAAAGCCTATAGGATGGTCCTTAAAATGTAATTTTTTATCAGTGGCCTCTTGATTTTAATCCATACATCCTGTCTTTTAGCCCCTTATTCTAATTCAGATTCTTAGTACTTGGGCTCTCCCTATCAGGAAAGTGGTCCAAATCTTTCTTTATCCCTAGCACTCCCTGCTATCAGGGTAACAGAAGGATTTTCTCCATTATTTTCCCAGTGGCTTTTGTATGTTTGTTTGTTTGCAGCCTTCATCCTAGCAATTAAGGGCAAATGGATCCGAGATTTTTTTGTGCATTTAGGTAATTGTATGCTTCTGGTTCTGCATGTCCCTGGCTCAGATGCCTAACTGTTCCCAAGTAGTTCAGTCTCATTCTGTTCATGACTGGCCTTTTCTAAGGTAACACTTGGGTTCTATCTTGGGGATCAAAAACTTGAGAAATGTTTTAAGTGGCTGTGGCTTCATTGACAATGGAATTGCAGTGGGTGGGCGTGGGCAATGCTTAAAGGCTAAATAAAGGCTCTTGGTAAGAGCACATATGCTGAGAGAATATTTCATCTTCCCTCTTTCCATAGCAACTTTATCTGAAGATTAAGCATTCTGCTGGTGGCATAGTTAATAAAACATCTTGGCTCCACTTCAGAGCTGTTTGTGTGCCATTACTGGAACCTATTACTTTTATCCATTTCATCATTTGATTTTTGTTTCCTTCTGTCTTCCCAGGTGGCATTGGTAGGGTGGTCAACGGAGCCTTCATGGTGCTGAAAGGGCATCGGTCTATTGTTAACCAGGTCCGATTTAACCCTCACACCTACATGATCTGCTCTTCTGGTGTAGAAAAGATTATCAAGGTGAGGCACCTTCCCCTTCTGTTCATTAGACAAATTATTACAATTCATAATTGGAAGAAACTAGAACAATATATATAGGACCTCATACCTAAACATACTAAAGGTCTATCAAAATTCTTAATTATTTTGGGGCATCTGGCTGGCTCAGTCAGTATAGCATGCGACTCTTGATCTTAAGGTCGTGAGTTTAAGTCCCATGTTGGGGATCAAGATTACTTAAAATTTTTTTCAATTATTTTAACATTATAAAATATTTTAAAAATGATATTAAAAAGTGGTTTAAAACCCTCTTTTCAGGATCACTTTTAAAAATAGTCACTAGGCTTTGAAACTAGACACCATTTGTATGCCACTGCATTTCCATTGGCCTTTGATCTTGAATCTGATGCATTCTGCTTTCCAAACCTCATCTGGAAGCCACCATCCCCTCAGTTACTTGGTGTGTAGTTTGCATTAATTGCTGTACTAATATGGCACAGACATCACTAAGTGGCTGCCAGAACCATAGCTAAATTGTCTCAGAACATATCAAAACCCACTGCATGTGGTTGTGATCGAGGCTAAGGACTTGCATTAATTGCACAGTGACTGAATGAACTTAACCCAGCCAAGAAATTTGTCTAGAGCCTGCAGCTAAGAGACCCAGCCTGGCCTGTGTCCACAGGAGGGTGGCCTACTACCTATCCCTCACTTTCCAGTTGCTAGTGACCCTTTTCCACATCTGTGAAAATGAAGGTTTTGGGGGCAAATGATGAATCCTTTAGGACTCTCTGATAACTTGATTTTTAAGTAAGGATAGATGATAACCCCCCAAAAGTTAAAACCCCTATTTTTTTTTTCCCTAAAATAATAATGAAAACCTGAGGGAAGGTATCAGGGAAGAGGTAAAAATTGGTTTGCTTCCCTCCCTCCCTCCCTCCGTATAGAGTGAAGCCAAGTTGTGTATTAAGCAAGGGAAGCTATCAGAAATACAATGTGGGAGGATGGGTCAGTATTTTTATTTGTTCTCATTCCAGATTCCTTTATGTAAAGTTTCGTTGGTCCTGTGGATCAGTGCTGACTTTCATGATTGCGCATGTTTTCCCACAGCACTGGAGCAAGACTTCTAGATCATTTTTACTGACTTTTTCTTTTCAGAGATGATGAGATTTCAATTATAAACTACCTACCTGGGGTCAGTTACACAGCCAGTTAGTAGTCAAGTCAGGATAGAGCCCTGTTCTTTGTTCTTACCAGTGGCCTGTCACCTTCTCCATGCTGGAGGGAAGGCAACGGGAGCCAGAGGCCTCTGCTCGAGGTGGTCACCTCAGTCGTCCTTCACTGGACAGTCATGGAATTGGCCCTGTCCCTTGAATTGCCTTCTCTTCTCCTTTGGCCTATGACTAATGGGCTGGCACAGTAGTATGTCCTTGCTAGGCCTGT
This sequence comes from Mustela lutreola, assembly GCF_030435805.1. Taxonomy (NCBI): domain Eukaryota; kingdom Metazoa; phylum Chordata; class Mammalia; order Carnivora; family Mustelidae; genus Mustela; species Mustela lutreola. The sequence goes on along the minus strand of NC_081296.1, from coordinate 121,397,661 downwards.
TGACGTCATTCTGTTTCTCAGAGCTCTGTTTGGACATCTCCTTTAGAAGAGAGATTCCTGCTTGGCCGTGCACTCTGGGATGCTTCTGTACTTAGTCTCCCCAATTATTGTTTAGTCAACTGGAGTCTTTACCCTAAAGGTCATAGTTTGGAAACCAGCCAAGTTCTCAGAGGAGTGAGAGAAGAAAGTGTTTTTTCTCTGGGAGGTTATCCAGGCTGAACTATGGAGCTTACTGCTTCCAAGTTCCAGTGGGGTCTGAATCCTTCCCCACCAGGAGGCACATTTAGCCATTCGAAACCTTAAGTCAGTACAGCTGGTACTCTTGGACAGTTCTTTGAGCCTGTTCCCCATCTGTCAAGTGAGGATATCTATGGTGACTTGCCATCCAGGAGTTCCTTGTGGATTACCTGTGCCCGATAATTTCTGACTATTTTAATAAGTGTCACTTTCCTGCTTGCCATTTCTGAGAGCATCAGTGGCTTAAAGAGCATAATATCTATACCAGCCTGAGACCTTTTTTCTCTCCACTTTACTCCACCTTCTCCCTTGTCCTTTACTGCTGCTGTCCTAGCCCAGAAGAGAAGAATCCCAGTTGTTGGGATCAGCTTCTTCTTCTTCAGTCCCCTGAATGTGCATGTTTAGCAAAGGAGGGGTTTGTTTTATAGTTAAGCCTGAAGGGGCAAGACAGAGCAAGTGCTGACATTTTTTTCTCAAAAGACCATTCCTATGTTTTTACTATATTTGTGATATGTATGATATACCTACGTGTGCCATTTGTGCTAGACTCTATGGGAAACATAAAGGCGAAAAAGGTAATGTAGGTCACCCTATAAGAGAGACAAGAAGTAAATACAATGAAAAGTGCAGTAGCTACACAAGAGATGGAAACAGAAATGCTCTGGGGGAGGGAGAGTTTTTTTTGTCCCATCTGTGATAACCTTGGGCAGGTAGGATTTGAGCTAGAATTTGGAGAATAAAGACTGCAAAAGGACGGAGTAAGATATGAGGAACATTCTAAGTAGAGGCAATAGATAGTTAATTATTTTGTTTAATTAATAGTTATTGATCACCTACTGTGTTCTAGCATTATACTTAAGAATAATTGCTCAGAAGCAGTGAAGCATAGGACCTGTTCAGAAAATGACCATGTTTGGCCACAGGAAAGAGCATAAGAATGGAGGACTAAGATATAAGGCAGGAAGGGGGGCAGGAGGTGGGCCCAGAAGGTCTTGGAAGCCATATTAGAGAGAGTGGAGAACCCTTAAATAGCAGTTAGGTCCCTTTCAGTGTAGATTTTCTTGGTAAATGGCCAGATTTCCTAATTTAATATAATAGTACAAAGAGGAGAGGGCTTAGAGCTGCTATGTCAGGGATATCCTGGGCACCTGTGTAGATCAGAACACTTGCTACTTAATTGCTTTCCATTTTGACAATGTTTGAATAAGAGTTGAAGGGCATCTTTCCCCCCCAGCAATCTCTTGAGCTTGGAGAGAAGCTCAGAGAAGCTTGGAGAGAAATCTGCTCATCCCTCTCCTCCTTTTCTTATGAAACGTGCCCCAGGAGGAGGCTTGTCTATCCACATTTAACATGTCGGGGCAGAAGGTTGTGTTTTTTGGTGCTTTACTTCTGAGTTGCTGACTTTCAGTGTAAAGAAATAAATACTTTCACAAATATTTCAAAATATTCTTAGGATGAGGACTAAGATAATTGGGATGGTCCATACTTCTGAAGTTCAAAAGTCTCTTTGAGGATGGGTCTAAAGCTTTCTGGGTGAGGAATTCAGCTGCCAAGTGAAAGAGAAAGCACCACATTTCTTTTGTGCTTTGGTATAGGTTATGTCATTTCATCATTGTCATTTCTACAGATGAGAAAAGATGTGCTCGAGAGTGAAGTCATTTTGCCCAGGGCCCTGTGGGGCTGGGGTTCCTACCTGTTCTGCCTGTCCCTGCAGCTCGGTGCCACAAGTCCCTGGAGGACTGCAGACTGGCTGTCTGGGATAATGGTTTTGTTTTGCTCTGAATCTTAGGGTTGGATGAGACCCATCTAATTCACTGTTTAGATCAGGGAGCTAAGCTTTATCTGAGGTCAGCCCAAGTTGAGTAGGAACCCACACTCACGTCTCGCCTCCTGATGCAGCGTTTTGTTCCATTACTCCAGGCTTCAGGAATGAAAGTCTACCTCAGCTTAATACATTCCAGGGCCCAAATAAAAGCTGCTTTCAGTGTTAATGATTTTCATTCCTGAAGTGAAGACTCAGGGACTGGATGGTAGATTAGAACCTAGAAACTGGCTTGTTGCACCCTTAATATTTGTACTTCTGTTAACAAATTTTGTGTTTCTGTGAAGCACGTAGAGATTTATCTTTATATTAGACAGCATGGTTAGTAAAATTTTACCATTTTTAAACTGGGAGAGTAAGAGACCTGGCCTTGGAATATAGGATAAGACCCTCCCACCCCGCCCCAAAGTCCTAAGGGACCCCTCAGTTTCCTTTCTAAGCTACCGAACTTTAATTCTCTTGGACATTTGTTTGTAGAAATAGTTATGTGTAGCTTGAGCCCGTTGTTGAGGGCCCAGTCTAAATGGCTCAGAACATTGGGTCTCACAAAGAATTTGAGAATCTCTTCAGGCAAATCCTTTATTTTCTGCTACTTATTTTCTAACTGTATTCTAGTGTTTCTTAAGAAGTTAGTCTTCCCCTTGTTAAAATTGCAGAGCCCTGGTACCTGCTGATGACTTCATGAATCAGAATCTCTTAAGGGTGGGGCTCAGGAGTGAACACCATTAAGATTCTGAAGGTGACTCCTGTGCACCCCTGAGTGTGAGAACCACTGCCTTAAACCTCTCCTGGGTCAGGCGGTGAAGATGGAGCGAGGAGTACAGCCCAGGAGGTGTAGGCTGTGAACAACTTAAGGAGAAATGAACCTGAGTTGGTAGTTGATGAAGAGAGCCAACCTAGGTTTCTCCAGCCCCTTTTGAACTGAAGATCTTCCATAAAGGTGCTACCTCTCAGAAGTTGCAAATAAAGCATGGGAAGGATGGGGCCTCAAGAAAGTACTCAAAAGGAGGTGAATTTGTCCTTGGATAGCGTTGGGAAAGCAAAGCCATTGTCTTGGTAGAGGATAGAGAATGAAGAGCTCTGTTTTCTGGGTTGGGTGCCATCTAAAGATAGACACCAGCCTGTCAGGCAAGAGAATTGCCTGGAATTTCATCTGAGTTGCCATGGCTACCGGCTGATGTAACTGAGCTTCTGTGTGCTGCTCTGTGGACCAGTCTGGTAGTCAGGTGAAGCTAATTGTTCTCATCTGCAGTGACAGCTTAATTACCTTGAACTTGATTTTTGCATAACTTATTCTGCTTGTAAAGTTGGGTCTTTGCAGTCAGGCAGACCTGAGTTTGAGTCCTAACTGTGCGTAATTCTTTTGGCTACCGGCCCATGTGTTTGATGATAGCATGGAGGAGTGTTAAGGTGGGGTGATGGTCTTTTGGGGGGATGTCCTGCCTATTCCTACAGCTAACAGGAGAGTTGGGGAGCAGGTCAGCAGCAACCTGGTTAAGAGAAACCAGTTTCCTGGGTAACTAATGCCTGCATGTCCAGGAGGGAAATGCAGTGTAGGCAGTTGGCTATTCTTATCAAGCGCCAGTAAGCAATTCCCATTAGTTAAAAATAGAAATGTTGCAGTTGGGGAGAAGTGGAGTTATAGGCTGAAATATTAACTACCACAGAGGACTGACTGCTGGGTCTGTTTTCACTTTGGAAAAGTGGTACCTCTCTGTGCACAGCTTCAGTCTTCTGAGAGTTTTGAACACATTGGCCAATCTTCAAGTCATCCCCTACCCTTTGCAATTATGAAGGGGGTTATTGTAATTTCCAAGCTACTCCCAGAGGAAGCTAAAGGGGAGGGGGCTGGTAGGGGAGATGGTTGTGACTATTCTGGGTCAAGAGACAAGATTTAGGTCTCCTGACCCTAGGCTAATGCTATGTCCTAGACGATGCTTTTTCCAACACCTGACTCTAGAAGCCTCTGTTTTCATATGTGGCCCACATAATCCAGTCTGGTAAAGAGTGTATTTTTAAAGCTGGTTAGCAGGTCCTGGCTAAGTGACAGGAAGGGCCTAGAGAAGCTCTGCCTCAGTGTTCTTTATCACCACCAGCTTTGGAGTACTTTCAATCAGGCCTCCTTGGTTTTGTTTTTGCCTTCTGTGCAGATCTGGAGCCCATACAAGCAGCCGGGGTGTACAGGAGACCTAGACGGTAGGATTGAGGATGATTCCCGCTGCCTCTATACCCATGAAGAGTACATCAGCCTGGTGCTGAACAGTGGGAGTGGCCTGTCACATGACTACGCCAACCAGTCCGTGCAGGAAGACCCGCGGATGATGGCCTTCTTTGACTCCCTGGTGCGCCGCGAGATCGAGGGCTGGAGCTCTGACTCCGACAGCGACCTCAGCGAGAGCACCATCCTCCAGCTGCACGCGGGGGTCAGCGAGCGGTCCGGCTACACCGACTCCGAGTCCTCGGCCTCGCTGCCCCGTTCCCCTCCACCCGCAGTGGACGAGAATGCCGACAGCGCCTTCCACCTGGGGCCCCTGCGGGTCCCCGCCGCCAACTCAGTGGCGTCCCCTCCGCCACCGCCCACATGTGAGGACGCGGCGTCTCGCCAGCAGCGCCTGTCGGCTCTGCGGCGCTACCAGGACAAACGCCTCCTGGCCCTCTCCAACGAGTCCGACTCCGAAGAGAACGCCTGTGAGGTGGAGCTGGACACAGACCTCTTCCCGCGGCCGCGGTCTCCCAGCCCTGAGGACGAGTCCAGCAGCTCCAGCAGCTCCAGCAGCTCCGACGACGAGGAGGAGCTCAACGAGCGCAGAACAGCCACGCGGCAGCGCAATACCCTGCGGCGCCGGCAGAAGGCGGCCCGGGAGGAGAGGCCCGCGCCCCCCAGCAAGCCCGCCAGCGCCTACATCGGAGAGGACAACTGTGACTACCCTCAGATCAAGGTGGATGACCTCTCCTCCTCCCCGCCCTCCTCCCCTGAGCGGAGCACTTCCACGCTGGAGATTCAGCCCAGCCGGGCCTCACCAACTTCAGACATGGAGTCGGTCGAACGGAAGATTTATAAAGCGTACAAGTGGCTCCGCTATTCCTATATCTCCTACTCCAGTAACAAAGATGGAGAGAGCTCCCTCGTGTCTGGGGAGGCAGATGAAGGGAGGGCAGGAACCAGCCACAAGGACAACCCAGCCCCTTCTTCCAGTAAGGAAGCCTGTCTCAGCAACTCCCCAAGCCAGAGGAACCAGGACCTGCCCCCTGAAGGTCGCAGCAAGGATGCTTTTAAAGAAGGGACTTCTGCTAGAAATCCCAGCAGTGGCCCAGGCCAGGAGCACAGCAGCCACCCTTGGGCAGAGGCACCAGAGGACCCCTCCCAGGATGCTAACAATGGTGGCTCTGTAGAACACTCTTTTGAAACCAAGAAGCTCAATGGGAAGGCCCTGAGCAAAGCCCTAAGCAGCCGGGCTGAGGAGCCGCCCTCTCCTCCTGTCCCCAAGGCATCTGGCTCCACTCTCAGCAGTGGGTCTGGCAGCTGTCCCAGGACCCAGTCTGATGACAGTGAGGAGAGGAGCCTTGAAACCATCTGTGCCAACCACAACAATGGACGCTTACACCCCCGCCCCCCTCATCCACACAACAATGGGCAGAACTTTGGAGATCTGGAGGCAGTGGCATGCTCTTCCCCGGGACATTCAGACACTGACCATGATAACTTGACCCTGACAGGGCCACTCCTACACAAAGATTGTTGTGGGTCTGAAATGGCCTGTGAGACCCCCAGTGCTGGAATGAGAGAGGACCCCACTGACCCCCCAGACACAGACAGCAGCAGGGCTCTGCATGGCCATAGTGGCCTCAAAAGGCACCGAGTCGAGTTGGAAGATACAGATTCAGAGAATTCCTCTTCAGAGAAGAAATTAAAAACATGATAAATACAAAGGGAAAACAAAAAGCTATGAAAAGCAGCTTTACAAAAATTTTTTTAATCCTGTTTAGTGAACACAGAGGAAAGGAAAAAAAGTATTAAAGGCACATAAAACCAGGGCCTGAAATTTTGTGTCTGATGCTGCTCCCTTCTATTCAGTAATGGGTCTGAATGTCTAGCTGGCCGTTGGCTTGTGCTGTGTGAGGAAAGGAAAAAATCCAAGTGACTCCTTTCTAGTAAGACTCGAGCATCGCGTACTTGTGCGTTTTGTTAAAGTAAATTCTTGTTGAGACGTTTGACTTGTTCTCGTGTGTGTTCACCGGCCGTGTGAGCTCATTGTCTCAGAGGCTTTTCTTTCCCTTCTCCATGAGAAAGGATCTATGGATCTGTATCTTTTGCCATCTCACCTTGTTTACATGCTGTAGGTGTTCTGGTCTTAACAGTGAGTGCCTGCTGGATCCAGCTGTGCTGCCCGTGAGTCGCGGACTAATGGGACTAATGCTGAAAGAATGAAGGGGAGAATGGAAACAGGCCCTCAGCCCATTGGCTGGCTGGAATGGAAAGCATGGGTCCATCCTTAGAGAAATCTTCCATGTTTTCTCTTAGTAGCACTTCTTCTCTGAGCATTTAATGTGGATGTACTAAAAGTGAAAGCGTTTTTAATGCTACTGAGAGGTTAGCACTTAAGATCAGATTCCAGAGAACACAGATCCCCTGATACATTTCACCTGTGGCAGGTTGAGCAGTGTGGGCCCCACACTGTATGGGGGCCAGAAAACATGACTAGTTGCGGGTGACACTTTAACCAGTTAGGTGCTAGCTCCTAAGAGACACTCTTAAGGGCCAGTGGGCACTCCCGGGGCCCTGTGTGAGGAGAGGAGGGGGTAGAGACCGCTCTCAAGAGCTTTGTGCTCAGACTATTTAAGCGGACGTTCTAGGTATGTTAATGAAAAAGTGTCGTGAAGAGCAGAGTGTGGTACTATATTCATTTAATTCAACCCAAAATGATTGATCAGAATGGAAGGAACTGGCATCTTCCCGCAGGCTTGCAAGTAGCAGAGGCTGTGGTGTTCTGACCAGATTTTCCAGAGCAGTGGGGGCATCTCGAAGAAACAGAGTCCTGTTGAGCTGGTATGTTAGGAGGCAGAGAGGAGTCTCTGGTTTGACTCCTGGCTCCTAGAAGAGACTCCATTTCACTGAGAGGGGGAAAAACCCGAGAGATTTTCAGCATCACAGTGGTTCTGCAGTCACTTGGTTATCAGTGAAGGGTTGCACAAGACAGGAAGATCTAGGAAGGACCAGATATCTCGTCATCACAGATGTCATGAAAAGGCAGAATAGTGGCAAGAAAAGAGGAAGAGAGAGAGAGAAAGAAGCACACTCTTAACTTTCTTGGGTGCAGAGGTGCTAGACCATTTGGGTGCAGCCAGCATTGGCATAGAAAGGACCGGATATGTGACTGGTGTGGCCTCTCGGATCCAACGTTCCTTTTAGAGGAGGACTTGTCCTACTGGGACCGGGACCATGTGGAGGATGAAGACTTGGATGAATTTAGGCACTGGGGGAAGAGGGATTATTTATAAAAGGAAGGTTGTTGATCTAAGCCAAAAGGAGACATCATCTGGCTAAGCTTTGTGAAAGGGAAGACGTGCCTGGTATGTGTGATGTGACTTGGGTGTGAAAACACTGTCTTAGGAGGAGATGAAGGAGTATGAGTAGCAGTGGGGATGCTTACGATTGAACAACTGGAATCTCACGGGGAGGGGGAGTGGGAGAGTGATTCTGTAACCTTTAGAACTACTTTGGATTTGTAATCAAAATGGTTCTATGATTTGTCTTTGACTATTCACAGATAATTGTAAATTCTGGTTTTATAAGCCCAAGTCATTTTACATTTGCTTTTCCAAAATTTATTAAATTGGAATTTTTTAATCCTTTATATACAAAAAAAAAAAAAAAAGATATAATCACTCAGTGTGTGTTTCTCTTCCCCTTCCTAGCCAGCCTACCTAATCTTTTTGTTTTGTTTTATTTAATCTAATCGGTAGCTAGCCCCTTCTCATTTCTCTAAGGACAATCCACTTTTCCTAGAGAAAAAGAAGTTAAGTTCCCTTGGGAACTTGCCACTTGGTGGTTACAGTTTCCAAACGCAGAACTTGGGTCTTTTCAGGTTAAAAGCCTTAATCCCATTTGGGTACTCCAAAGAGAAGTCAAGTTCATTCTGGTTTAATTTTAGTGTTCAAGAAAGACTGTTTTTTTAGCAACGAGAGACTCTTTCCAGCACCCCAGGTTCAACTTGCCAGGAGATAAGCCCTCAAGATAACTGGAGGAGGCAGAGAATTGCTAGTCTCTGTAGCCACTCTACTCTCCTTTCCAGAAATCTCCTGTCTTGTGATCGTGGGCCTGAAAACCTGGCAAGAACCACTTCCAGAGTCCCTTCGCCAAAATCCTTGTTAATTGAGGCCCCAACTTTGGAGGCTCATTTGATCCCCAAATTCTTCCGTGATGGTATTTTTACTAGGACAGATGGCACTGATTAGATTAAGAACTATTCGAAAGTGCCTCTTAGTTTGTTTTCTGCATCCTGTACATAAATTTTTAAGTGGCAGGTCCAGATAGGTAAAACCGTTTCTTTCCACTTTATTTTCCATCTGGTTTTGTAAGTGATTCCAGTGGCTCTAGGACAGCAGTAAATGAGTTAAATGGGTAGTTGGCTTGGGGCAAAAGAAGGTTGCAACTGTGCTGATTTACTAAGCCAGGAGTCCCTTGTTTGTCAAGGTGCCTTCCTCTGCTGAAGCCTTATCTCCTCACAAGCCCCTCCTCCTGTGACTCCCAGCAAAGCTAGCTCTTCTCTTGTGTATATGCAAATAAACCTATTATTCACTTCTCCCGGCTTCCTCTTCTCTTCCAGGGAAGACTTGATTGGTTAGACACTCCTGGTCCTTAAAGTCTTTCCTGTTTCAGTTCTTACCTAGTTGAAACTTGATTCAAAGCCACTCTGAGGACAAGAAGAAAAACCGGTATTCCATGTTCATGCCAGTGGTCATTGCCTCTCTAGGGATGGAACAAAGTCCCATCTAGACAACGAAATGTAGAGTGAAAGGAGGTATCTACTTGGTCTCCTTTACCAGGACGGACTCAGGATTGTGAGATCCTGGAATTGACCTCCTATTAGTTGGAACTAAGGGAGTGATGCAGCAAAGGGACATTAAACAGCCCCAAAGGAAAGTTTTTGATGTTTCCAAATACCAAGTTGCTTTTTCTGCCCTGTTCCAAGCATGGTTTGCAGACGTTTTCCTTAAAAAAAAGGAAAAAGACCTTTTATATCCTGACTGTAAAGCTGCCTCTTTCCATTAACTGAAAAGTTCTTGCCAACCAAGACTCCTGTGAGGAAGATAGATGCTTCCAAAGGAAGGCTGTCATCCGCTCCTTCCGACCTACACAAAGCAATGGGCTGGCGTTGAAGCCCGTAGGCAGACTTGCCTACAACAGAAGATGATGGCTGTGGACAATCTGTGTGGTTCTCTCCAAGATGGGGTATTTCAGCTCACACTGGGATGAAAGAACAGGAATTCAAGTGGCTTGGAAGTAATTTTGAATTTTTTCACATGCAACAGAAGAAAACTGAAAAGAATCTGAACCATGTACACCCTAACTGCATTTCATCGTTAGTGCAGAGGTGATGCGATGGTACTCAACAGAGTCTCAGAGGCAAAGAGAAACTTCCCTGAGGCCAGCACTAACATGGCCGGGGACAAGCAGGAGGAGTTGCCCCATTCCACTCAGCAGCGTTTACTTGAGCTGTGCAGAAGGGTCCTACAGTGCCTGTTGACAAGAAAGTCACATTGTAGGGAAATGGGGTAGCTAGTATTTCCAATTACTGAATTGGGAAATGAACTCCTCTAACTCAAAGCCATGAGCTAATGGAATAGTCCAGTTGAAGTATAGAATGGCAGCTTGCAAGTCTCCCTCTTATCTGGCTTTGTGAGTACCCCCACCAAGGCTGGAGAAAGGCAATAAACCACTGAGATAACTGGATGCCAACCCAGGATCCTTCGGTGTGAGAGATGTTTTTGTGGCCTTGGGAAGCTGGGAGGGAAGGCAGTTGGAGGGAAGACTGCAATGGGAGAAATGAAATGCTGGGTGAGTTCAGCAGCTTTCCAGATCCACAGAATTGGCACTGAACATGCCATGGACTGGCCTCCAAAACACTTGGTCATCAAGATGCACCAAAATCCCTGAGTAAAAACCTTAATTTGCAATGGAAGTCAAGGGGCACCTGGCTGGCTCAGTCAGTGGAGGGCAGCTCTCTATGCTCAGGGTCGTCAGTTTGAGCCCCATGATGGGTGTAGAGATTCCTTTAAAATCTTAAATAAAAATACAGTGGAAGTCAGTGAATAGGCAGGATTGGTTTGAGAGAACTTCTCTCTGCAAGAATGCATACATTCCATGAAATAATGATCCTATAACGGTCTGAACACCAGCACATTCTCACATGTACCAAAAACAGATGAGTATGTGGCTGTTGGAGATTGCATAAGTTTTCAAGGGGTGACAAACATCTTGACTAGTCCTAGACTGGTTAGTGATGGTATTTGAGGACTACCCCTACTATCATTTCTTAACTTTCTTTTCATGTCAGTGTGTTCTAACATTTCTAGCCTCTCTAAGACCCTACATTAATCATGAAGGCTAACTTCTCTCTTCCTCCTAAGAGCTACCTCTACCTGGGCTGGAAATGGCATTGAACTAGCAAAAGAAGTGGATTCTCTACTAATTCTTCAGCAGAGTCACTGCATGAGCCTTGGGCAAGTCACTCAAACTCTTGAGGTCCCTCTCAATTCTAAAATAGGATTCCTTCAATTCCATGGGTTCTTGGGTCCCATCCTGTGGAGTTCTCACTCCTGAGACATCCCTGTCATGTCTACCAGAACTGGTCGGTGAGCCGAGTTCTTTGGCAGGTGTGCAACTGCTCAGAGCCTGAAGGTCCTCACCTATAAACTGGGGAGAGTGCCTGTCTCTGTGTATCATTAGAGGATTAAATGAGCAACTATAAATATAGCTTAGAAGAGTGACAGATATATAGAAAGCACTAAAATGTATGCTGTCATTAACACATCCTCTCTTTTTGGCTCTCCTTGCTTATTGCTAACAATGTGTATACTATGTAGAGGGCTTTTTTAAATGGGGTCTGCCAAGCAATATAGACAGTAAGTTTCTCAGAGAATTTACTATTTATTAGCAAACCTTAATCTGAAACCATAGGAAAAGAATTACATTATCCCCCATTAAAATGGACCTTTCTAAAGCAGTGTGTAAGGCCTTGAATATCCCCTCCAGTTTGGGAAGCCAATAATCTCAGGGTTATGCCTGTGAGCTGGGAGCTTCAAAAAAAAAAAAAAAAAAAAGTAGGCCTGGCTGGTTGGTGCCTCACATCTCCTTGCTTATGACAGTAAGTCTGCAAGTCTGCAGGGGGTAGGAGGGGAGTGACAGATTTCATGAAACTGTAGTCTTGTTGTGGTAGTGCTGGAGATGACCCAGACCTCAGGAGCTGGGACAGCAAACTTGTCTCTGGCCTTCAGAGCTGAAATTCCCCAGTCTGGCAATGGACCAGCCCTAGAGAATCAGGAAAGTGGCAAGCCATGGAAATGCTCAGGGTCTGTGCCAAGGAAAAATTTTGACCAGACTTTTCCATGCGGGATTGTTTTGCGTGTGTGTGTGTGTGTGAGAGAGAGAGAGAGAGAGATAAAGAGACAGAGAGAGAGAGATTCTGTAACATCTGATTCAAGAAGAAGCTGAGCCATAACGAAGCCAACAGTGGTCTGGTTAGGCCAAAGGGGTAAAAGTGGCAGAGTTGGGCCCCAGCCCACTAAACCCTCAGGACAGACCTAGAATAGGGATCTAAGAGCACACTCGTGGCACTTGGAGAGGACAGGCAGAGAAACATGAGACAGGAGAGTTTTGAATTGCTGGTGGAAAGAGGCAATGGAATTATACTTGGGGGGGTGGGGAAGCTTTTCAAATAGAACACATTCACCAGAAGAGAAGCCAGAGCAACGGTGGGGGACACTGGAGGGCATGGAAGTGTTCAGACCTAAATTAGCACTTTTGACCTTGTCCTGAAGGAGGTGGACGGGGGTGGGGGAGGAGGGGTTTAGCTCCATCATCCAGTTCAGCCCCCACGTGTTCGAGAGAAAATGGCGTGGCCTGGCCTCTGAGGCTAGCATTTTCCTGACATCTTGCTGTTCCTAAAGTGGTTTTTTGGTTGGGTGGAGGAGCTTCCCTTGATCTCACCCTCACCCAGCGTGACTCCAGGCTCTGATTACAATACACAGCCACAGCAGCACGATTGAAAATGGCTGGCAAGGACGCGCAGTGAGGAGAGAAGGGCTTGGTGCAGAGAAAAATCCAGGTCAGCCTAGCCTGGACCACCCTAGCCCCCAGAAAATCAACACAAGGTCCTTAAACTCAGACTAACGCCCCCCATCCCTGCACCATTCAGGAAGTCTGACCCCTCCTGGATTGCTGCATGCCTCCCTAACATTTCAGCCCCTGGAGATGTCAATAAATCCCTTGGAAGACTTTCAGAGAGGAGCACTAAACATGCTGGGTGACTGGAGGAAGAGATCAAAGGAACCAGAGGGTGGGAGCTGAGGTGGTGGGGCTTGAGGTATGCAGGGACTTAAGGACAGAAGCAGACCCTTTCGAGTTGTGAGCACTCCAGGACCAGAAGAGGATGGAACAAATTTTAAATGATATCTGCCCAGTTGCAGGGCTGGGAAGACTGGTTCAAATCACTGTGATCTTCTTAGCTGTCAGGTCCTGGTGAGATCTTTTTCCAAAATGAGCTGGGAGAAGCCACTTCAAGCTCAGACCCCTTGATCTTTATTCCTGTCTTAAACTTTGCTGCCCAAAGGAAATTCCTGCATTTTGTTCCCCAAGTAGCAGATTGGAACTCCCTGGGCAGGAGCTGCCAAGCTTTGCCTCCTGGGAAAGGCTGGTGGAGACTGCCTCATTCCAAGTCTGACTGTGGGGCAAGGGCTGGCATAAAGGCAAGCTTGTCCTTCCACTCAGGCCGTGTCCAAATCCTGCATCTCCCCCAGCTTGTGCTTCTGTAGAGGGACCTGTGTGTGGGCTCCTATTGAATGAGGGTATTCCTAGTGAAGCCAGTAGAGTCTAGGCAGCAGCTACATGAGACCTACTCACTCCTTTCTCCTCCCCTGACTTGGGGTCCAGGCAGCAACCATCCTTCCCCCTAAGACCAGCAAGCCTGCTTGAGATATACCTGAGGAGTGGGGTTTGAATCCCCTGCCTCCTTAACGGCTACACCGCTTTTACCTCTTCATTCCTCGTGTTAATGTGTGGAACAGAGAACTCAGGAAGAAGCAAGTCCTTGGATTCCACTTGGAAGGGAGGGAAGAGGTTTGGCTGGGCTGATCCCGAAGTCGGTGCACCAGACAACAGGAGCAAGGGGGAGCCAGGAGGAGGGATGAGAGCCTGAAAAGAGGACCGAGGTGAGTGTGCCTCTGGGTCTCCTTCAGAAAGAAGTCAAATTTACAGGATAGACTGGAGTGGTTGGGGGTAGCAGGCCCTAGAGGCCTCTGTCTTCATTCAAGACGATCAGCTTGTTTTTGTCCAGCAAGATCATATAGATTTTGTTTGCAGTTGGGGTTGGCTCTTGTGATTGCTGATGTGTAGTAATAGATCAAAGACTCTGCCACAGCAGCCTTGGGTGCCCGTGGAGCCAGGAATAAGGACTTAGGAGTCAGAAAGGGGATCTCTGGGGGCACTGGACTGGCTCAGTTGGTAGAGCTTGTGACCCTTGATCTTGGACTTGTGGATTCGAGCCCCACATTGAGTGTAGAGATTACTTAAAAATAAATTCTTATTTTTTTAAGATTTTATTTATTTATTTGACAGACAGAGATCACAAGTAGGCAGAGAAAGAGGGGGAAGCAGGCTCCCTGCTGAGCAGAGAGCCTGACGTGGGGCTCGATCCCAGGACTCTGGGATCATGACCTGAGCTGAAGGCAGAGGCTGTAACCTTCTGAGCCACCCAGGCACCCCTACTTAAAAATAAATTCTTAAAAAAAAAGGGGGAAGGGGGATCTCTATCCAGGCCCTTGCTGGGGACACCTGACCCCAGGATAAGTGACAGCCTCTTCAATTCCTGGATGGTGCTTAAGCTCCAGGGTGCCCACCTTCAAGATCTGGAATGATGGGAAGCCTCTTAGGATGATCTCTAGGCACCAGAAGGCAAGAATCTGCCTATGCTTCTGCCTATCCCTGAGGGCTACCATTCAGCTGGGTCTATAGGAACAGCCCGTCCTGGAGCTGTGGGAGGCACTCCTGGCCCAGCTGTATACCACAGGCCTGCAGGCTGCGTCAAGGGGAGCTCCCAGTCCAGAAAGGGAGACATTTGAGCTCCACAGTTCTGCTCCTTTACTTGCTCCCTGCCCCCATGCCGAGTGCACTGTGGGCTCTTCCCCAGAGTGCGGCACATTCCCCTACCCAATCTTCCTTTCCTCTTTCCCGGCAGGTCTACCAGCCCCATAGCCAGCCAGCCTGAGAGCCCAGGTCGTTGCATAGGGGGTGGGGAGAAAGTGGGCACTTGGAGGGAAAATTTGAGCCCAGCTCAGATCTGTGCCACCTGCTGAGCCCCACAGTCATATCGACTTCCTTCCCTTTGGGCCCCAGTGTGACTTCAAGGCCTAGGAGAGGCTCAGCTGCCCAGTTTCCCAGGCTGCTTCTGCTGTTCAGCCTGCCTCCCTCAGGGGCACACGGGCTCGCTTTGGAAGGGGCAGTGGGGTCAGAGGGTAAGACTGAGAAGCGGCTACTGCATTGGCCCCGCTTTCTCATGACCAGCCCCTCCTTTGCCCCCCGCCCCCACGTCTGGGCATTTCTGTCCAGCTGCTGCTTCCCCTCAGTCCCAGCAGAGAGGGAACTAACAAGCTTTATTCCATCTGTAAACTGTCTCCTGAGCCTTGTGTCCCTTCCTGGTGCCAAGAAACCTCCTTCCCTCATGCTCTGAATCAGAGCCCAGTCGCCTTAGAATAGCAGAAGTAGTGAGTCAGGGCGAGATGGGGGCCCAGGAGGGGTGGAAAGTGGAGGTCCAAGGTAGCCTGGGGAAGCAGAAAGTAAAACCAGGAAACTCTGTGACATGGGCCAGGTCACTTAATACTTCTGACCCTGAATTTCTTCACGCACAAAGTTGAGATGAGGCTTACCTTCAGTGCTATCGTGTGGATTTGTGCAAGCACACGCACGGCCCCCGACACAATGTCTAGCACGCAGCAGGCTTTGGATGAGGAGAGCTGCTCCTATTGTCATCATAATCATGTCTTCACTCAAGTCCAGTGACCTGCTGACCTTTGACCCCATGTCCACAATGCTGGTGTTAAGCAAGCACCGTGTTGAGGACAAGCAGAAGCAGGGAGTCCCGGTGACTTCAAAGATGTCACCTTCTCCTACCTATTCTCTCTTGGGATTTATGAGAACCCAATCCTAGAAATAAACCTCAGTGTTGGGAAATGCTGGGTTCTCTTTTTGTCCTAAATCCTTCCGAGTTAAGCCAGCCATAGAAGCATCTCCACAGAGGCAGAGTTTGAAAACAAGCCACTGGTGAGGAGGGAGAAGTAGCAGCAGGCCAAGGAAGCAAGAGGCACACACAGTCACTGTGTCCCGTCCCAGGCGCTTGCTGGGACAGTGCAGAGAGCTTTGGTCTGTCCAGGACTGTGGCTTTCCCTTTCAGAAAAGCCAATCAAGAGAAATCCAAACTCAGGAAACCAAAATGAGGACAAAGGGACTCATATTACATACAAATGGATTCCTTGCAAAAGGCTTTTGATGGTGCCCATCTGCTGTGTAAGAAGAGGCCCCCTTGGGTGTGGGTGTGTCAGGTAAGCTCTGAGTGAGTACTTAACCAAGGAACCACTCCTCTTTAGTACACTCTCCGTGATCTGTCAACCCCCAACCTTGCCCGAATGGGTGACTGTCCCCACATGTAGGAACTTCCCCCATGGAAGAAATTTCTCAGGTTCTACTATCCATGAGGATTTTAATCTCTCTCTCTAGGAAGTCACTGACATCAGAGCTAAAAATTCCCAGTGGATCATTTGAATTCTCCCTTTTCCTCCCATTCCTTGGCACTCCTGAGTGCTGGCCAGGGTTCTCGGAGCCGGTTCCCTGCCAGCACCTTCTCCCCAGTTTGAAACGAGAAAATGGTCATTATAGGGTCAAAGATCTTTGTACCCCAAGAACAAAGCAAAGTGTTTAGAACAGTAGTCTTCCTTCAGAATTGTAATCTACAAGGGATAAAGAACAACCCTCCTTTATGAGACCAGAAGCTTTAGGGGATTAAGTTAAAAACTTAACAAAGTGATACGACGTGAAAGAAAAAGATGAGAAATGAAGGTATATCTTTATTCTTCAGTAGGCACAGTGCGTCTCAGTACTGGTGTCCCGGGGCTTGACAAGGCTGGATGGTGAATGTATGTCTTGGCTATTATGGCTCTGCAGGAAACATGGATGAAAGCAATTCCATCTCCTCCTTGTGTCCCCGATCTTGTTCCCAACTGGCACTACTGACAGTAAGTATGCACGGATTCCATGTCCAGCAGTCCATTCCTGGACGCATATTCTAGACATTCTTTTTTTTTTTTTTAGGATTTTTTATTTATTTATTTGACAGAAAGATCACAAGTAGGCAGAGAGGCAGGCAGAGAGAGAGGAGGAAGCAGGCTCCCCGATGAGCAGAGAGCCCGATGCGCGGCTCGAGTCCAGGATCCTGAGATCATGACCTGAGCCGAAGACAGCGGCTTAACCCACTGAGCCACCCAAGCGCCCTATTCCAGACATTCTCACCAAGGTCCTGAAGGGGACCTGAACCACAATGTCCACTGTGGGTTTGTGGGGGGTGCCAGGGAAGTATTTGTCCCTGTGGGAGTAGGTATGCCAAATGTGGTAGCAGCCCAGTCCCCCGAGGGCCACACAGCCGCAGGCAGTAATGGATCAAATATACTACTCACAGCAACATAGATGGATCCTAAAAGCACAAGGCTGAGTGGAACGTCAAACAGAATAAGAACTGTAACACTATACCATGTACGCAGATTAAAAATGCATGCACACAAGAGGAATGCACATTTACCATAAAAACATTAAATGAAAGATACACATGACATATAGGAGAACTGTCTCCCGTGGGGGAAGGAAGATGCATGAATAAACCAAGAGAAGAGAGGGCCACACAAAAATGTGTAGATTAATGTCCATAGCAGAATTATGCATAATACCCAGAAAGTGGAAACAACCCAGATGTCCATGAGCTGGTGAGTGGATGAATGTAGGTGGTCTATCCATGTAAGCGGTATTATTTGGCCATAAACAGAAATGAAGTAGGGACACATGCTACAACACAGATGCCCTTTGCAAACATCATGCTGGATGAAAGAAGCTGGTCACTGGAGCCCCCACATGTTGTATGGTTCCATTTATATGAAATTTCTAGAAGGGACAAATCTGGAGAAACAAAGTACGTTAAGGTTACCTAGGGCTGTGGATGATGAAAATGTGTTAGACTGTAGTGACGGTACAGCTCAGTAAATACACTAAAAATCATGGTACACCTTAAATGGGTGAGTTTCACGGTATGTGAATTTTATCTCAATGACGATACTACCTTTTCATTTTTTTTTAAGATTTCATTTTTAAGTAATCTTTCCACCCACCATGGGGCCCGAACTTACAACCCTGAGACTGAGAGTTGCACACTCCACTAACTGAGCCGGCCAGGGACGCCTCAATAAAGATATTTAAAAAGAATAACAGGGTGCCTGGGTGGATCAGTCAGTGAAACTTCTGACTCCTGATTTCAGCTCAGGCCATGATCTCAGGGTTGTGAGATCAAGCCCCATGTTGGACTCTACACTCAGCTCGGAGTCTGCTTGGCAGTCTCTCTCTCTCTCTCTCTGCCCTTCTCGCAGCTTGACCACATGCTCTTTCCCTCTAAAATAAATAAATAAAATCTTAAAAAAAAAAAAAAAAAAAAGGAAAGAAAGAAAGAAAAAGAAAAACAAGAACAAGATGGAGAGTATGCTCATGTGGTTTCCCGTGCGTCCTTCCTCTTTGTGCTTCTGGTTTCATACTGGAATTGGGTGAGCTTCACCTACCTTAACCCTGCCCATGGGCCACTGCCCTCAAATGGTGCACACTTGCCTCTGGCCTTCCGGCTTGGAAACCCAGCACTGGCCTGCAGCGCCCTGGAACAGACTCGGAGCTGATTCCAGAGCAGGACTGACTGGCTCCACACAGCTCCCTTCCTCCAGCCCCTGATGTGGCTCACAGCCAGACTGCAGCCGAGGGTTTTCTCACAATGGAAGTTAGAAAGGACATATTCAGGGCCTATGCGTTCTGTTAACCAACCATAAGTTTATCCTTAGTCGACAGTGTGACACTAAGAAGCCATGTTTTTCCTTCCTGGCTTTGCCAGCATTAGTCGTGAGACTTTTTTCATTTTTTTGAAAGTTTTTTTTTTTTTTTTAAATAAGTAATCTCTATACCCAATATGGGACTTGAACCTACAACCCTGAGATCAAGACTCGTACACTTCACCGACTGAACCAGCCAGGTGCCCCAGTTGTGTGACTCTAAAGTGCTACTTTTCTAAGTCTCGGTTTGTCTCAAGTTTGTACATTCCGTTTGTGGCCAATCTGAGACCACATATTAGTGGTGTTGCCTAGAGTTGGCTGCTTTTGAATCAATAATGGAATAGAGGCCTTAATGGGTAATAAAACCCCATCACCCCATCACTAGGGAGCTTCAAGCCGAGGCTAGATGGCATTCTGGCTATAAAAAGAATGACCGTGGGGCGCCTGGGTGGCTCAGTGGGTTAGGCCGCTGCCTTCGGCTCAGGTCATGATCTCGGGGTCCTGGGATCGAGTCCCGCATCGGGCTCTCTGCTCAGCGGGGAGCCTGCTTCCTCCTCTCTCTCTCTCTGCCTACTTGTAATCTCTGTCAAATAAATAAATAAATCTTTAAAAAAAATAAAAAAAAATAAAAATAAAAAAAATAAAAAGAATGACCACACTGATCTCCAAGAGAGGACAGAAAGCTCTGTTACAGACATTGCATGAGAACAGCGTGGAGACGAGGCAGCTAATTCCAGGGTGGGATGGTGGAGATGGGGCCCTGCACCAGGAACAGGTTCATCCTGTCTACTTTCTTGGATTTGCAGCTTCCTGAGAGAGGCTCTGTCTCCACTTTGCCTCCCCCTCCTCCCTGCCCAATTCCCAGGCCGAGGAGAACAAGCCAGAGCTGGTAATTGTGTTAGCTCAGTTTCCTCCCTAACCCTGCCCTCCTCATAATCTGATTTCCAAGGGACGAGGGAAAGCAGGGCCCAGGCTCAGGAAGAAATGTGTTCCCTCGTGTCCACTGGGCTTGCTAATTTGATAGGACTATTTGCTGAGCTTCCACAGAACCCCCATTAGGAACAAATTTCATCTGGTTTCCATAGCCCTCACCCTGAAGAGCTCCCTGGGTCTCAGCTCAGAAGGAAATTCAGCTTCCAATTCAGTTTTTGCATGAGGAAATGAAGTCTCTGTTATAATAACAGCAACCAGAGATTGAGCACCTACTGTGAGTCCGCCCCAGCTTTGTATCTGATGTCTCCCTAGGTGGGCTGTCGTCCCCCCCACCCCGTGAGTTCACAGGTGCTGCAAGCTAGGTCCTTCGGCTGATGATTCCGTTTGTTATGGGATCCTCCCTCCAAATGAATGGATTTGCCCTTGTGTCTGGGGTCTTTGGCCAGCCCCAGTGGGATCCTCAGAGTAGCCGTGTTTATGGGCCAGGATGGCTGCTCACACGTGAAGCAGGCTCTCAGCCAGTCCCCTCTCCTTCCCAAGGCTTCCTGGTGTCTGAGAGGAGCCAACAGCCTCTCAGAACGCCTATCCGAGCTCACCTTCACTGTGACAAACGCCGACGGCTTCGAGCTCCATTTTGAAGTTCAGCCTGCCAGGCGTCCTGGCCAGTGTGCACAAGCATGGAAAGAAAGACACCGGCTACTGGAGAGAAGCACCTTTGCAACCTGTTAGCCGTGGGACCTTGGAGAAATTTCCTAAACTCTAAGCTAGGTCTTCCTCATCTGGGAAATGGCAAAAGTAGAGTAGAGCAGTTGTGAGAATTATGGGAAAAAGGAATGTGCAGCGTAGTCTCCAGTTTCACTATGTGGGACGAGAACTATGAATCACCCCCGCTCAAGTGTGTTCCCAGAGCCTGAACCACCTGTATGCTCCGGCATCCGGCCCTCCACTTTGACTTCCTCCCCAGGAATCCCTGGGGACTCACAGGGTTAGGGGAAGGGAGGGGGCTTGTCAGATTGCTCATAACATGGAAACTGGGGTCTCTTGCTTGTTTTTCGAGGGTCTCTGTCCCCAAGGAGACCATGACACAGACAGATGACAAATAAGGGAATAAATATATAAAGTCCCACGTTGTGACACAAGCTGTGTTCCAGTAGACATCAGGGAGGCTCGTGGGTCCCCAGCTAGGGTGCTGGTGTCCTTGCCACCCACGGAAGTGACAAGTGACTTTCCTTGCCCCATGCTACCCAGACAATAGGCTCTTGCCCCCTAGGCTGTCAACCGGCTACTAGCATCAGTCTGGGTGCACAGAAGTACGGCAGGCATTTCCCCCAGCCCAAAGAAGCCCCTTCCCGCAGGCTGTTACTGAGGGGCACACCTGGGCTCAACCCCCAGCTTCTGCTCCCATCACCAGTGTGTGTGCAGATTCCGGGCAGCCTTGGAAGACACTAACTCCCCTCTCAGGGAGGTCCGTGCCTGGCTGTCCCCAGCTTGTTTTCCTGCCTTTTTCAAATTGATTCAAATGTCACCTCTCCCTGACCACCTAATCTAAATCAGGCAGCCCCAAGCATGACCCCCATTCCACTCTCCTTCCTATCCTGCCTGCCCATCTCCTTAGCCAAAACTAACGAGCGACCTTAGCAAGGTCATAGGATACAAAGTCAATATAAAAAACTTGTATTTCTAGGATTCATTTGAGTTAACTTTTGCATATGATGTGGGGTAATGGGTGAAGTTAGCTCTTTTCATATGGATATAAAGTTGTTCAAGCACCATTTGTTGAAAATGTTATTGTTTCTCCAGTAAATAACCTGTGCTTTTGTAAGAACGTTGGCTGACTATAGATGTTTTGGTCTATTTCTGAGCTCTATAATATTCTGTTCATCTATATGTCTACCATTATATTAATACCACAGTCTTGATTATGTAGCTTTGCATGAAGTTATTTTTTAAAAGATTTTATTTAGGGGTGCCTGGGTGTCTCAGTGGGTTAAGCCACTGCCTTCGGCTCGAGTCATGGTCTCAGGGTCGTGGAATCGAGTCCTGCATCGGCCTCTCTGCTCAGCGGGGAGCCTGCTTCCCCCTCTGTCTCTGCCTGTCTCTGCCTACTTGTGATGTCTGTCAAATAAATAAATAAACAAAAAATCTAAAAAAATATATTTAAAAAAAAGATTTTATTTATTTGAGAGAGAGAAAGAAAGCGTAAGCACACAAGTGAAGGGAGTGGTAGAGGGAGAAGGAGAAGCAGACTCCCCACTGAGCAGGGAAGCGGACCCTGAGATCATGACCTGAGCCAAAAGCAGACGCTTAACCGACTGAGCCACCCAGGTGCCCCTGTAATAAGTCTTGAAATCAGATATCATAAGTCCTCTAAATTTCTTCTTTCATAACATTGTTTTGAATATTCTACATACTTTTAATTTCCACATACATTTTAGAGTCACCCTCTCAATTTCTCCGAACAAACAAAGTCAACTGGCATTTTTATTGGAATTGTTTTGAACCAATAGCTTAGTTTGAGAAGAATTGGTATCTTTTTTTTTTTAAGATTTTATTTATTTATTTGACAGAGAGAGATCACAAGTAGGCAGAGAGGCAGGCAGAGAGAGGGGGAAGCAGGCTCCCTGCTGAGCAGAGAGCCCGATGCGGAGCTTGATCCCAGGACCCTGAGATCATGACCTGAGCTGAGGGCAGAGGCTTTAACCCACTGAGCCACCCAGGCGCCCTGAGAATTGATATCTTAACAATATTGAGTCTATCAATCCATAAACATGGTGTATCTCTCCCTTTAACTGGGTGTTAATAAAATTTTCAAGGTAAGGGACACCTGGATGTCTCAGCCAAGACGGTTGAGCATCCGACTCTTGGTTTCAGCTCAGCTTGTGATCTCATGGGTCATGGGGTCACGCCCCTGGTTGAGCCACGCACCCTGGGCTCCACTCTCAGCAGGGTGTCTACTTAAAGATTCTCTCCCTCTGCCCCTCCCCCCACTCCGCTCTTTTTCTCTCTCTCTCTCTTAAATAGATAAATCTTCAAAAAATTTAAAAAGTAAAAATTTTCAGCTAACATAATACTTAATGCTAAAAGACTGAATGCTCTTCTCCAAAGATTGGGTAAAGGGTAAAGGGCACAAATGTCTGATTGACCACTTCTTTTCCACATTGTACTGGAGATGCTGGGGCTCAGTCTCACAGCCATGAGATCATGACCGTGAGACCATGACCTGAGCCGAAACCAAAAGTCAGGCGCTTAACCGACTGAGCCACCCAGGCACCCCTAGCTAAAGTTTTTTGTTTTTGTTTTGTTTTAAAGATTTTATTTATTTGTCTGAGAGAGCGAGCACAAGCAGTGGGGAGAGGCAGGGAGGGGGAAAAGGAGGCTCCCCAGTGAGCAAGGAGAAAGGGGCTTGATTCCAGGATCCTGGGATCATGTCTGAGCTGAAGGCAGACACTTAACCTACTGAGCCATCTGGGCCTCCCAAAGTTTTTTTAAAAAGATGTTCTTTTCAAGGGACCTGGGTGGCCCAGTTGGTTAAGCATCTGACACTTATTCTCAGCTCAGGTCTTAATCTCAGGGTTGTGAGTTCAAGCCCTGTGTTGGGCTCCACACTGTGGCACCTACCCAAAGGAAGAAAAAAAAAAGATGTCCTTATCAAGTTAGGAAATTCCCTTCTATTACTTGCTTACTGAATGGCTTTTGAATTTTGTCAAAATTTTTATGACTCTAATCAGATGATCATGCAGGCTTTTAAAAAAATTGTTCTAGTATGGGGAATTACATTGATTAATTTTTTAATGGTAAATAAACATTTTATTTGTGGGATAAACCTGATTTGGACATGCCTCATTTCCCTTTCTATCTACTGTTAGGTTTGATTTGCTAAAATTTTGTTAAGGGTCTATGTACTTTAGAGATTCATTTCTTCTTAATCTTCTAATCAAATCTTTTGTTTGACTTGGATATCAGGATAGTGTTGGCCTTGATATATGAACTGGGAAGTGGCCCTTTTTCTTTCATTCTCTGAAGGAGTTTGTGTAGAATTGATCTTATTTCTTCCTTAAATGTTAGGTAGGCTTTGCTATTAAAGCCATCTGGACCTGGAGTTTCCTTTGTGGGAAGATTTTTTTTTTTTAATCAATTTACTTTAAAATAATTTTTATATTGTGATAAATTCCATGTAACATGAAATTCACCATTTTAACTATCATGAAGTATATAAATTGGTGGAATTTCCTACCTTCACAACATTGTGCAACCATCACCATTATCTAATTCTAGAACTTTTTTATTTTCCTAAAAAGAAACCTCATACCTCCCGATTTCCTCTTTCCCCCATTCTCTGTTTAACCACTTCTTCTTTCGGTTTATATGTACTAGCCTATTCTGGATTCTTTATAGAAATGAAATAATATAATACATGGCTTTTTGTGTCTGGTTTCTTTTACATTGCATAATATTTTCAAGATCCATCCATGGATACTATGTATCAGTACTTCATTCATTTTTATTGCTGGATGATACTCCATTGCATGGATATACCACATTTTGTTTATCCATCTATCAGGATGGACTCGAGTTGTTTCCTGTTTTTGGCTATTACAAATAGTGCCTCTATGAACACTCATGTAAAAGTTCATGGGAACATGTATTTTCAATTCTCTTGGGTAGGAGTGGAATTAGTAGTTCATATGTAACCCTGTTTAACTTCTTGAGGAACTGCCAGACTGTTTTTCAAAATGGCCCAGCCATTTTATACTCCTGATAGCAATATATGAGGTGTCCGAATTCTCCATGTCCTTGTCAACACTTATTATTTTCCATTTTCTTATTATAGTCATACTAGTGCATGTGAAGTTGTATCTCGTTGTGGTTTGGATTTGCATTTCCTTAATGATTAATGACTTAGCCATATTTATATCTTCTTTAGAGAAATGTCTGTTCAAATCCTTTGTCCATTTTTAAATTGGGTTGTCTTTTTTATTGTTGAGTTGTTTTTTATGTATTCTAGATATTAGACCTTTATCAGATACATGATTTGCAAATATCACATTCTGTGGGTTGTGATTTCACATTTTTGATAGTGTCCTTTGATGCATAATAATTTAATTTTTTCCCTTTGGTTGCTTGCGTTTTTAGTATCATAATTAAGAAACTACTGAATAGGGGTGCCTGGGTGGCTTAGTTGGTTGAGCCTCTGGCTCTTGATTTCAGCTGAGCTCATGATCTCAGGGGCATGGAATCAAGCCCTGTATCAGGCTTCTTGCTCTGCAGGGAGTCTGCTTGGGCTTCTCACATTCCCTCTGCCCCTCCTCCTGCTTGCTCTTTCTCTCAAAATAAATAAATCTTAAAAAAAAAAAAACTTAACAAAAAAAGAAACTACAGGGACGCCTGGGTGGCTCAGTTGGTTAAGCAGCTGCCTTCGGCTCAGGTCATGATCCCAGCGTCCTGGGATCGAGTCCCACATCTGGCTCCTTGCTCTGCAGGGAGCCTGCTTCTCCCTCTGACTCTGCCTTCCACTCTGTCTGCCTATGCTCGCTCTCGCTCGCTCTCTCTCTGACAAATAAATAAATAAAATCTTTAAAAAAAAAAAAAGAAAGAAAGAAACTACAACATAATCTAAGATCACAAGCACTTATATCTAAGAGTTTTATCATTTTACCTATTACATTTAAATCCTTGGTCTAGTTTAGTTAACTTTTTAATATAGGGTGACATAAGAATTCCATATCATTATTTTGAATGTGAATATCCAGTTATCTCTGCACCATTTGTTATAAAGAGTATTTCTCCCCCATTGAGTGGTTTTGACAACCTTATAGAAAATGAACTGATCATAGAGGTATAAGTTTATTTTTGGATGGTCAGCTCTATTCCATTGATAGACATGTTTATCCTTTGTCCATACCACATTGCTTTAATTATGATAGTTTTGTAGTGAGTTCTGGAATCACGAAATGTTTGTCTTCCAACTTTGTTATTCCTTTTTCTTTTCTTTCTGGCTTTTTTTTTTTTTTTTTTAAGATTTATTTACTTGACAGAGAGAGATACAGTGAGAGAGGGAACACAAGCAGGGGAAGTGGGAGAGGGAGAAGCAGGTTTCCCGCCAAGCAGGGAGCCCCAATGCAAGCCTCGATCCCAGGACCCTGGGATCATGACCTGAGCTGAATGCAGATGCTTAATGACTGAGCCACTCAGGCGCCCCTCTTTTTTTTTTTTTCTTTTTAAGACTTATTCATTTGAGAGAGAGAGAGAGAGAGACAAGACAGAGGGTGGGGGGATGGGTAGAGGGGAAGCAGATTCCCCTTTGAGCCACCCAGGCGGCCCCTGTTCTTCCTTTTCAAAATCATTTTGGTTATTTCAGTTCCTTGCATTTCCATATGAATTTTAGGATCAGTTTGTTCATTTCTGCAAAAGGGGCCAATAGAATTTTGACAAGGGTTGTACTGAACCTGTAGATCAGTTTGAGGAGTATTGCTAGCTTAACAATATTGACTCTTTCAATCGATGAACATGGAGTAGATTTCAATTTTGTTTAGGTCTTGTTTAATTTTTTCAACATTGTTTTGTGTGTGTTTGTGTGTTTAAGATATTATTTATTTATTTGACAGAAAGAGACACAGCAAGAGAGGGAACACAAGCAAAGAAAATGGGAAAGGGAAGAAGCAGGCTTCCCGGAGCAGGGAGCCGTATGCGGGGCTGGATCCCAGGACCCTGAGATCATGAACTGACCTGAAGGCAGACACTTAATGAAAACCCCAGTTTTGTGGTTTTCAATATGTAAGTCTCGTACTTCAGCAGGAATGATTGATTGATTGATTGATAAGTTTTTTAAAAAGATTTTATTTATTTATTTGACAGAGAGAGAGCATAGCAGGAGGAGTGGCAGGCAGAGGGAGAAGCAGGCTCCCTGCCAAGCGCGGAGCATGATCTGGGGCTTGATTCCAGGATCCTGGGTTCATGACCTGAGCCAAAGACAAATGCTTAACCAACTGACCACCCAGGCACCCCTCCTATAGAAATAATTTATGTCTCCTTTCTTTTTTCTGGATCAGGCTATCTAGATGTTTAAGAATTTTATTCATCTTTTCAAAGATCCAGCTTTTGATTTAATCAATTTTCTCTATTGTTTGTTTCATTAATCTGCTTTTTCATTTTCTATTTCATTAATCTCCACATTATCATTGTTTCCTGCTTTTGGGCTAATTTAATTTGCTCTTCCTTTTTTAGTTTCTTAAGGTGCAAACTTAGTTTATTGATTTGAGATCCTTTAATTTTTTTAATATAAGTGTTTGATGCTATGAGTATTTGTAACTTTTTTTCAGTTTTATTGAGATACAATTGACATATCCAAATCTTTTTTTTCAAGTAAGCTCTATACCCAACGTGGGTCTCAATCTCATGACTCTGAGATCAAGAGTCACATGTACTACTGAATCAGCCTGGCTCCCCACTATGAGTTTTATTTTAAGCATTGCATTGACTGTGTCCCACAAATTCTGATATGTTATATTTTTACTCAATTCACAGTATGTCCTTATGTCCCTTGGATTTTTTTGTGGCTTGGGGTATTTTTGACTCTAGATTTCTTTAAAAGTGTTCTTTAAATTTCCAAATATTTGAAAAATTAACCAGAAATCTTTCTCATTGGTACTTAGTTGAAGTCTTTTGTGATCAGAGAATATACTCTGATTCACTTCAATCACTTTACATTTATTTGACTGTTTTATGGCCCAGAATATGTCTGTTTTGTTGACTGTTTCTCACGTGCACTATAAAGGAACTTAATTAAGTAATACTGTCCTTAAGTGTATATTATAAGTATCAATTAGATCAAGTTGTTCTATATTCTTATTTTTTATTTATTCTATTACTGGGAAAAGTATTGAAATCTCTAACTATAATTTTGGATTTTCCAATTTCTCCCTTTTATCTTTTGATATATTGTAAAGCTCTTTTATTAGGTTTATATACATTTAGGATTATTATGTCTTCTTGATGAATTGATCCTTTATCATTTGAAAGGTCCCTCTTTATCCCTGGAAATATTTGTTATTCTGAAGTGTACTCTGTCTAATATTAAAATAATTGCTTCGGGGCATCTGATTGCCTCAGTAAAGCATGCAACTCTTTTTTTTTTTTTTTTTTTTTTTTAGGTTTTATTTATTTATTTGACAGACAGAGATCACAAGTAGGCAGAGAGGCAGGCAGAGAGAGAGAGGGAAGCAGGCTCCCTGTTGAGCAGAGAACCTGATGCAGGACTCGATCTCTTGACCCTGGGATCATGACATGAGCCGAAGGCAGAGGCTTTAACCCACTAAGCCACCCAGGCGCCCCTCAACCCTTGATCTTGGAGGGTCATGAGTTCAAGCCCCACATTGGGTGTAGAGCTTTTTTTTTTTTTTTTAGCTTATTTTTTTTTTTAATGCTTCAGTGTTCATTTTTTTTAAAGATTTATTTATTTGTTATTTATTTATTTGACAGACAGAGATCACAAGTAGGCAGACAGGCAGGCAGAGAGAGAGGGGAGGAAGCAGGTTCCATGCTGGGCAGAGAGCCCGATGCGGGGCTCGATCCCAGGATCCTGGGATCATGACCTGAGCTGAAGGCAGAGGCTTTAACCCACTGAGCCACCCAGGTGCCCCTGTTCATTCTTTTTAAAGTTTTATTTATTTAATTATTTATTTGAGAGGGAGAGAGGGGGTGAGGAGAGGCAGCAGGAGAGAGAGAGAATCTTAAGCAGGTTCCATGCCCAGCACAGAACTCGACGTGGGGCTCAGTCTCTCTACCCTAAGATCATGACCTGAGCCAAAACCAACAGTCAGATGCTTAACTGCCTGAGCCACTCAGGAACCCCAAGTTTTATTTTAATTTAACAGCTTTATTGAGATATAATTGACATGTAATATATTGCACATATTTAGAATATATAATTTGGTTATAAATTTTGATATATGCATACACCCATGAAACCATCTTCACACGCTGGCTCTCTTTTGATTAGTGTTTGTGTGGTATGTCGTTTCCCATTGTTTCACTTCTAATGTATCTGTATCTTAATGTTTAAAGTGGACTTCTGGGTACCTGGCTTGCTCAGTTAGAAGAGCACACAACTTTTTATCTCAGGGTTGTAAGTTTGAGCCCCACATTGGGTGTAGAGATTACTAAAAATAAATAAACAAATAAACATAGAGAAAAAGTAAAGTGGATTTCCTTCTCTTTTTCAATAAAATGACAATCTCTGCCTTTCAATTGGAATATTTAGACTATTTTACTTTATGTAAATATCAATACACTTGGGGTTAAATGTATCATCTTACTATATATCTTCTACTTTTCTTTTTCTTTTGTGAAGTAGTTTCCATGCCCAGCTTGGAGCCCAGTGCAGGGCTTGAAGTCAAGATATTGAGACCAAGACCTGAGCTGAGATCAAGAGTCAGACACTTAACCTACTGAGCCACCCAGATGCCCCTTCTTTTTATATTTTTTAAAAGATTTTATTTTTAGTTAATCTCTACCCCAGTGTGGGTGTCAAATTTATAAACCTGAGATCAAGATTTTCATGCTCTACCAACTGAATGAGCCAAGCACCCCTGTTTTCTACTTTGTTCATTTTCCTGCTTTCTTTCTGATTGAGTATCTTTATGAATCAATAGTATCTTAACCATTATCTCCATAACTCTATGTTTTTGCTTCATCTTGGGAATTCTCACAGCTCTTAGCTTATCCACATGGTAGAAGTAAAAGAAAAAAAAATCCAATAAGTTGATTACAGTGTATAAATGAGTTTTTTGACGAGGTATTGATGACTGATGATATGTTGATGTTGACCTGTCCGGATGACATATTTTCATTTGAGTCATAGTTTCACCCCTTCGGAAGTGAAACACCTACTGAAGTGATCAGTAGGGAAAGTTTTCTGATCCAATAAGCCAAGTTCTTTGGGCTTATTCGACAAGTACATAGCCACTTAACCATGGGTTATGAGAGGTGACAGGACCTTCCTCTCCTGGTTGTCATGAAGATTAAATGAGATAATGCATTAATCCCACATACAGTGATTGAGCACACACTAGAGAGCACTCACTGCTCTTGATAACTAAGGTACATCAAAGAACAACACAGACAAAAATCTCCATCTTCGTAGAGCTTATATGATAGTAAAGGAGGACTTAGAATAAACACACAATCGGGACGCCTGGGTGGCTCAGTTGGTTGAGCAGCTGCCTTCAGCTCAGGTCATGATCCCAGGGTTCTGGGATCGAGTCCCGCATCGGGCTCCTTGATCGGCATGGAGCCTGCTTCTCCCTCTGCCTCTGCCTGCCTCTCTGTCTGCCTGTGCTCACTCGCTCTCTCTCCCTCTGTCTGTCTGACAAATAAATAAATAAAATCTTTAAAAAAAAAAAGAATAAACACACAATCTACGGTGTGTTTCATGATACTCTGGGCTACATTAAAAATAAAAATTAAATTAAATTAAATTAAAATAAAGCAAGATTTTGAATGTTGGGAGGTTTAATTTCAACCAGAGTGGAAGGCCTCACTGAGAAGATGATGCTTTGGTAAAAATTAAGGAGGTGAGGGAGTGAGTCATACAGGTCTCCGGAGTAAGAGGGCTCCAGCCAGAGGGAACAGCAAGTGTGAAGACCCTGGGGCAGGAGTACTGCTGGTGTTTGGGGAGTAAGGAGGCCCATAGGGTTGTTGTTGGGTGAGGGAGGCATAGTGAGAAATGAGGTCGGATTGTTCAGGGTCTTGCAGTCTGTAGGAAGGGTTTTGGCCTTTGCTCTGAGTGAGAGGAAGCCACTAGGGCATTTTGTGCAAAGGAATGACATGATCTGCTTGACGGCTTAGCAGAATCTCCTGTGTGGGCTGCTGCATGGAAAATAAGCAAAGGGGGCAAGGTCTGAAATAGGCAGACCAGCTGGGAGGCTGTGGCAGTAATCCCAGCCAAAGTTGCATATCAAGTACAAGAGTGAAGTGAATGGCCCAGCAGGTGCCTAAGGCAGGGACTCAGTCAGATTTGGTTGGTTTCCAGGAGCAGAAACACATTCACTCTGTCACAAGTGAAAACAGTCAGGTCCAGGGGCATCTGGTTGGTTCATTCCGTGGAGTCTGCAACTCTTGGTCTTTGGGCTATGGGTTCCAGGTTAGGTGTGGAGATTACTTAAATAAAAAAATCTTGTAAAAAAATGGGGGTGCCTGGGTGGCTCAGGCAGTTAAGCATTGGGCTTTGGATTTCAGCTCAGGTTGTGATCTCAGGGTTGTGAGATCAAGCCCCGGTTCAGGATCTGCACTCAGCATGGAACCTGCTTCAGATTCTTTCCCTCGGGGTGCCTGGGTGGTTTAGTTGGTTGAGGGCCCGATTCTTGGTTTCAGTTCAGGTCGTAAGTGATCTTGGAGTTGTGGGATCGAGCTCCCCACTCAGCAGAGTCTGCTTCCCCTTTCCCTCTCCTTCTGCCCCAACCCCTGCTCAGGCGTGCTCTCTCTCTCAAATAAGTAAATCTTAAAAAAAAAAAAAAAATTCTCTCCCTCTACCTCTTCCACCCCCAACCCCCACTTGTGAACAAGGATTCCTTCTCTCTCTCTCTCTAAAAAAAAAAAAAAAAAAGGAGAAGTGGGGAAAGGGAGGGTCAAGTCCAGAGGGTGGTTAACAGGACAGAAGGGAATCTGCTAATGAGTTGGTGAACTGCACCCCCTACCATGGGTGTCAGTGGTCAGTTGTCTCTCACCTGACCACTGATCAGGTGGGGCTGAAGAGGAGCTGTCCTTCTCTCATGTCCAAGGATGTCCCCTCCCCTTTCAACTGGCCTGACTTCCCATTATTGATTACACTAAAGCAGCTCCTGACAGGTGCAAGTCTCAGCCTCTCACAAAGTCCTCTTTCCAGTTCTATTACTTTAGATTTTTTTTTTTTTTTTTTTGACAGACAGCGATCATAAGTAGGCAGAGAGGCAGGCAGAGAGAGAGGAGGAAGCAGGCTCCCTGCTAAGCAGAGAGCCTGATGCAGGGCTCTATCCCAGGGCTCTGGGACTATACCTGAGCCAAAGGTAGAGGCTTTAACCCACTGAGCCACCGAGGTGCCCCTCCAGTTCTATTATTAATAATGATAATAATGTTTTTATGTCCATGTTTCCTAGTTTTTAAAACTGGAAAATAACATATTCTAGAAGGGCAGAAAGCATTATGGTTAAGATGTGGGTTCAGGAACCCAACGTTTGGAGTTGGAATCCTAGTTCCACCACTTCTTAGCTCTGTGCCCTTGGGAAAATTATGTGACCTCATTTATAAGAGCCATTTCATGTCTGTGCTTGAATTGTTAGTCCCTGCAAAGTATATAACTCAGAAGGCACAGGGCGCCTGGGTGGCTCAGTGGGTTGAGCCTCTGCCTTCAGCTCGGGTCGTGATCTCAGGGTCCTGAGATCGAGCCCTGCATTGGGCTCCCTGCTCAGCAGGGAGGCTGCTTCCCTCTCTCTCTCTCTGCCTGCCTCTCTGCCTACTTGTGATCTCTCTCTGTCAAATAAATAAATAAAATCTTAAAAAAAAAAAAAACTCAAGGCACAAAAGGATATACAGTAACCACAGTTTTCCTCCCACTCTTGCCTCCTGAATCATCAGTCTCCACAATGGAGTTGACTAACCACAGTGATCAGTTTCTTAACCTTCTGGAGCCTCAATTTCCTTTTCTGTAAAAGGGGAACAGTGACACTCGCCAGCCTTCCACCCAGAGCTTTTACAGAGATCAAATGAAATAATACGTGCAGAAGAGCTTCACCGGCAGCTGCCAAGTCTACACCAGTGGAAGGAGCCAGTGACTCCTGAACTCGAGACTGGTTGCAGCAGGTCCTACCTTTCAATAGCCAGAGTCCATCAGACTGTCCTCATGGATCCCAAGTCTAGACTTTGTTGAGATAAAACAAACTGACTCATGGAGTCTCTCATAATTTTTGAATTGTCAAAATCCTACCTGTCTTTCAAATCCCAGCTCAGGTGTCCCCTGTTCTGAGAGGTTTTCCCTAGTTCCTTATGCCGACCTCTCACCCCAATTCAGATGTGCTTGCTATCTCTTTGGGACCCACACAATCTCCTTCCAGATCTTTCTCTCCTTTGAAAGGCATTTCCCTTGTTTGCTGACATATTGCTAGGCAGCCCTGTGTGGTGGGTAAGCAAAGCTTGGATCCTGGCGTCACGTCCCGTGGGCTGTGTGACCTCCCTCCACACCTCAGTCCCTTCATCCATGGATTTTGGTTAATAACCACCTCTAAGGCAACACTTCTCAGATGTTTGGTCTCATGACCCAGGAAAAATTTTTATTTATGCAGGTTATAGCTGAATACTTATTTATCAAAAAATTAACACTCTTGGGGTGCCTGGGTGGCTCAGTGGGTTGAATCCTCTCCCTTTGGCTCAGGTCATGATCCCAGAGTCCTGGGATTGAGCCCCACATCAGGCTCTCTGCTCAGTGGGGAGCCTGCTTCCTCCTCTCTCTCTGCCTGCCTCTCTGCCTACTTGTGATCTCTGTCTGTCAAATAAATAAATAAAATCTTTTTTTAAAAATTTACACTTATTTATAGCTATATTTTTATCTGTATGTATCATGTTAAAAATTAAAACTGAGAAATTAAAACACATTTATTTATTCCTTTAAAAAGAACAATAGCCAACCCATTGCACGTTAACAATGTTATTTTTAGTTTTAAAAGTTATTTGTGCTTTCCAAAACAAAAATACTTAGGAGAAGAATGATGTTCTTTTACATTTTTGCAAGTCTTTTCAATGGAAGATAGCCAGATTCTCATTATTTATTCTATATTCGATCTGTTGAGATATGTACTTCTGGTCGAAGTATACGAAGACAATCCAGCCTCATGGAGATATACAGTTGGAAAAGACAGGAGTATTTAGCGTGGTCTTTTTCAAATTATTGTGAATATTCTTTTCGACATTATACCAAAAATCAGCAAGTGGGAATTTCCTAAAGATCAACTGTGATGCGTAACCTGAATCTATCCAAAAATCTTCTCATAGTCTGTCCCATTGAACTTGAACTTCAAGTGTATCTTGAACCCACGCAGGATCTTGCAATGTCATGCATTTGTCATTTGGAAAATATTGTTTTATTGACTCTGCAAATCTTCTAAACCATTAGATAACATTTGTTATCAACATTAAAAAAAAAAAAAAACACCCATATGGCTAATACCACCAATTTCATCAGAAAAGTCTGTAAGCATCAGGAAGCTGTCAAGTTCACGGTGTCAGATACAAGTTTCCCCAAATTTGCTGTTCTCTTTGAAGCGGCAGGCTCGTTTTGTTTATTTTTGAAGAAATGCCTGCCAAATACCCAAATATGAATATGTGATTGTCTGTCAGGCTGTCTTTCAAGTCAGAATGATGCTCCATGAAAACGGTGGCTGATTTAGGTCCCAACCCAAAAATACAAGTACTTTTCCTCGAGACAGCCACTGTACTGTAGAGGGCAATCGTTGTGTTTTCTGTGTACTTCTCATTCTGTTGCACAGAATAGTCAAAAGATAGGCACTCAGGGGGAGATTTAACAAGAAAATAATTCTTACTGCCTCATCAAGGACATTCCTTGGTGAAACTGGAATCCGCAGATGTATGGTGGCGAAGAAGGCCACGGCCCTTAGTAGAGTTGGGTGCCACTGCCTTGACTCCTGCTCCCACATCAGCGTCCTGAGCCCACCATGGCTTTGTACCATTGGTGTTGATGTCCACACAGCAAAGAAGACGGATAACATCTTAGTAGTATCATGCAAATAGTTCTAACCTTGAGGGATCCCTTTGCAAGGGTCTTGGGAATCCCCAGAGGCCAGCAGACTATACTTTGAGAACTGCCGCTCTAGGGTTGTTGTAAGAATCAGACAGGATGATGTATGCAAAGCAGTTGCCATGGTGCCTGGCACATTCTAAGTGCTTCCTAAATGCAAGTGATTCTATTTATTATTCAGCATGATTTCACATATTTTATTCCACAATGACCTCTCTGTCCCACCCTATCTAGCCCAGTCTGCCTGTGTAGTAGGAGTTCACTGGATAGTATTCATCTAGGAGCTTCTCAAGGACATGTTATCTGTAGCCCAGAGGTTTGCCTAGTGTCCAGCTTATTTAAATGAATAAATTAGTGAGTCAAGGTCTATCTATATGCCAATTTCCCATGCTGAGTGTTTGCGATAGACTGACTTTTCAGCCAATCACTGTGCTAATAAGGTCAAACTGAGGGCGCCTGGGTGGCTCAGTGGGTTGAGCCGCTGCCTTTGGCTCAGGTCATGATCCCAGGGTCCTGGGATCGAGCCCCGTATCGGGCTCTCTGCTCAGCGGGGAACCTGCTTCCCTCTCTCTCTGCCTGCCTCTCTGTCTACTGTGATCTCTCTCTGTCAAATAAATAAATAAAATCTTAAAAAAAAAAAAAAAGGTCAAGCTGAGGAGCCTTGGAGAGGGTTAGGCAGCAAAGTTGGGGAGGGGAACCCACTGAGAGTAAAATGTGGAAGCAAGGCAGGGAAAATCTTCGACTCGTGTAAAGATTATAAACAGTCTTCCCACAGGCCAGGCTTGCCCACTGATGCCTGCACAGTGCTTTACATTTTAAATAGCTCCCAAGAAGAGTGATAAGGGAGTATAAACCAGGAATTTGCAAAAGAGGAATCTGAAGGCTAAAAACCATCTGAAGAGATGTTCAAACTCATGAGTAATCAGAGAAATGCAAATGAGAGGAACAACGAGATCTCCTTTTACACCTTATCCACGGGCAACATGGGAGGGTTAGTGATGCCTGGCTTCGGTGTGGAGGTGGGTAAAGAGGGACTCCCATGAACTTCTGCTGAGCAGGTGAGCTGCTATTCTGAAGCTTAACCGGACAGCAGCTAGTCGAATGAGGCCCAGGCTCCCTAGGACACGCTCCAGGTGAAAGCCAGTGCCTAAGTTGGTAGAAGGCTGCCGGAAACCGTTCCGTGGAGCAGTGTTTATGGGTGGCAGAGAACCAGAGGTATCTATCTGAGGGTCCATCGCGATGGGGTGAAGAGGCAAAGTGTGGTGCATGTCCATCACGGGCTACTGTGTCAGTTGGGTCCCCGCAGGACCCAGATGCAGGCTTGAAAGGGGTGAGTGATCAGGATAGTTTAGGAAAAGACTGGTTATAAGGTGTGGGCATGGCTCAGGGAGACCAAGAAGCAATGGTAGAGCCCCGAGATCTAACAAGAGGGACGAGTGGCAAGAACAACCGAAATCCACCAGAACTGTCGCGCTAAGGGTGGTCCACCTGGCAGAGGCTGCGGCCTTGGGGAAAGGGACTCAGCTAAGGGCTCAGAAGGAGGGAGGGACACACCCCGACACCTCTCTTCTCTCTCCCTGCCCTCTGATCTCCTGATTGTGTCCCTGACTGGCCACACCCCCTGGGAGTTCGGAGGGCAAGGGAACCCAGGGCATGGAGCAGGAAGGAGACAGGTGGAGAGGAAAGCTCAAGGGGCAAATGCAGACTACTGATCAGAAGAGTGATGCTCTCGGTGTGAATAATGAACTAGATGTGCACGGAGCAACAGGGATGGGTCTGAAAATCTAGGGCTGAGAGTAAAAACTAAGAAACAGAATGAGATCCACAACACAATGCCATGTATGTCATTTTAAAAATGCATACAAGCTGGGGCGCCTGGCTGGCGCAGTTGGTAGAGCATGTGACCCTCGATTTTAGGGTCCTGAGTTCGAGCCCTGCACTGGGCACAGAGATTACTTTAAAACATGCATATATATATGTATAAAATTATAATCATATATATATAACTATATATATCATATGTTAATAGAATTACATATAATGGCATAAAATACCTGGGAATAATTTTTTTTTAAGATTTTATTTATTTATTTGACAGAAATCACAAGTAGGCAGAGAAGCAGGCAGCAGGGGTGGGAAAGCAGGCTCCCCACTGAGCAGAGAGCCTGATGCTGGGCTCGATCCCAGGACTCTGGGATCACGACCTGCACCGAAGGCAGAGGCTTTAACCCACTGAGCCACCTAGGCACCCCCTGGGAATAATTTGAATGGAAGATGTGTAAGCGCTGTACGCTGGAAATGAGAGCACATTCCTGAAGGAGACTGAGAAGGAAACAAGCAGAATGATAGGCCCTGTTCACGGATCGAAAGAATCAGTATTGTGAAGACATCAGGGTTCCTCAAATTCAATGCAATAGATTTAATGCGATTCTAAGCAAATTCTAAAACTTATATAAAAATGCAAAGAACCGGGGTGCTCAGTGGCTCAGCTGGTTAAGCGGCTGCCTTCGGCTCAGGTTGTAATTTCTGGGTCCTGGGATCATGCCTGCTCAGTGGGGAGCCTGCCTCTCCCTTCGCCTCTCCCCCTGCTTGTGCTGTGCTCTCTGTGTGTCTCAAATAAATAAAATATTTTTTTAAAAATGCAAAAGACTAATAATAGCCAAAATAATCTTTAAGAAGAAGAAAAAAATGTAGAGCTGATTTGAAGACTTGTAATAAGACTGTGATGATCAAGATGATCAAGACAGTGTGGTCGTAGGACAGGCGAGCCTGGAAGCAGATCCATGCAAAATATAGTTCATTGATTTTGAGAAAGACATCAAGGCAGTTCAGTGAGTAAAAGAAAGTTACATCAACAAAGCGTGCTGGAACAACAACAAGTTACTCATATAGAAAAAAATGAACCTTGACCCGTCTCCTACCATACACAAAAGTTAGTTGGAAGGGAGTTGGGGGAAATTGGAGGGGGAGACGAACCATGAGAGACTGTGGACTCTGAGAAACAAACTGAGGGTTTTGGAGGGGCAGGAGGTGGTTGGTTGGGTGAGCCTGGTGGTGGGTATTATGGGGGGCATGCATTGCATGGAGCACTGTGTGCATAAACAATGAATTCTGGATCACTGAAAAGAAATTAAAAAAATAAATATAATTTTAAAAAAAACAAAAACTTACGTATTAAAAAAAAAGAAACAAAGAAAAGTTAGTTTTACGTTTAGGCTTTTACCTAAACGTAAAAGCCAAAACTCTAAAGCTTCTGTATGAAAACATAGGAGACCCTCTTCATAAACTTGGAGTAGACAAATTATTTTTTAGATGGAACACAGAAAGCAGTAAACCTAAATGAAAGAAACCAATACGTTTCCCTTCCTTTCTAGAAGAGTCCCTGAGTCTCCCTCCATGGCTGGCATGCTTCCTCTGCAGCTTGAGGTGTTAACACTCCCCCACATGTCCCATGCAATGGCCCCAGCCTTCCACTCCCCCTGCTACCGTGTTTCCCCAAACCGAGGACCTTCTGGGATCATTCATATAACTTTGCCACAATTTACTCAACTTTTTACTTTATATATATATTTTTAAGATATTTATTTATTTATTTATTTATTTTTTTGACAGACTGAGATCACAAGTAGTCAGAGAGACAGGCAGAGAGAGAGAGGAGGAAGCAGGCTCCCTGCTGAGCAGAGGGCCCGATTCGGGGCTGGATCCCAGGACCCTGGGATCATGACTGGAGCCAAAGGCAAAGGCTTTAACCCTCTGAGCCACCCAGGTGCCCCTCAACTTTTTACTTTAAAGCAACTCACTCCCTTTCACTTAAATCTTGCTCTACCTTCTTTAGCTGTGTCATTTTTTTTTTTTTTAAGATTTAATTTATTTATTGGGACGCCTGGGTGGCTCAGTGGGTTAAGCCGCTGCCTTCGGCTCAGGTCATGATCCCAGCGTCCTGGGATCGAGTCCCACATCGGGCTCCTTGCTTGGCAGGGAGCCTGCTTCTCCCTCTGCCTCTGTCTGCCATTCTGTCCGCCTGTGCTCGCTCTCTCTCCCTCTCTCTCTGACAAATAAATAAATAAAATATTTAAAAAAAAAAAAAGATTTAATTTATTTATTTCATGGGGGGCGGTTAACAAGTAGGCAGGCAGAGAGAAGGGGGGGAGCAGGCTCCCCGATGAACAGAGAGCCCGATTCGAGACTCGATCCCAGGACTCTGAGATCATGACCTGAGCCGAAGGCAGAGGCTTAACCCACTGAGCCACCCAGGCACCCCTCTTAGCTGTGTCTTAAACAATCACTGCTGTGAAGTCCCTGGTTTGATAGGCTGGTCATTTTTCTCTATTACATATTAAAATAAATCATTAACTATTAAGGATTTCTGAAAACATGTGAATAACCTAAAATTATTTTATGTACTGCACTTTTTACATGTTCTTGGGAATGTGTGTATAAGGGTATGTGAGCATGTATGTGTGTGTCTGCAGGTGTGTGTGAGTACGTGTGCATGTGTGAGCATCTCTATGTGTGTGTGTGTAAGTGTGAGGGTGTGGGAGGTGAGTGTAGGTGTGTGGGCTGTATATGTGTGTGAGTGTGCATGAATATGCAAGTGTGCATCTGATCGATCTGCTGTGTTCCTGAGTGTGCCTGGAGGTGTAGCGTCTGGGAGTGTGAGGTGGGCTGGGCCTGGAGGAAGAGGAGACAATCCACATAATGATGAGTTCTGGAGGGGGGGTGACCACCTCTCCCCCAACCCCCAGCAACAAACTCCACTCACCAGGAACTATACAGGGCAGAGAAAAGGTGTGTGGCCAGCGCCCCTTCAGTCACTTCCCTGCCTGTTATCCACAGGCCCTCCGAGGAGTAGGGAAGTCTGTCCTTGGCCAAGGGAGCACCTGGTTACAGCCAGCATCCTGGTAACGATCACCAGGGACTAAGAGTACTGGGAACAGCAGGAGCCAGCAGGCGGGGGCAGATCCTTGTTGCTATATTTATAGGTCTGCATTTAGCACAGGACCTTGAGACAAGGGACTGAGCTCCCAAGGTTTCAGTATGATCATCCCCCTGGCAATCTTGTGTAAGGGATATTTTTCAGGAGTTCAGAGAGGTTAGGTAAATTGCCTAAGGTCACACAGCTAGGATATTCAGAACCAGAGCAGGACCCAAGTCTTCTGGCTCTAAGGTCAATGGTTTTTCTCTGACAGCACAGGCTGCAGGGGACCCCCAAAAACCCTGTGCAGCCACTCCCTGGATGTGAGAAACCAGGCAAGAATGCCAAATGTCACCTGATTTCACTCTGGTTGTTATCAAATGGGTCAGCCTCCGTGGTCTTGGCTAAGTAGTTCTTTTGAGCATTCCCAACCGAGTACCGAAAACCCACGCAGGGTGTGGCACTCCACACAGCTCCCAGCACACCAGGGAAGTGAGCAAACAGAACTAATGTAGCTTGAGGGGCTAGGGCAGGTCCTGGCTGAAGGTGAGGGTCTCCAGGGAAGGGTAGGGGCCCCCAGAGCGCTGGGGACACTTAAGGTGGGGGGAGGCGGTGGAGATCAGGACTGGGACTAATTACCAAGCAGAATGGAAGCACTTAAACAATTCTGGCACATTCTGGCTGTGTGTCAGCCTTATGCAAAGATTTTTGTACTTTCACTCTTCTTGGAGGTGGAAGATGAGGCAATTGCTCTGTCCTTCCCTTCTTCTGTCCTCCACTCCCTAGCATCGTGGACTGAGCCCTTGATAGAGAATCCCTTTTTCTGAGACTTCAGCCTTTCCTCTTAAGGCCTTCAATTGATTGGATGAGACCCACCCACCTTGTCGAGGGCTGTCTGCTCTACTTAAAATCTACTGATTGTAAATGTTAATCATATCTAAAAAAATACTGTCACAGCAACGGTTAGGCTAGCATTTTACCAAATAGCTGGGTACAGCAGCCTAGTCAAGTGGACATGTAAAATTAATCACATTTTCCTTGACCTCTAGGGAAGATGAGCACGCCCTTTCCTCCGTACTCCATACCTACATGCTATTCTTGAACTTGGTACCTCTCCCTCATAGAAACACCACACTATCTAATACTATCTGTTTATCTTTGCTATTCTACAGATTTTCCACCCTGTGTCCAAGGTGCGAATTTGTGCCATTTATTTTCTCGGGACTCTGGGTATTTATTCTCTGATGATTGAGGTTTTTTCTTCACTTTTGATCAATTTCCCAGCCATTTTTTTTCTTCAAATATTGCCCCTTCTCCATTCACTCTTCATTCTCCTGGATGTGCTGGCTAAGGTGTGCTAGAGCTTGTCATTTCTTTTTCTATATCTCTTGGCCATGGTTGCTCCCATATTTTTCTTCTCTTCACTTTCTCACTGTGTACTAGCAGAGTGATTTTTTTCCCAGAGTTATAACCCAACTTGCTAAGTGTCTTATTCTGCTGTTCAACCTATTAATTTTAATCATTTATTTATTTACAAAGATTTTATCTATTTATCCAACAGAGATTACAAGTAGGCAGAGAGGCAGGCAGAGAGAGAGGGGGAAGGAGGCTCCCCACTGAGCCGAGAGCCCAATGCAGGGATCAATCTCAGGACCCAGAGACCCTGACCTGAGCCAAAGGCAGAAGCTTAAACTACTGAGCCACCCAGATGCCCTAATCAATAATTTATTAAGACTGTATTTTTTCATTTCTAGAACTTCTTTTTGGCTTTTCTTCCATCACTTTTTTTGTATTATCCTTTCTCTATTATTATTTCTTTTCTTTTTTTTTTTTTAATGATTTTATTCTTAAGTAATCTCTATGTCCAGTGTGAGACTCAAACCCACAAACCTGAGATCAAGAGTTGCAAGCACTACTGTCTAAGCCAGCCAGGCATCCCTTCTTTGAAAAAACTCTTTATAATCACTCAAAATGTTTACTTTGTTTTTAGATTTGTCTATTAGTTCTATTTCTGAGAGGGTGAATTCTTCTGCCTTTTTTCTCGTGTTTTGTTTTGTATTTACTGATTTTCTGTCTCTCTCTTTTCTTTCTTTTCTTCTCCTCCTCCTCCTCCTCCTCCTCCTCCTCCTCCTCCTCCTCCTCCTCCTCCTTCTTCTTCTTCTTCTTCTTCTTCTTCTTCTTCTTTTTTACTGATTTCTCTTATTGATAGTTTCTTTCACTGCATGGTTTGTAATTTTGATTGGGAACTCATCTTCACTGGGAGTTGTTTTTGTTAATGGGATATTGTGAGCCCTACTTTGTGAAAATGTTCTTACAGAGTACTTTGGGGCTTGCTTCTTTCAGGGTATTAAGTTCTGGGCTAATTTGTACATTAACTTTTGGTGCAAGAGTCCTGGGGCCAGGGATGGAGTGAGAGGAGTCCACCTCTCTTCCATGGGGGTCAGGCCAAGAACTTCCACCTTTCACAGCAACTTTTCTCTCATCCAAGCCCAGGATGCTGAAAAAGTGTTGTTGCTCCTTATGCAGGCCAGGTTGGTAGAATTTTCCCAGCCTCCTTTTTCCCTGACTAGGGCTCTTTTTTAAGGTTCCAAGCCTTAAAAGGATAAGTTCAGGGAGATGAATTCCAGCTCTCCTGCCTCAAACAGCCTAGGGCTATCTCCAGTCTTTGAAAGGACCTTAGAACTCCAGGCTCCAGGCCTGAGAGCCTTTGCCTAGTCAAAACCCCATGAATCTTAGGCAGAGTTCCCATTCCTTACCCTGGATTTGAGTTTGTGCATTATCTCTGGAATCTGAGGATTTTCTTTTCTTTCTTTTGAGCTCAGCTGTGTTGTCTCATGTTCTACGCAGCATATGGTAGCAAGGGAAAAGAAAACTGAAATGGGTCAATCTGACATGTTGCCAAAAGGATTCTGACACATTGATCTATGTATTGTCCAAGTAATATTAGTCTCCCCCACTAGACCCGCCGTAAAGTTGGTGAGGCAGGGACTGTGTTGGCTTTCACTCCCCAAAACAGCTGAGCATATGGGGAGAGCTCAATAAATATTTTTGTAAATGATGGAATAAAGAAACTCTCTCTGGGGAGATTAGCATCTAATTCATAGGATTGCTGGGAGAACTTAGCAAGAGAGGGTATGTCAGATGCTTGGTATCTGGTAGGAGCACAGAGATGGCATCTATTATAATAATCATGTCTCTTAAGGCAGAGGCTCGACCATGGTGGTTTCCCTATAATTCAGCTCCTAACTCTCAGCTCAGACATTAGTTCTGGCCTAGTGGGGCAGACAGGTTTTGTGGGTCCGGCCTCCTGATCCTTCCTCAGAGGACAAAAATCAGCCCTTCCTGCCAGAACAGCATCTTAGTTTTAACCTGAGCGCCAATGCCTGGATATGAATTGGGGAGACTCATATCACCACCACATTTTGATTGATCCTGTCCTATCTAGGGATCCCTGACTGTGCCATTACCAATGACCCCTCCTGTGGCCAGGATTTTTCTCTAGAAATCTTCTTTTTTTTTTTTTTTTTTTTTTTTATATGACAGACAGAGATCACAAGCAGGCAGAGAGGCAGGCAGAGAGAGAGGAGGAAGCAGGCTCCCTGCTGAGCAGAGAGCTGGATGCTTCCAGGACCCTGGCTATCATGACCTGAGCTGAAGGCAGAGGCTTTAACCCACTGAACCACCCAGGCACCCTAGAAATCTTCATTTTTGAGAGGTTTGTGGAGGAAAAATGAATGTAATAGGTAATCATTGATCTATTTTTGCATCTTAATTAATCAAAGGCATTTGGGCGCCTGGGTGGCTCAGTGGGTTGGGCCGCTGTCTTCGGCTCAGGTCATGATCCCAGGTCCTGGGATCGAGTCCCACGTCGGGCTCTCTGCTCAGCAGGGAGCCTGCTTCCTCCTCTCTCTCTGCCTGCCTCTCTGCCTACTTGTGATCTCTCTCTGTCAAATAAATAAATAAAATTTAAAAAAAAAAAATTAATCAAAGGCATTTAACTGCCAGGGCTTCCAATCAGTAAGAGGTGAGATAATTTTAGCCCAAAGCAAGGAAACAACATTTCAATCAGGCTGTGCAGCTTTTTTTTTTTTTTGAGGGGGTGGGTGAATGCATGGGGCACCGTCCTTCTCCATTCCTAACCCAGGGATTTGAAGACTCCAAATGAGAAAGTCCTGTCCTGGGG
This sequence comes from Mustela lutreola, assembly GCF_030435805.1. NCBI lineage: Eukaryota > Metazoa > Chordata > Mammalia > Carnivora > Mustelidae > Mustela > Mustela lutreola. The sequence continues at coordinate 121,354,445 of NC_081296.1, read as the reverse complement.
GGACCCCCTAGTAATAGCAATGCCTCACACATCAGACCTAAGGAAGACACAAAGAACCTTCTAAGATGGGACCCAGGGGCAACCTTAGAAGCATTAAAATAATCCCAAGAAACTAGTTGGCAATAGTGTGAGGTGAGAGTGGGACTGACAAACGGCACATTTGGACTCATGCAGTCTCAGGAGGAAGATTTTTTTTTTATTATTTCTTTTTAAAGATTTTATTTATTTATTTGACAGACAGAGATCACAAGTAGGCAGAGAGGCAGGCAGAGAGAGAGGAGGAAGCAGGCTCCCTGCAGAGCAGAGAGCCCGATGTGGGGCTCGATCCAGGACCCTGGGATCACAACCTGAGCCGAAGGCAGAGGCTTTAATCCGCTGAGCCACCCAGACGCCCCTCAGGAGGAAGATTTAAATGTATGTGTGGGGAGAGGGTGGGTAACATCTTCTTGAGCGTGTTGGAAGGTGTACTCAATCGATGAGGTTATGAACTATGGACTATTAATAATAATACATATTAAATTCCTATTACATATCAGGCACCCTATTTAACTTGATGTAATTCCTCAAAACCCACCTGTGAGGTTGGCACTGCCCCCCCTTTTTAAAGATTTTATTTATTTATTTGACAGAGAGACATAGCTAGAGAGGGAACACAAGCAAGGGTAGTGGGAGAGGGAGAAGCAGGCTTCCTGATGAGCAGGGAGCCCAGTTCCAGGGAGCCTTGATTCTAGGACCCTGGGATTATGACCTGAGCTGAAAGCAGACGCTTAACAACTGAGCCACTCAGGAGCCCCGATACTGCCCGCCATTTTAGAAATGAGGAAGCTTAGTCAGAGAAGCCTTAAGGAACTTGCCCAAGGTCATGTGGCTAGTAGGTCAAGAGCCACTTGTCTGACCCCCAAACCAGCCTCCAGCCACTGGAGACCTGGCTCTCCTGTGCATGAGAAATGAGCGAGCATCGAGTACTGGGTCTCTGTTTTGGCTGCCGGTTGGACTCTCTTGGGGAGCTTTAAGAAATATTGATGCCTGGATCCTACAGCTATGGATTTTTCTTTAATGGAGCATGGGGACTTTTAAAGGTTCCCCAGCTGGAGGTGGTTCTAACATGCAGCCAAGGCTGAGTGCCCTTGGCTTTGCAGATACGGTGCCCACCACCTGACCACCCCCAGGATTAAGAAACAGGGCAGAGAAGCCCCGGCCAAGCTCAAAATCCAAGGTTGGTAACGGGCTGGCCGGGAGCCAAACTGGGAACTAGACACCAGTAATGATAGCATGATGTCAATAACAGCAACAGACAATACTTTGATCCTGATGTATTGAGCTGTACAGGTGCTCTAGCCACGCTCACAACAAGGTGAGGAGGTAGGTACAACAATAAATTTCTCCAGTTTGTAGCTGAGGATGCTGAGGCACAGACAGCTTAAGTGCAGGGTCACTCAGCTAGGCTGGGTTGGGCTGCTGACCCCTGGCTTCTCTACATCGCCTCTCTAGCCGAAGGCCACTCTCAGCTTTGCAGACCCTGCACCCCCCACCCCACCCCTGGCCCAGAAGTCTTGTGCCAAGGACAGCCCTCTGGTACCTGATTGGCTGGGGGCCTGCTCTGCCCAGGAGAGGTGGGGTGGGGAAGGGGGAATCCTGTCCCCCCACCCTTAATGGGTCTCCCAGTCTGGTAGGGGAGTAAGGGCAGAATCCCTAGGGTCTTAGAGCAGACAGAGCGAGCCAGGATGTTGCATGTTGAGGGCTCTTGGACACAGAGGACTTGAGGGGGTTGGGGCTGCTCCCAACTCCCCAGCTGATGGAGGGATCCTAACCCCAGGACGGCAAGCATCCAAGATCCCTCTAACCCTCAGGGTTAAACGTCAGAGTCTGGCTCCCTGGACTCTCTTTATGGCCCCCACAAAGCATCTAGACAGAGACAGAACAGTAGTTAAGACACTTGTTGTACAGGGCCAGACCTTCAACGCTGTGGACACTGCTTCCGCTCCCATAACAGGTCCTCCCCGCAGGTTTGGGGTGGGGGTTGGGGCAGGAAACCACCTGAGCCAGTCTGGCACTGCTAGGAGCCCCTCGCCCACAGCCATTTCCTCCCCCTACCCTGCACTTCATCACCAGAGCCTGGCGAGGCTGTCCAGCCGCTTCCCGAGCTCTGACTGTTCATGGTGAATGGAAACTCTGAGAGGACCATGTCTCCCTGCATTTCCCCAGCAACCAACAAGGGCCTGGCACAGGGCTTCTTCAGAAATGCTTGCCAGGCAGAATTGTTCTCGGCTGGCGGCGCGGCCCGGTGACTCAGCCCATCCGGAGAGATGCCCTTGGACCAGGGCCTCCAGGCCAGTCAACCCCTGTTAGCCAGACTGGAGTCAGTGGTTCCCTGGCCCAGGCACCCGGGGAAGGCGGGGTGGTGTCCACGGGGGGCGCCGTGGGTGTGGGAGCCAAGGGCATTCAGGTCCCAAAGCCCAGGGTGCCCCAGACCGTCCAAATCAAGGTCTCGTGGCAGAGGCCCAGGCAGACGTGTGGCTTACACAGTCCCTTCTGGTGTCGCCTGAGGGTCTTTGTGTGACAAGACAGGAGTGTTAGCTTACAATACAGCCTCCGGGCGTGGGCCCCAAACCAGATGAATCTATGCCTCTGACCCATCCCTGAGGGATTCCTTTTTTCTTATTTTCTTATGATTTTATTTGCACAGTAAGGTGTAGGAATTTCTGAAGGATGCCAGGGTGAGGAAGAAGCAGGCCTGGCCCCCAGGGCTACCTGGTGGAGGTGGGGGGAGACCCTGGGGGCATGAGGACGCAAGTCTGCGGAGGGGGGCTGGGTGGGGGCTTCTTGCAGGAGGCAGAGCCACATTCCTCTCATTCCCTAAGAATGAATTTCTGGAGCACCTGAGGGGCTCAGCCGCCTGAGTCTAACTCTTGAGCTCAGCTCAGATCTAGATCTCAGGGCTGTGAATTCAAGCACCCTGTTCGGTCCAATGATGGGTGTGGAGCCTACATTTAAAAAAAAAAAAAAAAAAAACTTTTTTAAATTTGTGTGAGAAAGCACGCAAGAGAGAGCTAGAGAGAGTGTGGTCGGGGAGGAGAGGGAGAAGCAGACTCCCCACTGAGCAGGGAGCCTGAGAGGGACTCCAATCCCAGGACCCAGGGATCTTGACCTGAGCTGAAGGCAGATGGTTAACTGATGGAGCCACCCAGGCATCCCAAAACAATGAATTTCTAAGAGTAGAATTTCAAGGATGGTAAACAAAGAGGCAAGAGGAGCTTTCACTTACTTCTCCATCCATCCATCCATCCATCCATCCATCCATCCATCCATTTCTTTGCTTCCTCTAATGCGCTCCTGGGGCTAATCAGCTTGCCCTAGCACAGCCTCCAAGATAGGCTTCTCTAACCTCCCAGCCTGGCTGAAGAGACCCATACGAGAACTCATACCAACCCCCAGGGAAGCTGCATGCCAGACAGAAAAGGCCTGTTGGAGGGCGGGGTGACTTTGAGTCCCAGGAGAGCTCCGAGAACCCCTGCTCCTAGCCCACAGATCTGACCCAGCTGTTCCTGGGCCTGCGGCGCCCCAGGACCAGGAATGAAAGAGACCAGGATCTAAATGGCCCCCAGGGCTGGCTGAGGGATCCCTGGGAGGCTGACCCCAGGGGGCAGCAGCTGTGGCTCCAGTGACCACGGGACCATCTCGGGAACGGACTCTGGCTTCTATTCCAGAAGCGGCTCTGGGGCAGACTTGTGGTCTTTTAGGTGCATTAGCCTGAGCCGAGGCCCCTTTCTCATAGCATGAGTCCAGGCAACACAGGCTCACGCATTCAGTCAACACTTGCTAGGAGCCAGGCACCTTGCTTGGTTCTGCAAGTCAGCCCTGAATGACGCCAACAAAGCCGGGCTCTAGTGGAGAAGGAGGGGAACAGACACCAAACTGCGAACACGTCAGTACAGAACCTAATCAGGTCAGTGGTATCAGGAAGAAAGATGAAGCGAGATAAGGGGAGAGGGAGTGGTTGGGGTGGAAAGGTGAGCTCTTTCGGCTCCTGGGCGGGGGAAGCCTTGGAAGGCAGTGAGCAGAGGCCTGAGGGAAAGGAATGGAGCTCGCAGATTGGATGGAGGGAAGGGGGGAAGGAACCCGTCGGTATGGAGGTTCTGCTCCCAGAAGGAGCTTGAGGCATGACAAGGAGGTCAGCACGGCTACCGTGCAGGGAAGGAGAGTGTGGTGGCAAACGGGGGGGGCAGAGGTAGGCAGGGCTGCATCTCTGCCCCCCACGGGGCCCCACTTTTTCTGTGCGTCGTGACGGGAGGTCACAGGTTGGCTTGGGAGGAGCGAGGAGCGAGGGATTTGAAAGCTGCCGACTCTCGGAGAAGTTGAGACAGGAGGATTCGATGCTGGGATGGAGGCAGGTGTGAGGAAAAGGGAGGAGGCAAGGCGGGTTCCTAGGTTTGCCTCCTGAGTTTCCAAGTCCCCAGTGCTGGCGAGGGGAAGTTAAGAATTCTGCTGGGGACCCATGACGCTTGAGGTGTCCAACTGTGGAGACTCTGGCTTGTGGCTGGGGATGGGAGGCTGTGAGGCTGGATCTGGGGTGGGGTCGGGGCTGGCTTACAGGTGGGGCTGACAGGTGGAGCTGACAGCTCTGGGAGAGATGGGACCCCTGGAGAAACTGAGAAGGGAGAAGCAGCCAAGTGAGCACCGAGCCCCAGGCCTCTACCATGGAGATCCGCCAGAGGAGGCCGAACCAGCCCAGGTAGACCTGACAAGAGGAGCTGGACAAGAAAGATGAAACCAGAGGGCAAGGCGAGGTGACCAAGTGAAGGCACATTGGCAGGAAAG